>NC_063340.1:54567734-54607214 GCF_021869965.1 Rhincodon typus
GCAGGAAAGCTGACGTTTCGGGCCTAGACCCTTCTTCAGAAAAGGCCTGAAACATTAGCTTTCCTGCTCCTCTGATGCTGCTTGGCCTGCTGTGTTCATCCAGCTCTACACCTTGTTATCTCTCTTTGATCGCATGTTGATTATTTGTGATATTGTGAAGAACATCCCATTTTGCCACATTTAGATCCTTTTACATCTTAAATTTTAGCGAAGTTAAGTTATTCTGACGACTTTTATCAGATAACTATGATGTTAACCGAATAGGTATAAACCTATCAATAAAGGCTTGCGCCTGGCAGAATCAGGGAAAGGAAGAAAGAAGTCACCAGCCAAGAAACTTCAACAAATGAGTAGCTGGTCAATGATCAGGAGGGCTTTGTGTGGGGCTTAGTTTCAGATCCCCCTTGAAAATTGGAGAGTTTTAGCTTTCAAAAACCCACTTATACCGGTTACTGTTTTAAGGCTCCTTTGAATGGAATTTCATAATCTCCACAACGAAGATCTAGGCCAGGATGAAAGTTGGGTCCATATGTGTTATGCTGGTGTAGTAACATTAGATCTCAATTCAAGCCAATGAACAGAAACTTCCAGCTTAGAAAGTAATTTCCAGTGCTGTGCTTTCTGTATGTCAACCGCACAGCGGAGGTGTAAGGATTTTCAGAGCCAGAAACAACAGCAGAATTTAATATTTGTTAAAAAAAAAGATTGTTTATTCTTTCATGGGTTGTGGGTATTGCTGGCAAGATCAGCATTTGTTGCTCATCCCTAATTGCCCTTTAGAAAGTGATAGTGAGTCACCTTCTTCAACCATTCTGTTCAACACTGAAGATACTACTATTGTGCTTCTAGCAAAGTAATTCAATGGCAATGAAAGTGTGGCAATATACACACAAATCAGGACGATTGATGACTTGGACAGAAAACTGAAAGTGGTGACATTCCCATGTTCCTGGTGCCATTTGCCTTCTGGGTGGCAGGAACTTGGATTTGGAAAGTACTGTCAAAAACCTTAGCAAGGTGTCACAGAGCATCTTGTAGCTGCCACTGCACTGCCACCTCTCATCGGTCTGTCCCTCAACTTAAATAAGGACAGTTGCAGAGGTATGAAGAAACAGTTGTCTAAAACAGAATGGGAAAAATAGACTAAGGGCAAAGTCAGTGGATCAGCACCGCCAGATATTTAAGCAGATATTTCATAATGCTGAGCAAAAATTTATTCTGGTCAAAAAGAAGAACTTGATGAGAAGGATGAACAACCCGTGGTGAACAAAAACGAAGTTGCTGGAAAAGCTCAGCAGGTCTGGCAGCATCTGTGAAGGAAAAAACAGAGTTAACGTTTCGGGTCCGGTGACCCTTCCTCAGAACCTTCCTCAGTTCTGAGGAAGTGTTTTTTCCTTCACAGATGCTGCCAGACCTGCTGAGCCCTTCCAGCAACTTCATTTTTGTTCCTGATTTACAGCATCCGCAGTTCTTTCGGTTTCCATGGTGAACAAAAGTAGTCAAGGAGAGTATGCAATCAAAAACTAAGGCATACAAAGTGGCAAAACTTGTGATAGGTCATAGGATTGAGAATGTTTTAGGAATCAGCAGTGAATGACTAAAAAGCTAATGAAGAGGGACAAAATTGATTATGAAAATAAATTAACAATTTAAAAACAACAAACAGCAAGAGCTTCTACAGGTAGATTAAATGACAGTAGCTAAAGTAAGTTCCCCTAGGGGGATGCATCTGTGGAACTGATAAGTGGAAAAGGGAAATGGCAGAAAATTTAAATAAAATATCTTTAGATTGGTGTTACAATTGAGGAAATAATAAGCATTCCAAAGAAAACAGAAAAGCAAGGTGCTAATAGAAGCAAAGATCTTGAACAGTCTGTATCATGAGGGACAAAGTGTTTGACAAATTAACGGGTCTGAAGACCGACAAGTTACTAGGACCTGATGACCTGCATCCTAGAATTTTAAAGGAAGTGGTTGTAGAGGCAACAGAGGCATCGGTCAAAATATTTTAGATTCTGGATTCTGGGGAGGTTCTAGCAGATTAGAAAACTGCTAATGTGACGCGCTTGTTCAAGAAAGGAGAGATCTAGAAAGCAGGAAGTTATAAGCCAGTTAGCCTAACATCTGTTGGTGGAAAATGTTACAGTCGGCAGATTGCATTTGATATAAAAAAGTGTGAGGTCAAGGGAGAATCAAAAAGCAGACTATTGCTTAAGTGGACAGACTTTAAGGGTAAACAACACAGCTGGATCTGCATGTTCTTATACATAAATCACAAAATTTTTAATGCAGGTACATCGAATAATTAAGAAGTCAAATGGAATTTTGGCCTTTATTGCTAAGGGGTTGGAATTGCAAACCGGGAAGTCTTGTTACAACTATACAGAATGTTGGTGAGTCTGCAGCAGGAGTACTGTGTACAGATTTGGTCCCCATGTTTAATAAGAGGACATATTGGCATTGGGGGCTGTTTAAAAGAGATTCACTAAGCTAGTTCCTGGGATGAAAGAACCCAACTTATCAAAAATAACTAAATAGGTTGTTCATTACAATTTAGAAGAATGGGGTTGGTCTTATTGAAACATACATGATTCTGAGGCAGTTTGACAGGGTACATGTTGAGAAGATTTTCCCACTAATGAGTGAATCTTGATGTAGAGAGATACAGTTACGGTATAAGGGGATGCTCATTAAAATTGAGATATGAAGGAACTTCTTCTCTCAGAGGGTAGTGAATCTATGCAACTCTTTACTCCAGAGAGTTGTGGTGGGCATAGGTTTTAGAAATATCAGGCAATTGATGGCAGGACAACTTTGATATAGACTGTTTCAGCATATCATTTTATTGCATAGATTTAATTATTTCAGCATTCTATTTCCTTAAAAAGACAGACTTTTCAAACCAAAATTGCTCAAGTTACCTCATATTGTCCATTCTGCAGATCAACAGTTCTACTGACTCCACCATCCAAATGAACTAAACTGGTAAAAACAGAGGAGATCCATGATGACCCAATATCCTCATTATTGATGCATTTCAATGGATGACCATTCAAATTGAATCGAAGCAGCCAGTCGTTAGTTGTGTCTTCAGCTCCGTTTGGAATCCAATACCTTTGTAAAAGTGGATGAACTCGTGGATAGGTGCCTGGACAGTGACGGCTTGTGCGGGTGTGCATGACTGGTCATTTAACAGAAAACAATTCATGAATTTCTCTGTCATATTAAAACCAACAATAAAAGAAGACAAATACAAATTCAGTAGGCAAAATAAATCAAATAGCATGCAATTTTATTTAAATGGCTCTTCACGTTTATCTAATTAATTCATATTTTTGATCAAACTTTAATGCCAATGAAAGAACTGCACTTAAAAAAAAACTAGAGATGTATTTACCTGTTTGTGAGAACTGTTTGATAGAACCATAAATCTTGCATTCTACCAATGAACTGCTCAGAGCCTGTGAAATAGTAATCAAACAAGTCATTATGATTAAAAGGTACATGCCAAATAGGTACTGGGTCGTGCAATGGCTCAGCATATTGAAGGAAAGTTTATTGTAAATTATGTACTTCTTAACGATTATTCTGTTACAAACCTTATTACCACTAGAATGCAACTCAGCTTATCAACAAAACAAGACAGGAGCTGAAAACCTTTCCAAAAAAGCACTGGGGGTGAATGTACTTTGCCCTTTTTGCTACTTGTATTATTGGTAGCTGTTTGTTCGTTGCTCATAGGTAATTTTCATAAGCATTTAGCAGTTCTTTGATCATTTTTGCCCTCATATTCCTGATTTTCATGCCATTCATGTCCATTGTGTTTTGTTGCTGTTTAATGAATATCAAAATTCAATTTGAGCCAAACAATCTCAAGAGTGAAATACAAATTTGCACTTGTGGCATATTTGACATCTATCAAGTGGAATGGAAGCGAGATTAAGTAGGGAGAAAGTAGTTACAGTCAGTTTTCAGCAGAACATCGATGGAGGACAGACATACCAGCATCAACAGAACAGTGTGGAGAAGGTAGTGTTTCACATCATGAAGCCAGTTATGACTAAGGCTATTTCATCTGCTATCACAAAGAACATTCCAGAAAAAAAATACATCTCTGCCTTAAACTTTTTTCAACTTCCATCTGACCCTCATCCTACAATCTGGTATGAAATCCAAACAGTGGATGGTATTAGTATGGACCGTTTGCTTTCCATCATCACCTGATATTTTAACACTCTGCGTTTGCATTTCTGCTTTCAAATACCCAATAACTATCCCCTAGCCAACGACAACAACCAGTACACTAGTCTGCTGATGACAAAGCACCATCACTTAATCTGATAGTCACAGTTACCAGCTCAGATATTGACCATAAATGTTGCAGCATCAAAGGTTCAGGATCAGCATATGCTGAGTCAGCAGGGATGAGTAGAGTGCATCTGTGCCAGTAGAAGAGGATTGTGTGGTTACTAACTTCTTAGGTAGAAAGTCACAAATATATTCTGCATGCAGAGGACTCAGGTGAGGATTTATGGAGCGATGTAGAGAATGCTGATAGGCAAACAGACTGAGATGCCTACCATAGAACCTTTTGTCACTGTTACGGAGTATAGAGGAGCCTGATACCAACTTCCCACAGGGTTTCACAAAGAGGTCCATGCTGACTCTTCATCATGACACTTGTAACCAATCCATGATGCAGTGTGTGGTGTTCAATCTCTTAGCTTTCATGGTATTTCACTCTCCATTGAACCTGACAACTTTAACAAAGAAATTAAATGTTGTAGGTGTCAGAAAGAATGACTTTGTTGAGATTTCACAACATTAGAAGCTATTACTCTAACAAATAGAAAAGTAAAAGTTTATTGACTAAACAGCATTTCTTTTGTTTGTTTTGCATGCAACCTATGCTTTAAACAACAGAGAAGAATTTCCCCATTTGACTTTTATACAACCAAAAATCTCCTACTATGTTTACACATTACACTGTCCCTTAAGTGAACACTTCACCCTGCAGGAACAAATCTAAAATTATTCTCAGCTCCAGATAATCTGCTTCATTTTCACTTTCTCACCCAGGGCTGCATGTTCCTGCGAAGAGTACATAATACATACCTTAGCTCCAAGCTAGGCAAATCTTTCAGCCTCCATTAAGTCCCCACAAACTTAGTCTTCAATCTAGACAGAAGCACCTATCCTTATTCTGTATTACGACTGATATAGTCAGCATTTTCTCTATTTGATTTGCAGTCTGTCAGCTCCTATATCTTGATATCTACCTCCTGAGTGAGTGGAGACCACATAGGATAAACCTGTACACTGTTGTATGTCTATGATGTTCATGAGTTTATAGGGAGGTCTGTAACCTAATTTCAAATATTGTTCCCTTTACTTTCTTGTCCATTGCAACAAGAAACACATTAGTTTTGCATCTAATTAGAAATGCAAATGATTTTTCTTTGATCTCACGTCCATTTCATCTTAGAAGTAAACAGATACTTGACAATACAAATGTTTACAGCTCAATACTTAAAATATCTGTCTGAGCCATTAGGAGACTCAAAGCTATTTGTGGTATACTCAGCTACTGTGGTCATTGTCACCAAGCAAAATGCTTCTTCTGAGTAAAATAATCTCTGCCCTTCATTGATCTCTAATAATTAAACCGTGTATTGTGAGCAGACTCCAGAACAGGCCATTAGCTACCTTCATTTATCGCTAAATTTAAACATTCAGTCTCAAAAAATATTATAAGCTTATAAAGCAAAGTAATCTCATAAGCTTCACAAGTGTAACAATTGGAACGTAGATCCACCCAACATCCCAGTACTGCAAACAGAAACTCAGACTGTGGTCATGAAATCCAGTCTTGGTGCCACATTTGTTCAAATTGCTGCCATTACGACTGTGGATATCAGTGTTCAAAAGTGCACAACGGCTCTCACAGTAGTCCAATTCTCTGTACTCCAAAAGATTTATAGGACAGCAGAGACAGAAGTCCCATTGATGTGAAAATCTGCCCTTGGAGCATGTACTAACTGTCCTCTCTCAGGATAATCATGTTCTTTCGCCCAAAAGTGCCATGCCACCAGCCAGCCAGTACCACTGTCACCATGGAAAAGTGATGCAATCTAAACTTGGGTTCACAAGACCAAGAGCTGCTTGAATTTATCCTTCAAGTCCATCTGTAGTCCCCCCAACTAAAATACAGCCTTGCTATGACCATTGGGATTAAAATGTACAGGAGTTTAGGACAGGCAAAGGAACCAAAAGGACAAGCATTAAAGGAATTCACTAGGAGAAACAGTTGTCAGTATATTATTGGGAGAATTTCTGGAAAAATATTGTCATGGAATGGGTCTAGTTGGTGGACTTTATTTCAGGATTTTGACCAAGAGCACACTATGGGAGTACATAGCAATTAGATTGAAAGATGGACAATGGCGGACTAACTGTAAAGTGTGGTTGGCATCTCAGGGAACTAGAGCGTCTGTTCATAGGCAGCCTTGTCTGGACCATAGGTCTCTTGGATGGCTTCTCCCTTCAGCCCGCTCTTCGTTAACTCAAGGTAGCCCCTGTACGTAGAAGCAAGGACTGCACCTTCATGGCAGAAAGGTTACAGAAGACCATGCAGATCAACATAGGATTACAGACATGTTTCTATGAATACTGGGAAATGGAAATCTCTGCCTGAGTGATGCAGGGAATGGAACTGTTAGGCCTGCATGCCAATGCACTGCAATTTGCCCTCAATACTTTTGGTATCTGCATGTTGATATGAGTTATAATGGTATGGCTATGTCCCACAGAACCATCTAAGGTGCCTAGGGTAGATTTACTGTCAACAATCCTTCTTATTGGTGTTAGTCTAAGTTACTGATACCAAGTGGGCAAAGATGCCCATGTGAATTCCGGTAGAAGATATGCTCGATATTGATAAACTGTAAATGTTTGTTACATTGTACTTAACAGCTAGTTGTAATAGATTTGAGATACATGATAGTCTCCTGTGAGACATCAAACTCAACCCAACTGTAAATACACATTATTTTTAGCTACATTAACTTATCACTAAAACAACAGCTTAAAGAACATGCAAAGACACAGGTTAACTCTTCCCAAGATCAGTCTTTTATATCCTGATGAACAGGGCGAATCTCATGGCATTACTTAGCCCTTTGATGGACTAATTATATTGTACATCAGTGTGTTATGCATGCATGGTCAGTTGTAGTTAGGAATCCTTAGTCAGGTGTAGAATGGGATCTCTAATCCCTGATCAGCCAGGATCTGGTTCTCTGTTGATATGCCTAATGTGGCAGGTATACTTTACTGATGCATGATGAACATATTGTGGCTGCTGCTAGGACAGTGTGCACTCATTGAGAGGATCTTCTAGACATGGTGACCTACCAATTGATTGTGGTTGACTGTGCAGTTGGAGAACATTCCCCTGATGGTCCAATTAATATGTAAAAGCTTGAAAGCCCACGATTGCAGGTAATTGCAGCCTGCATCATGGATCTTTGAAAATTTCACCTGCTGACAAGCTCACATGCTCTATCCTGTTTCTTTTTGGTCAGTGAGAAGATGAAGACGTGCCCTCTCTTTCTATGCAATATCTCCAAATGGTGTACTCCAAGGTGTTCCTAATGTTTGTTGCTCCTGCCTGGAAGGAGGCATTCATAATGACCTCAGATCAGACGTGGCAACCCACTGAATCTATGCAAGTTGCTGGGCAAAGGAAAAGGAAATATCAAGAATTCCCTTATTAAAATCTGAAGGTGACTTTGACAGGTGCTTACAGCTCCTTCCTTGCCGTCCTGCATGGTTGTCGGTTGGTTTGCAAAAGGCAGCAACATTCAGTATCCATCTCCTAAGTGAAGTACAGGCTCCTGACACACTGCTCCTTACTGAGCTGCAGGTAGGAGATATGTTCCCTAGAAATACTTGCAGGGATAGCACATTCTACTGACAGCCATTCTCCTCCACCTGTCTCTGTACAGTGTTTCCCCTTTATGTTACCTGTCCTCCATTTCTAAGCCATGCTGCAGGCTAAGAGGAACTGCAAATATGGGCCATTACTGAATCAGACTTTATTCTGACTGGCTGACCAACTCCTCTGATGTCTTTATCAAGATCCAGCACCGCTCCATTGAAAATGCAAAATGTTCTCTAGCTTAGTTAGCTGGATGGCTGGTTCATGATGCAGAGCAATGCTAATAGTGCAGGTTCAATCCCTGCACTGACTAAGGTTACTCTCCTTCTCAACCTCTCCCCTTGCAGAGGCAGAGTGATCCTGAGGTTAAACCACCACCAGTCATCTCTCTCTTTCTCTAATGAGAAATCAGCTCTATGTTCTGGTAAGGCAATGGTGATTTTAGCTTTACATTTTGTTCTTGATTAATAATGTCTCAAAGTAGTTCACAGCCAATGAAGTACAGCTACTATTACTACAGCAATGTAAAAAATGCAGCACCCAATTTGTACACAACAAGCCCATACAAACAGCAATGGAAATATAACCATACAATCTGTTTTTGTGATTTGGTAATTGGGGGATATACAATGGCCAAGGCACAGGATAATTCCCTGTTTCTCTTTGAAGTAGCACGATGAACTCCACATCAACTCCAGTCTCCCAAACTGCCTCAATCCCTTACAGTTTGCCTACCAATATAACAGATCCACAGAGGATGCCATATCTCTAGCCCTGTACTCATCCATGGAACATCCGGACAACAAAGACACCTACGTCAGATTCCTGCTCATTGACTACAGCTCCACCTTCAACACTACTGTGTGACCTTGGTCTCGGCTCTGGCCTCTGTGATTGGATCCTTAGCTTCCTGAGCCATTGGCTGCAATCAGTGAGGATAGACAACTACAAATCCTTCACAATAACAATCAACACTGGAGCCCCCCACGTATGCATCCTCAGCCCCCTACTGTACTCCCTGTACACCTACAACTGTGTTGCCAAATTCCAAACGAACGCCATCTACAAGGTCGCTGATGACACCACCGTAATGGGACGGATATCTAACAACGAAGAATCAAAATACAGAAGGGAGATAGAGGGCTTGGCGATGCAGTGCAATGGAAACAAACTGTCTCTCAATGTGGGCAAACCTAAAGAACTAATCATCAACTTCAGAAAGAAGGGAGGAGAACATGCCCCCATCTACATCAACAGAATGGAGGTTGAGAGAATGAAGAGCATCAAGTTCCTTGGAGTGACGATAAACGACAACCTGTCCTGGACTTTTCACATAGATACAACAGTCAAGAAGGCACAACAATGCCTCTTCTTCCTCAGGCATCTCAGGAAATTTGGCATGTCCACTGGGACCCTCACCAACTTTTACAAATGCATCATTGAAAGCATATTGCCTGGGTGCATAATGGCCTGGTGTGGCAACTGCTCTGTCCAGGACTGTAAGAAACTACAGAAGGTGGTATGCACAGCCCAGACCATCACGGAAGCCAACCTTCCATCCATGGACAGAAGCCTGAACACACACACAAGCAGGTTCAGGAACAGCTTCTTCCCGACCATTATCAGACTGTTGAATGAACTTTAGCCTCAAGTAATGTAACCTGCAATGTAACCTGTATGTCTCTAAGTCTTTTTGATCTGTAGATCCTTTGCTTGCTGTGATCTGCCTGTACCGCTCGTAAAACAAAGCTTTTCACTATATTTCGTTAAAGTGACAATAAAATCAATCCATCAATCGATGAACTTTTTTTACTGAGGGACTTCAATTTAGCATTTCATCTAAACGACAGCACGGCCAACAAATTAGTACATCCTCTGTATGCACTGGAGTGTCACCCTGATTTCTGTGCTGGAGTTGAGTTGGCATTGAAAGAAAATATAGATGTAAAAATTCATGGCTAAATATATAGAAGGGATGACGCATAGCTGCAGGTATCAAAAGGAGGTGACAGGCAGGACAAACATGCGACAAAACATGCAAGAGATGATAGGACCACATAATATTTGTAAAGCAGGAAGTTGTATAATTCCAAAGGGAGACAATTGCAGTAGAAAAAGTGTAGAAACTTACTTTACGTCACAAAGGAGATTTGTTCACATTCATAAAAACAGAAAATCCTTGAGAAATTCAGGAAATCTGGCAACATCTGTGGAAAGAGAAACAGAGTTAATTTCAAGCCCAGAGAAGCTTTGTCACCTCCCCAATATTCTTTATTCCTCCTATTACCTGATCACTACCCTTACCTCTATTTTTTTTTGAACCACCTGTTCAACCACAGTATTATCTTCCCTCTCCTTAGTCTATTATTTTTCAGCTAACCTTAATATTTTACCCATCTCCTTCACTCCCACTTACTTCTGCCCCAAAGGACAGATGGCAGCACATGGAGACAAGCCATAAACCATTTAGCATTTGCCCAGTTCCTCCCTTTCTATACGTTTCTATTACAGAGGTTCAGTTGCTCTAAAAATTCAACGTAATTTTTAAAAGAAGAAGATATTAGAATGGGGAAAGACCTGCCATGTCTTTTTGATCTTTTTCAGCCCTCTCCCTCTCTCACTTTTCTCAGTGATGGTTAGGAATTATTTGTCACCAATATAAAAATTGCTTTTATGGGTAAACACATGTGGAAAATTAGTATACTTCACAATTGATTCTTTTTTATTCAAGATAAACTGACAACAATATTAAAGCAACTATTTTAGGTCTACCTACTTGGCAGAAACCATAAGACCTTTAGACACTGCTACTGAACGACTAAAACCAGTGGCATCCATCTTTAAATACATGGATTAGGCTCTGACATCATCATCAAAGCCTGACTGCTTTTTTAACTCTGGGTCTGAGTGGAATAGTTGCTACAGTTTTCCCATCGGATCCACCAACCTGGAAAAAGAACTGCGACTGGAAGAGGTTCAAACAGGCAAAACTTTCACTTCTGCTTCTTCTGAATTTTCTCAGGGGACCACTAAGAACACGAGTGCTTCTCCAGATACCACTATTA
This sequence comes from Rhincodon typus, assembly GCF_021869965.1. Classification (NCBI taxonomy): domain Eukaryota; kingdom Metazoa; phylum Chordata; class Chondrichthyes; order Orectolobiformes; family Rhincodontidae; genus Rhincodon; species Rhincodon typus. Next base: position 54,578,739 of record NC_063340.1, read on the forward strand.
AAATAAAGGCCTTTCTAGCCTCAGTGTTTATTTGCTCCAAATGACACAAGTTCCAGGGAGCAATTTCTTTTGGTGAAAATAAAAAATGCTGGAGATTTCAGTGGGTCAGGCAGTATCTGTGGAGAAAGAGAACAAGCTAACTTTTCCAATCTAGATGATACTTCATCAAATTTTTTAGTCCTGAATGACAACCCGCATCCCAAAATTGAGCTTCTGCACATCAGTTAGTTGTCACTTGTCATTAGTTTCAAACATGAACATGACTGATGCTTTTTAGATAAAACCAGGCAGTTAAAATGTCCTAAGCCTCACAGTGCCAAGATCTGGACGTTTGATACACAACTCTCACTCTAAGTTAATATCAGAACTCAAAGTTCTTTACTCACTCCTCACCCTCTCTGTACAAGAAATTCAATTAGTGCCAAAAATGAATGTGAATTGGCTTTCATACTTACGAAGATCAACCAAAGACATTAACCTAAAGCTTGTCAAAAATTGGGTCACTGACTTCACCAATATAAAGCCAGTGAAATGCAATGCTAATTGACCATGTAGCGCAATTGAAGTTTTCGAGAAGATTTGTAGCTCAGGTTGTGGATGAGGTTGTAGATATGCTCACCAAGCTGATAGGATTGGTTGCAAACATTTCGTCATCATGCTAGGTAACATCGTTAGTGCGTCTCCAGTGAAGCGTTGGTGTTCTGTCTTGCTTGTTATTTATATGCCTCAGTTTGTTGGGGACTTTGGTACCACTTCCGGTTCTATTTCTCAGTCGTTTGTACACAGGATCTAATTCAATGTTTCTGTCGATGGAGTTCCGGTTAGAATACCAGGTCTCCAGGAATTCCCTGGCTTGTCTCTGTTTGGCTTGTGCGATTATCAATGTGCTGTCCCTGTTGAATTTGTGTCCCTCTTTGTCTACGTCTGGTTTGTGTCACTACACACGATTGATAGCAAGCAAGGGAAAATCAAAGCCATATTGTCAGGACATCATCAAAATTTCCAAGTTTAAGTTAGAACACAACAGACCTCTTAACAGAATCTAAGATATTGAAGCAGCATTCCAAACTATGGTTTCTAGACTCAGGTGAGCCCAATGCAGAAAAGCAAGCCATTAAGATTTGCTTAGTAATTGGGAATGATGGTCTACAGACTTAACATGTCTGGATTAACAGCTAAACAGTTTAAAAGATCTCCAAAATATATGAACCAAAATTGACATATTAGATGAGCATTTCAGTTTCAGATTATATGTTCGTCCTCATTGTCTAGAATTTGTGTCATTTCGACAGATGCTTACAGAATTCATAGAACACTTCATGAGCAGATGCAAAGAAAACGGTCCATTATGTGGAGATAGCTGCAGATGCTGGAGTCAGAGATAACACAGTGTGGAGCTGGAAGAACACAGCAGGCCAGGCAGCATGAGAGGAGCAGGAAAGTTGACGTTTCGGGTCGGGACCCTTTTTTTTTTAAATACAGAGCGACTAGTCAAGACTGTTGAGTTGACGATCACATTTACTCTCATGGAAGCTTGCCAAAAGGATTTGCTGGACAAATCAACATTTTCTTTATTCATTCATGGGATGAGGGCATCGCTGGGTAGGCCAGCATTTATTGCCCATCCCTAATTGCCCAGGGGGCAGTTAAGAGTCAAGCACATTGCCATGGGTCTGGAGTCACATGTAGGCCAGACCAGGTGAGGATGCCAGTTTCCTTCCCTATAGGACATTAGTGAACAACTGGCAATGGATTCAGGGTCATCATTAGACTCTTAATTCCAGATTTTTATTGAATTTAAATTCTACCATGTGCCATGGCAGGATTCAAACCCGGGTCCCCAGGACATTACCTGGATCTCTCAATTAACAGTCCAGTGATAACACCACTAGGCGGTCACCTCCCCTGTAATGTAGTGTCGAAGAGCTACTGAAGAATGGATTTAAGTACAAAGTCATCCTCACAGGTCAACAAAGCTTACAGATTGTAAAGTACATACTCGAAAGTTGACACCATTACTACAATGCCCAAATGTAGCAAAACATGAGGAAGCTGTGGCCTTCTGCACGCACCAAGGAAATATCCAGCTTTCAATTAATTTTGCAAGTCACATGGCAGAAAAGTGCACAAGGGAAAAAGGCTGAAGCAGCTACAAAGAGCTGACCTAAACAGAGCACATAAAGGCGTATCTTCAAACTATAATAAAGAACATCTGGTATTCCACCGCAGATGTACACATGAACTGACTGATGAACCAGAATCTGACAACTTACATGACAAAACAAAGAATGTGAACACATGCTTCACAAGGTCAATAAATTGGAAAACTTCAATATCATCATACAGTTCAAAGTGCAAGTACAATCAATCCACCTGAATTTCTTTGATAGTCCGCACCATCAACACTGCTGGACCAGCAAATGCAATTATACCAGCATGCCTAATACCTCCAAACACTCTTACCTTGTAGTATCAATGCCAACACTCATAACAATCTATTGCATCAGATAGACAGCAGAGACACAACAAAAACTGCAGCAGACTATTCAAAAAACCTTTGAAGAACTGAATAAGGAAGGGCGGAACTCTTCACTCAGCGCTCTGCTGCAGAGAAAAAATTTAAAGTTCAACAGGAAAACGTTGTTTTAGCTCAGCATAAATTCATACTTGAGAATATTATTGATGTGGAGATGACAGTGTTGGGCTGGGATGGGCGAAATCAGAAGTCACATGATACCAGGTTATAGTCCAACAGGTTTATTTAAAATCACAAGATCCAAAAGTTTGTGATTGTAAATAAACCTGTTGGAATGTAACCTGGTGTCGTGTGACCTCCAAGAATATTATTATTCAGATTATGAGAACAAGTCATGAAGGAGAAAAATATATTGGACCAACAGAGGGCTAAAACTTTGATGGAATAGAATTAGAAGAATCCAGGGTCAAAAGCCAGAAGCTTCAAAATGAGCTGGAAGCTCTTCAGAAACAAAACAGTAAATGCCAAGAAGATCCATTTAAAACAGCTTGAGGAATGAAATCAATCAATAGCTAATCAGGGGAAAAAAGTCTGGCTGCAATTCATCACGATAAGCAAATTTGGAACAGCAATCCATGAATGGAAAACTTGACAACACAAACAGGAATGAAAGATAATGTCACTGATTGCTGTGAAAATCATAGGCACCTTCAGACAAAACCACCATCACAAGGTCTGGATGTACCAGCCAGTAACCAATACGTTATAGAGACTCGTAGGCTCACTTATTATTGTGGAACAGTTAAACTTTCTTTTGGAAAGGAGAGGAATGTTGTATGTGTCCATTGCCTTTAAAAGAGTTCATCTTTAAGGACTCCACGTGCTGAGTCTAAACAATGTTGCAAGTCTGCCTTGCAGTAAGTCTGATGTGAACAAGCAAGCTACACACACAGAAATCAGTTGGGTGTCTATAATATTTGCTTCATAATTTATGTTACTGTTTTAACGAATTACTGTTTTAAATAAACCAAACCACAGAGTTAATCAATCCCTAACAGACAGGTGATTTTTAGACAATTACCATTAACATGACATGTATGTTTCTCCCATAAGTATTGGTTCAGTCTGACTGCTAGACTCTTTTGTGATGTCACTTCTGGGCATAACATTTACTCTTCTTTTAACATTATATTTCAGTAACCACTGAAAGGGTAAGTTTATAAATAACAACTTTATTGCAAAATCCTAATTAACTCATGTTATGTTCATTAATTTGAAAATATTTGAAAGCAACTCATCTCCACAAATCAATTCAAAACTGGTTGTCAGGGTTTAAAAAAAAAATCAGGAACAAAAACAGAAGTTGCTGGAAAAGCTCAGCAGGTCTGGCAGCATCTGTGAAGAAAAAAATCAGAGTTAACGTTTCAGGTCTGGTGACCCTTCCTCAGCATCCACAGTTCTTTCGGTTTTTAAATAAAAATCAATATGCTTGTATTTACACATCTCAAAACCTAATCCGACCAAACCTTTTTTACAACTTCTATTAGGTATTAAAGTGCATTGATTGAGCAGAACATTCTCAACGAAAAGCATTTTAAACAAAACATATTTGGAAACAGTTTGAAGAGAGTTTATTAGTGTAACGAACAAGATTGTAGCACTAGCTTCTTTTTGACTACAATTAAGAAGAATTCACATATTTACACAATGCATGGATCCAACCAAGGCCCGGCACAGGGATGAATAACAGTGCCCAATAACCAGGGCTCTAGGTTGTGGGGCCACTGCACTTGGGCTGGGGGCCAGGAGCCTGGGTATGAGCAGGGGTCCGAGCCAGGTGTGGAATTAGGGCCCACGCTTTCTGTTTGTGCCCCTGGATCAGACCACAGTGTTTGTAAATCTGCTGCTTATGAGAGTAAATAGATTTAACAGCAACATTGTCTAGTGGGACTGTATGGTTAACTTGCAGTTTTTAAAGCTTATTATAGTCTCACCATTTAGACTCAGCCCAATCTGTAAAACAACATTGTTGGTTGCACCTGCAGTTTGTTCAATGAGAAGTCATAAATCGAAAGTAGTGTCATCTTCCTTTAAGCCATTTATGAAGAAACTGATTCGAGAGTTCTGTGCCTTAAATAAAACAAATCAATGGAAAGGATCAATCAATCTTCCGCTCGTATTTAAAAGAAATGTTATTTCTAATTGACCTTCACTTATATGTACTTCTATCTGATTTTGTTTTCTATTAGGTATCTGTATCAATCAAATCCGGAAATAATGTTTTTACTTGAGTAAAAGCATTGATTTGTTGTCACGTCACTGCAGTCATATACAGGTGATACAGGAAACATGTCAAATCCCTCTCAAATTATATACAGTCGGTTCTGCTATAACATGTGTTCCAGCAACGCGAATTGGAGATAATGCGATTCACTATTTCTAAAATTGGAACTTGTGTTGGCTATGACACGATTCCAACCTCACTTCTTCAACCCATGGATGGCATGGTGGCTTCAGTGGTTAGCACTGCTGCCTCACAGCACCAGGGACCCGGGTTCGATTCCAGTCTTGAGTGACTGTCTGTGTGGAGTTTGCACATTCTTCCTGTGTCTGTGTGGGTTTCCTCCCACAGTCAAAAGATGTGCAGGGTAAGTGGATTGGCCATGCTAAATTGCCCATAGTGCCTGGGGATGTTTAAGTTAAGTGGGTTAGACATGGGAAATCAGGGGTAGGATAATGGGTTTGGGTGGGATGCTCTTTGGAGGGGCAGTGTGGACTTGTTGAGCCGAATGGCCTGTTTCCACACTGTGGGGATTCTATGACCAGGTGCAATAGCAGGTTTTAAAGCTTATTATTTAAGGCGCACATTTAAGAGGCTGATTGCAGCCATTGAGGGGTTAAGGACAATGTTCTTCAATTTTGGAAGAGCTTTAACACCAAGAATGCAATTGACATTATCATGGAGGCCTGGGGTAATGTCAGTAAGGACTGCTTGCATGTAGTTTGGCGAAAGCTTCTCCCAGATTTTTTTCAATTTTTAAAGGTTTTGATCCATCAGAGGAGCTCCCAAGAATCAAACAGCATTGTGTTGATCTTGCAAAGCAAGTTGGATTTGGAGAAGTGGAGAGTGAGGATATTGAAGAGCTGCTCGAGTCTCACTGTGATGACATCTCTACAGTTGATGAGCAACAACTTGTCACTGAAGGGGAAGTGGAAGCTGGAGATGAGGAAGCTGAAGTCCAGGATGCAGCACCATAAAAGTTTTCCAATTCTGTTTTGTCTTCTATCTGAAGGGAAATTGAGAAGCAGTTGCAGCTCTTAGAGGGCAACAATTACCATGCAGAATACAACAGAGTAGCAGTTTGTGGAATAAGATCTTATTTGGCACCATATGAACAGCTTCTTCATGAACGAAGCAAGAGGACAAAGCAGCAAAAACTGGATGTCTTTTTTAAGACAACCCCCAAGAAACAGTCAGAAGACAATGAACCAGCCAGCTTCTGGATTAACTATTTTTCACCCAAACTCTGCAACCACAACCGCACCTGAAGGTGATGATGATGATGCTGACGACCCTCAGCACCTACATTAACAACAGAACAACCTCAACATCTCCTCCCCCATCAAGTTATCTTGACATTTTTTTCAAGGTAAGGTGTTGAATTTACTTTTTATTTCATTATTAGATATGATTTAACATTTATTCAAACTGTGCTATCCTTTGTCTTAGGCTTTTGAATGATTTATGAGTGATTTTGAATGGTTTTGTTGGTGATCTATCCCTAACCCTGCCTTTTCCCTAGGCCCCATTATTTCTATACCACAATTTTCTATAAGGTGATGTTGCGCAGGAACGCAACTATTACATTACAGCATAAACGACCGTGTGCATATATGTAGGTTGCAAAAAAATAGTCAATGCTATTGAATCCAAATCTACCTTCAATACTGTACACATATAACTTTAAAAATACATGGACAACAACGAATGCCAAACTTTTTCTCAAGTCATAGTAGCCATTCTGTGTTTTAAATAATAATTATATCATTTGTGATTTTAGATTGAAAGCAACTCCCTTTTTTTGTATGAGTGAGCATTCTACTTCAAAGTAGCTATTTACTAAGTGGTTAAAAAATAACAATATGGCAGAGGTAATTATTATGCACCCATAAATTTTGACTTACAGTAATAGATTTGATCACAAGTTGCAGCAACAACATTTAGTTCTTCCTGAATATTAAGGAAGATTCTGAAAATGACTTTTTAGGCAACGTCATACAGTCTACGGAAAAATGAAACAAGATTGACAGACTGATACCATTACGGAGATAAAACAGCAGACATGTGCATAAATAAAACAGCAAATGTCTTGGAATTCCAAAGGTGTGTTAACATCATGTGGCAGCCTGAACAGTATTTTGACTGAATCCTCAAACTAAACACTGAGATTGGCAAGAGTGAAAACAAGTTTTAAAAAAAGGCTGCAGAGCAATCCTTAACATCTTAATGCAGTGACGATAGTGAATATAAGTATTCTAGAGAGATTAAGTGAACAACACTTAAGGATGTCTGCAGATAGAGAAATTAATAGTTCAGATTTTGTGTTCACTATCATGATCGCTCCGAAACTGACTGCAACTTTAGATAAATTGGCCTTGTGCAGACTAGCGTGGACAACCTGACGTTACAGTCTATCATTCAGTGTTCAGGCACAGGGCATGGCTCCATAGTTCCCCTCACACTGAGGCAGCACTCATGAAATCAGCAACAACTTCCCACTGTCAGTCTCCCATATCCTGTTAGATATCCCATGAAATGTTACATATTGATCGATCAGGCCTAACTGGTTTTATAATGCTCACGATAGAACTTTCCCTGAAAAACAACTTTTTAAAATTTACTCACAGGATGATGGCGTTGCTGGCTAGGCCAGCATTTATTGCCCATTCCTTAATACCCAGAGGGCAGTTAAGAGTCAACCACTTTGTTGTGGGTCTGGAGTCACACGTAGGCCAGACCAGGTAAGGATAATAGTTTCCTTCCCTGAAGGACATTAGCAAAACAGATGGGTTTTTCCAACAATTGATAATGATTTTATGGTCATCATTGGACTCTTAGTTCCAGATTCTTTTTTAATTGAATTCAAATCCACCATCTGCCATGGTGGGATTGAAACCTGGGTGCCCAGAACATGACCTCGTCTCTGGATTTACAGTCCTGTGATAAAGCCACTAGGCCATCACCTCCCCTCACATATCTGTGGAATGATGTTAAATAAATAATTAGTAACTAATTTTAATGGAATGGCATGTATCTTCACTTCATGGCTATGTCCTAAAGCTTAATTTGTTCAGCATAAACACTTTGACGATTTTTTTATTCATTCATAAAGTATGGTCATTACTCGATATGCCATCACATTTTGTCCATCTCTAAATGCCCTAAAGAGGGTGGTATACTGACATCTCAAATCATTGCAGTCTATGAGGTTGTAGACTTGCTCACCGAGCCGGTGTGTTTGATTGCAGACATTTCATCACCCTGCTAGGTAACGTCGTCAGTGCGCCTCCAGTGAAGCGTTGGTGTTCTGTCCTGCTCGTTATTTATATGCCTCGGTTTGCTGGGGTCGTTGGTATCACTTCTGGTTTTGCTTTTCAGTGGTTTGTATATTGGGTCTAGTTCAATGTGTTTGTTGATGGAGTTCTGGTTGGAATACCAAGCGTCCAGGAATTCCCTGTCATGCCTCTGTTTGGCTTGTGCTATTATGGATGTGTTGTCCCAATCAAATTTGTGTCCTTTTTTGTCTGTGTGTACTGAAACCAGTGAGAACTGGTTGTGTCTTTTGGTGTCTAGTTGGTGTTTGTGTATCCTTATTGTCAGTTCTCTTCCAGTTTGACCTATGTAATGTTTCTCACAGTCCTTGCATGGTATTTTGTGTATTACGTTGGTTTTGTTGGTTTTGGGAATGGGATCCTTTACGTTCATCAGTAGCTGTTGTAGGGTGGTCGTTGGTTTGTGGGCTACTCTGATACTTAGGGGTCTGAGTAGTCTTGTGGTCATCTCTGATATGTCCCTGATGTACTAGTGTGTTGTTTGTCTGGCCATGTTGTATCTTCTTGTTGTGCTCTGTTGCAGAGTTAATGGTGGTTTTTGCTTTCTGGGTAGTCATTCCTTTTAAAAACTCCATATATGTGCTCCTGTTCTGCTTTGCGCAGTTCTGGGTTTCTGCAGTGTGTTGAGGTTCATTTGAATAATTTCTGGATGCAGTTCCGTTTATGGGTGTTGGGCTGCATCAGGACATTAATTTCTGGAGGCAATTTTATTAAGGAATATTAAGACAAAAAAGGTTATGAAGGAGCTGCTTACTTTCTTTACCCGTTATGGACTACCCAGGGAGATTCAATCAGACCAAGGACCCAATTTTAGTGCCAAATTATTTAAGGAGGTCATGAATAGTTTAGGCATCCAACAGTTTAAATCAAGTGCATACCATCCTGAAACTCAGGAAGCATTGGAAAGGTGACATCAGACCCTAAAGACCAGGCTGAGGGCTTATTGCCAGGTTTACCCAAACAGTTGGGATAAAGGTATCCCATTTATATTATTTGCTATTAGAGATGCCCTAAATGAATCGACTCAGTTTCATAGAATCATAGAATCATAGAATCCCTACAATGTCGAAACAGTTTATACCATTTGAGTTGATATTTCGACATGAAATAAGAGGGCTTTTAAAATTAATTAAGGAAAAGTTGATAGGTCTGAAGTCAGTGATCTCACTGTTGGATTATGTATGTGAGGTGAGAAAAAGATTAACCAGAGTAGGTGAATTAGATAGGCAACATTTGAAGGTGGCACAGCATCTACTGAAGCAAAAAGCAGAAAAGAAATCAAAAATTCCGACATTTGCTCCTGGGCATAAAGTACTGATGCTGTTACCAGTGGTAGGAGATCCCTTCAAAGCAAAGTTTGGTAGTCTCTATTAGATTGACAGGAAGTTAGGTCAGGTGAATTATTTGGTAAAGATGCCCAATAGGAAAAAATTATTATCGGGTATGTCAATGTAAACATGCTGAAACTTTACTATGACAGGGAGAGGGAACCAGACAAATAGGTATTAGTTACTGCCACTCAGAGTGAGGAATCAAATCCAGATGATTCGGATTTTGATGTGCCTCAGAATAAATTGAATAATGAAGAAGTCCTTAAAGAATAAGACAGGGTATTAAGCCATCTGTCTCAGGTACAGAGATCTGAATTGAAAGACTTGTTGCAGCACGATGAGGACATTTGTAGAAATAGAATGGAAAAGACTAGTACTGAATTACATGAGGTTGATGTATGGAATGCTGTTTCAATAAAACAACACCCCTACAGGTTTAATCCTCTTGAAGCAGCATAGGAACAGAAGGAAGTGGAAGCAAGGCTCCAAGAAGACATCATCGAACTGAGTGAAAGTGATTGGAGTTCACTGATCTTGTTGGTTCCAAAAGCTGATGGTACTCAATTATTCTGCATAGATTATTGGGAGGTCAATACCATGACAAAATCAGACTCATTACCAATTCCAAGGCTGGAGGACTATGTGGAAAATATTGGACAAGCCACTTACATAACAAAGTTGGACTTACTTTGTGGTTACTGTCAAGTATCTTTGTTGGAGAGAGTGAATGACGTTTCTGTACTTATAACCCCAAATGGGTTATATCAATTTAAAGTAATGCCCTTTGGAATGAAGAACACAACAGCCACATTTCAAAGACTTACGAACAGAGTCGTGGCAGGATTGACAAATTGTGCCATCTATATAGATTACTTAGTGTTCTTTAGCCATTCGTGGGCAGATCACATGGCGCACTTGGCAGAGCTCTTTGAGAAACTGCGGAAGGAAAAGTTGGTCATAAATTTGGCAAAGACAGAATTTGTGAAGGCGGAAGTGACGTTCTTAGGACATAACATCGCACACAGAAGGATGACACTGAGGAACGTGAAGATGAAGGCCATTGAGGAATTTCTAAGACCAACCTTGAAGAAGGAAGTGCTACAATTTTTTAGGACTGAGCAGATTTTAGTAGCATGGTGGCATGGTGGATTTATTGAAGAAGAACATGAAATTTCAGTGGAGAGAACAGGCAGGAGTCATATGAAAATTTAAAAGCAGTGTTAACCACTGCACCAGTTTTAACCAAGTAAAATTTCTTGAAACCCTTTAAAGTCACCATCGGCGCAAGCGATATAGGTGTTGGAGCTGTGTTGTTAATTTGGGATGATTGTGGAATTGAAAGGCCAGTTGGTTATTTTTCAAAGAAACTCAATATCCACCAGAAAAAAATATTCAACCATTGAAAAAGAGTTATTGAGTTTGGTACTGGCTGAACAATATTTTAATGTTTATGTTACAAACAATATATCGGACACGGTTGTGTTCACTGATCACAATCCTTTGACATTTTTGGAAAGACTTATGTACAAGAACACCAGACGATTTCTTCGGAGACTTATATTACAAGCATTTAATTTACAGATTGTACACATTGCAGGTCGTGAAAATGTTATTGCGGATGTGTTACCATGGGTTCAAAAGAAAAATGAGTATATAAGAAAGAAACGATAAGAGTTCAATGTTATGTATATGTATATAGAATTAATATGAAATATGTAAATCTAGATTAATGACTTACATATCTAGTAATAATAGCATAATGATTTAGAGAAAAAAAATGAAGCCATCTTTTCATAATGTTTTTTTTTTCTTAAGGGGAAGGTGTTGAGAAGTTGGTGTAGTACTTGTGGATTGGAAGGCAGGATGTTAGAATTTGTTTGTAAATTGACGGGGGCGTGGGGTAGAGTCCATGGCCTCTTTAAAAGATGTGCTTTTTCAGTCTTAGGGATTAAAAGAATGTCTGCAGGCAGCAGCAGATACACAGAAAGTTCTTAAAATTGAAACATTGTATCAAAAGGCTATACTGTTAGCAGGCAAAGCAGCATTTTTACCAAGACAACAGCCAATTAATTTGCACCTGGCTCTAGATACCAAAGCCCAATTAAATTTAAATCTGATGGTTTTGACAACCTCAGACCAATCGTAATGTAAGAAATTAATTGGTCCTCAAGGGTATAAAAGAAGAGGGCATTTAAAATTCGGGGTGAGAGCAAACTGCCATCTGTTAAGAGAATAGCTCTCACCAAACATCAGCTCTAAAGAAAGAGAAAATCACTGGCTCTCACAGAAATTGCTAAGATCTCAATGTAAGCGCCATCTAAATAAAGGTATTATGGCATTCTTAGCTAATATTCCTGACACAAGAATTCAACAGAGAAAGGCATTCCTGATGAAAGGACAGCAGAGAAGGCAAAGAACATTCCAGAAGATTTATACTGACTGTAAATTTTAGAGATTAAGTTTTTTTTTTATTAATTTTGTTTATATAAGTAGGACTTATATTTATTGGAACAGCATACCATTAGAATTTTGTTTTATTGGAGAATAATTAGTAGTTAAGGGGGAATTGTTTGGTTTGTTAGTAGTTCTGTTAATTAGTTAACTGTTAGAGTTAGATAAATAAATTGTTACGTGTTGATTGTAGAGTGATTATCATGAGTTCATTTTATTTTGCCTCTCCTTTATAACAGACTGGGAGGTGAGAGGTAGTTATACCAGTTTTCACATTTCTTTTAACAGATTATGAGGCAAGGCGAGCCTGTCTGGGTTGTTTCAGCTTTAGTTATTAGAGGAGACCTCATCTCCGCTTCGTAACAGGTTATAATATTGAAGGTTCTCTCACACCAAGTGCCAGAAGTTAGAAAGCCAACAGCCAAACAAAAGACCATCTCTCACTCCAAATGTTGCAAACCAGTTAATAAAGGAATCAGGACAAAGAAACTTCATTCAGCCTACAAAACTAAAAATTATAAAATTGACCATTCAACTACCAACATTAACACTACCAGTAACCTCCACCGCAGTGGTCATAGCATTCCATTATTCACTCTACACAAACAATTCAGAGACTGGTCCATGTAACTTCTGTGCTTTTTGGATTCACCTTTATTTCTAATCTGTATGTGTGTGTGTTGTGAATTTGTAGAAATTAGTAAAGTCACTACTTTTGTTAATTCAACAAAGGCTAACTAAGTTGGTTCATTTTTAAAGCATAAATTCATTGGATCTAGGAGAAAGATAACCCTTAGGGAAGGGTTTTTTTAAAAAATTAGCCTTGTTGCAATCCTTAAATGGTGGGTGAATAAAGATATAGGCTTGATAGGGATGAGGCAAGAGGAGTTGTGTAGAGATACTCTAATAGTAACCATATGGTAGAACAGCGTATCAAGTAATAAATAATGGGAACTTGCCCAAACAGTACAGCAGATATCAGGGAGATTTTAACCTACACATAGACTGGGAAAAATCTGGTTGGAGAAAGTTTTCAGAATAATTTCTTAGACAAACATGTTATGATATCAACCAGAGAGCAAGAAATGTCAAGACCATGGACCATACGTTTTAGGAGCAGGTTTAGGCCATTTAGCCCCTCACATCCACTCCGCCATTTGATCATTGCTGACACATTTCTCAATGTCGCCTTTTGCCTGCCTTCTCCCCGTAACCCTTGATTCCCTTACTAATCAAGAACCTTTCTCTAACTTAAATACTCTCAATGACTTGGCCTCCACAGCCTTCTGATGCAATGAGTTCCATAGATTCACTAGCCTTTGGCTGAAGAAATTCTCCTCGTCTCAGTTCTAAAAGGTCATCCTTTCACTCTGAGGCTGTGCCTTTCAGTTCTAGTTTTTCCTACTAGTGACAACATCTTCTCCATATCCACACTGTCCAGACCCCACGGTATTCTATAAGTTTTAATGAGATCCTCCCTCACTCTTCTAAACTTCATCGAGTACAGACCTAGAGTCTTCAACAGCTCCTCATATGAAAAGCCCTTCAAGGCCAGCACATCCTTCCTTAGATATGGGCTTACAGTATTCCAAATGCCATCTGACCAGAGCCTTGTACAGCCTCAGCGGTGTATCACTGCTTTGTATTGTAGCCCTCATGAAATGAATGCTAACATTGCATTTGCCTTCCTAACTGTCAACTGAACCTGCATATTAACCTTAAAAGAATCTTGAACTAGATATCCTAAGTCCCTTTGTGCTTCAGATTTCTGAAGCCTTGCCCCATCCAATCTTCCTACCAAATTGCATTGACTCACACTTTCCCACATTGTATTCCATCTGCCACTTCTTTGCCCACTCTCCTGGCCTGTCCAAGTCCTTGTACAACCTCTTTCTTCCTTAACACTACCTGCCTCTCTAGTTATCTTTGTGCCATCTGCAAACTTAGCAACAATGACCTCAGTTCCTTCATTTAGATCTTTCATATCTAACATGAATCGTCATGGTCCCAACACAGATCCCTGCAGAACTCCACTAATTACTGGCTGCCATCTTGAAAAAGACCCCTTTATCCCTACTCTCTTCCTCTGCTAGTTAGCCAATCCTGTGTCCATGCCAGTACTTTGCCCCTAACTCCATGGGCTCTATCTAATTTAACAGTGTCCTGTACGGCACCATGTCAAAAGCCTTCTGGAAATCAAAACAGATCACATCCACTGTCTCTACTTTGTCTAACTTGCTTGTTATCTCCTCAAGGAATTCTAACAGATTTGTCACATATCACCTCCCCTTGATGAAGCCATGCTGACTCAACTCTATTTTACTATGCACTTCCAAGTACTCTGCAATCTCATCCTTAATAATAGACTCTAAAAGCTTAACAAGGTCAGGCTAACCAGCCTATAGTTTCCTGTCTTCTGTCCCCCTTCCTTCTTAAACAGAAATATTTACATTAGCCATTTTCCAGTCCTCTGGGATCCTCCCTAACTGCAGTGATTCCTGAAAGATCACCACCAATGCCTCCACAATCTCCTCATCTATCTCCTTCAGAACTCTGGGCTATTCTCCATCTGGTCCAGGTCATCCACCTTCAGATCTTTCAGTTTCCCCAGCACCTTCTCTTTAGTGATGGTCACGTCTGCCCCCTGACTCTCTTGTAGTTCTCGTATTCAGCTAGTGTCTTCCACGATGAAGACTGATGCATTGTATGCATTCGGCTCCTCTGCCATTTCTTTGTTCCCCATTGCTAGACCTGGATTTCACCAACAACATAGGATTAATTTCAGACCTCATAATGAAAGCGTCCCTGGGTAGCAGTGAGCATAGTGTGATTGAATTTTACATACAGTTTAAGGGAGCAAAGTATGGTTCTAAGACTACTACTTTTAATTTAAACAAGGGCAATTATGAGGGCATGAAAGCAAAGCTAGCAAAAAAGAACTAGCAAACTTTGGATTAACAAAACGGTCAAGAGGCGCAGTGGTAAATATTTAAAGAGATGTTCCAGAAAGTATATAACAGATGCATCACAAACAATAAGAAAAGTTCTATGAGATAGACACAGCATGTATAGTTTATTTTAAAAAGTCAAAGTATCAACCTCAAAGAAATTGAGCAAAGATGGGTGCCAGATCAAAAAACTGGACAGAAAAATAAACCAAGAATTATTAAAAATAAGGAGGGAAAAGTTAGAATATGAGAGAAAGTTGAATATAAAAACAGATAGGTAAAGTTTCTTCAGATATTTAAAAAAGAAAAGAGTTAATAAAGTAAATGTCGATCCTATTGAAAATGACGCTGGGGAATTAGTAATGAAGGATAAGAAGATAGCAGACAAATTGAACAGATATTTTGGGTTCATCTTCACTTGGGAGGATATAAGCAATATCCAGCAAACGGCTGTACATTAGGAATTGAAAAGGACAGAGGATCTCAAGAAAATTGCAATTACCAGGGAAGTAGTCCTGAACAAATTGTTGAAACTACAAGTTGACAAGTTTGCGGGTCCTAATGGATTTTGTTCTATGGTCTTAAAAGATATAACTTATGAGATAGATGATGCGTTGGTTTGAGTTTTCCACAACTAATTAGAATCAAGAAAGATTCCTTTAATTGGTAAATAACTAAAATGGAAGGAGGCAGAAAGCATGAAACTGCAGGCCAATTAGGTTTACATCCTTCATTGAGAAAATGATAGAAGTTCTTATTAAAGATGTTCTAACAGGGCATTTGAATAAGTTCAAGATGATCAGTCAGAACAAATATGATTTTGTCAAAGGGAAACTCTATTTAACTAATTCATTGGAGTTCTTTGGAGAAATAACTTGTGCTGTGGATAAAGGGGAACTCATAGGTGAATACTACTTAGGTTTCAATAAGTCATTTGATAAGATGGGACATCGAAGATCACTGTGGAAAATAAAAGTCCATAGTGTAGGGGGTAACATATTAGCTAGGATAGAAGATTGACTGGCTAACAAGAAGCAGAGAGTGGGAATTAGTGCACCTTTTTTATTCTGGCAGGACATCACAAGTGGTGTGCCACAGGAATCAGTGTTGGGTCCTCAACTCTTTACAATTTTCATAAATGTTTTGGGTACAGGGAGTGAAGGCATAGTAGCCAAGTTTGCTGATGACAAAGATAGGTAGGAAAGTCAGTTGTGGAAAGAACGTAAGGAGCCTACAAAGTGATTTTCATAGATATAGATAAGTGAGTGACAAAGATCTGGCAAATGATGTATAATGTGGGAAAGTATAAAATTGTCCATTTTGGCAGAAAGAATAAAAAAGAAGTGTAATATTTAAATGGTGAGAAATTGCAGAGCTCTCAAATGCAGAGGGATCTGCGTATTCCACTGGATTAATTGAAGAAGTTTAATATGCAGGTACAATAAGAAATCAGGAAAGCTCAGAGAATGATGTTTTATTGTGAGTGAAACTGAATGCTTCAGATGAACAAAGTGTTGGTGAGACCACATCTGGAGAATTGCATACAGTATTGATCATCAAATTTATGGAACAATGTTAATGCATTGAAAACAGTTCAGAGGTTTACTGGATCAATACCTGGAATGAGTGGATTGCCTTATGAGGAAAGCCTAGAAAGGCTAGGCCTGTATCCTCTGGAATTTAGAAGAGTCACAGATGAATTAATTGAAACATGTAAGATCCTGAGGGGGCTTGACCAGGTGGATGTGGAAATAGATGATTCCTGTTATGGGAGAATTAAGAACTAGGGGTCATGGTCACCCACTTAAGACAGAGATGAGGAAAAAAATCTTTCCCTCAGAGGATTGTGTTCTTTGGAATTCCCTTCCTCCAAAGGCAGTGGATGTAGAATTTTTAAATAATTTTAAGGCAGAGGTAGATAAATTCTCATTTCCCAAGGGAATGAAAGATTATCAAGAGTATGTGGAAATATAGAGTTGAGGTTAAAATCAGATTAGCCATGAATTTATAGGTTGGCAAAGCTGACTCAAAGGCCTGAATGGCCTACCCATGTTCTTTGTTAACATTCATAATGAGCAGCTAGGTTATCCATCCTCACCCAGGGGCTTCACAGTTTGGGGTTTCTCATCTGGAATCATAACAATTTGGGGAAACTTGCCAAGGATCTACGCATAATGCTGGGAATATAAAAATGCTTTTAGACATGGCATGACTGATGTACAATATATTTCAAAATGAGATCTGACTTTTTTTAAATGGTGCTGAATCGTTATACAAAATGCATTTTGGTTATTATTACATTTTTGAATGATATATGGTCATTATCTTGAGCAATGTCCTTGTCATTGAGGCAAAATTTGATCAAGGGTGACACCAAGGACCTCCATTAAAATGTAAAGACAAAGTTCATTGGGATAATGGGAGTTCCTGCTAATGGCTGAAGTCATAGCTTACGTATTGAAACTGGCTGAGGTTATTGCAGGCTTTCACCTCAGCACTAGGACATTGCTGCAGGAGTTGGTCAGGACAATGTCATAAATTCGCCATCTTCAGCTGATTCATTAATGTTCTCCACTCCATCATAATACAACAAGTGTACTTGTCTACTAATGATTGTTATGTGATTGCAACGTTCTACTCCGTTCACAATTATTCAGAAAATTAAGCAGTTTTTATAAGCAGCAAATAACAAAGATATGCAGGGGTTCCAGCCAATGATTTTCTCCATTAAGATAAAACCTAACAACATTCCCTCGGCATTCAACGGCATTATCATCAAATTTCCTACCATCAACAACCTGGAAGATTGCCATTGCTTGGAAAATTGACTGGTTATGTCACGTTAATGAAGTGGTTGCTATAGAAAGTCCAGGGCAGATTAATCAGAAGCCCTTATCTCATAAAATTAAAACTTTCAAAAACCCTCCCACTACTTGAAAGGCGCAAACAGGAAAATAACAAGATATTGACTTCTTGCCTGCACAGATAAAGCTATAATAAGAGTTGAAAAATCTTAATATCATCCAGGACAAAGCAATGTCCTTTAACAGAAGCTTATCTGACATATTCAATATCTACTTCCACTATCACTGGTATCTCACGACTGTAGCACGCAAAGCTGGAAGGAGGCATAGCATCTTCTTACTAAGGCTTCTTCAGCTGTACCTCCCAAACATGTGGTCTCCACCATGGAAAAGGAACAGAACAATGGAACAAATATTATCAATTTCAAGTTCCCCTTGAAGTAAAGGCATTGTCCCAAAATAGTATGGCACATATCTCATTATTCCTCATAATGCATAGGGTTAAAATGTGAGAAATCCATTGTCAATCTCATTGAAGGAGTACCTCCATCACATTAACTGCAGTGCTCAATAAGCAAGTCCACCACCACATGCTCAACACAATAACTGCTGGCCTTGCCAGCTATGTCCGTATATAAAAACTGATATTTTAAAGGAAATCAAAGCAAAAAAAATTTTTCTCATTTTAATATATACATTTGTGAGACACATCTGGATTTATTTAAAATAACAAGGTGTAGAGCTGGATGAACACAGCAGGTCAATCAGCATCAGAGGAGCAGGAAGGCTGACGTTTCAGGCCTAGACCCTTCTTCAGAAATGGGGGAAGGGAAGGGGGTTCTGAAATAAATAGGGAGAGAGGGGGAGGCGAATAGAAGATGGATAGAGGAGAAGATAGGTGGAGAGGAGACAGGCAGGTCAAAGAGGTGGGGATGGAGCCAGTAAAAGTGAGTGTAGGTGGGGAGTTAGGGAGGGGATAGGTCAGTCCAGGGAGGCCGGACAGGTCAAGGGGGCGGGATGAGGTTAGTAGGTAGGGGAAACAAAACAGAGGCTTGGGGACCGCTTTGCAGAACACCTACGCTCGGTTCGCACTAAACAACTGCACCTCCCAGTTGCGAACCATTTCAACTCCCCCTCCCATTCCTCAGACGACATGTCCATCCTGGGCCTCCTGCAGTGCCACAACGATGCTACCCGAAGGTTGCAGGAACAGCAACTCATATTCCGTTTGGGAATCCTGCAGCCCAATGGTATCAATGTGGACTTCACAAGCTTCAAATTCTCCCCTTCCCCTACCGCATCCCAAAACCAGCCCAGCTCGTCCCCGCCTCCCTAACCTGTCCTTCCTCCCACCTATCCCCTCCTCCCACCTCAAGCCCCACCCCCATCTCCTACCTACTAACCTCATCCCACTCCCTTGACCTGTCCGTCCTCCCTGGACTGACCTATCTCCTCCCTAACTCCCCACTTACACTCACCTTTACTGGCTCCATCCCCGGCTCTTTGACCTATCTGTCTCCTCTCCACCTATCTTCTCCTCTATCCATCTTCTATCCGCCTCCCCCCTCTCCCTATTTATTTCAGAACCCCCTTCCCCTTCCCCATTTCTGAAGAAGGGTCTAGGCCCGAAACGTCAGCCTTCCTGCTCCTCTGATGCTCCTTGACCTGCTGTGTTCATCCAGCTCTACACCTTGTTATCTCAGATTCTCCAGCATCTGCAGTTCCTACTATCTCTGGATTTATTTAAAGAAGTCTTTTCAGAAATGCATTTTTTTTTGCACAAAAATATTAATACTTTCAGATAGTCAGCTGTTAAGCTTCTTTTAAAGTAAGATACCACATTCCCCTTCCTTCAGTTTGTAGTGGGCATTCACAACAACATATTAGCAAAAGCAGGCTGGATTTTTTTTTACTCTGTCAAGGAGCTGAAATATAGATGAGCAAATAAATGCAAATGAATTCTGAAGCACATCATCCCATTTAGCCTCTATTCATTTCTTTGACTAGACACGGTAGACATGTAGACTTTTACTCTATTGGAGGGTTTAAGAAGTGTTTTATGAGCTGCAAGCTGCATACGAAAACTGCTTCCTTTCTTCAAAATCTAGTGCTGATTAACTTCTCAAGTAATTGTTGTCTGGCACACATGTACAGCTGAAAGGATGGCAGAGGAGACGAGCTTTATTTTTCCTTGATATCCACTCTAATCAAATCAAGCAGTGCCACAAAATTGCATCTTTATGGATGAAAGCCCAGTGAATGACAAGCAAAACAGGAAAATATGAAAGCAGTTCTAATTTAGGTTCAAATGAAAGATGTGCTTTTCACAATCAATAGAAGAAGCACAAGCCTACCTTGTTAACATAATTGTAAATATATTGTAAATATTTTCCAAGCCACTGCATGTGTACTAGTGCATTTTAACAGAAAGCCTCACATTCATACAGGCAGGAATGGGGCATCAACAAATGGCAGAATGCTCTGATTGTTAGGCCTCGTGACAGACTGCATTCTTAATAATTCCTAATAAATTATACTAAAAAAGCATTGAAGCTTTAAAAACTCTATTGCAGACAATTAAGTCTCACTGAGCATTATTATTGGAGTCATGTTACATTCTCAAGTGAAATAGCACTGAATAGAGATTAAAATTTTAGAAAATGTAAAATAAAGGAAAATCCCAAACATTAGGATAACTAAGGAAAGAATAGGACCCATTAAGAACGACAGTAATAATATATGTGTGGAGTCAAATGATATAAGTAGGGTTCAAAATGAATACTTTGTTTCAGTGTTCACTAGTGATAGAGACAATATGGGTATAGACGTCAGGGAGAAGGAATATGATAGCACAGACAGAGAGAAAGTTCTGAATAGTCTGGCAGGCTTAAAAGTAGATAAATCTCCAGAGCTGGATGAAATGTATCCGAGGCTGTTGAGTGAGACAAGGGACAAATAACAGGGATGCTGTAATAATTTTCTATTCCTTTCTGGCCACAGAAGAGGTAGCAGAAGACTGGAGGACAGCTAATGTGATAATGTTATACAAGAAGGGGGCAAGAGATAAGCCAGGAAACTACAGGCCAGTCAATCAGTGATGGGGAAACCATCAGAAGCAATTCTGAGGGACAGAATTAATCTGCACTTGGAGACTGCATCTGCCATGCATTTACCCCCTTAGAACACATACAGGACATCAAAGGTAGCTTGTAGGACAGTACCTATCCTGATCAAATCATTTTTCACTGTATATCATACAAACTCAAAAATGGTTCAAAGGCTACAACTTTCAGACCTGATAAATGCTCAGTCTATGTCAAATTACCTTGAAAATTCAAAGTATACCAATAATTTAAATAATAGGGTTACTCAAGTCACTTCACAGTACTATTAATCAGTGGTGACATAAGTTGAAATTTTTGGATTAATAGAATGCTCACAGCAGTCCAAAAAGATATTCTACCTATCACAGAAATGAGCATTGTTGTGTATGAATTTCAAAGCTAGTGCGATGACAAGTACATAGACCATACATTGCAAGGATTGGTTGACTGAATCAAACAACATATTCCGCATCGTAGACAGAGTACAGCCTGCCACACACAAAACCCAAATCAAAATGTTTACTGTTTGATGTGACTGGGCAGCCCACTTGAGAATCAATCCTGAGTGTGCAAGAAGTCACAGTAACAAACAATTCAAGGTAATCAGTTGATCTTATTATATAGATCATGTATATTGCTGGAAACAATGTACACTCATACATAAAGACTCATTTACTACAAATAAAAAGAACATTTTCTCACCTTGTAACGTATTTTGCATTGTGCAGAAGCTTGTGGTGTCTATATTTCTTAATTGCTTGCTCCATGGCAATACCTCAGTCAATCAGAGCCAACTAATCAGCATCCTTTCCTTCTGGGGTATAAATTATTGTGACAGCTTGAAATTTGATATTCTTCCCTCTATCCTGAAGAGTGCATGACGTAAATCTTCTGTAATATGTCTTTCTTTTAAGCAATATTCAAACTGTGTTAATGTTTAATTTTATGTTTTTTTTTCTATGTTTTACGCATCAAAATAACTTTTTGTGGAAAAACCCACAATGAGTCTAGGAGGAGTACTTCTTTTAACTGTATTTATTTCTATTCACTCAAGGATGAAGGGTGTAATTGAGCTAGACCGGCCTTTATTGTGCATCCCTAACTGCCCTTGAGCAAATGCTAGTGACGCATCTTCTTGAACCATTGCAGGCTATGCAGTTGTGAAGGGTGTTCCAAAATTGTGACCCAATAACAATGAATTAACTGCAATATATTTCCAAGTTAGGATGGTGTGGATTGGAGGGGAACTTGCAGGTAGCATTGTTCCCGTTCATCTGGTGCCTTTGTCCTTCTAAGCGGTAGTTCAGAACTGCAAGTTTAGAAGGTGCTGTTGAAAGTTGTTAGTGAGTTACTATAATGTACCTTGTAGATGGTATTCACTGCCACCACTGTGTGTTGGTGGCAGAGGGAGTGAATGGTGATGGTGGTGGATAGGGTGCCAATCAAGTGAGTTGCTCTGTTCTGGATAGCATCAAGCTCATGGGTGCTGTTGGAGCCGTACTCATCTAGGCAAGTGGAAAATATTCCATCACACTTGTTATGAAATTAACTTAATGGGTTTCATTGGGATTTTCCAGGGCTACGGTGAAAAATACCATTTCAGGCTGGTCTATGAGTATCAGTGCTTGTGCAATGCATGACACTACTTCCAGCTATGCCTGCTCTGCTCTTGGAGCTGTTAGCATTCTTTTAAACATTTAAATGGCCCAGCCATGCAGTTGATCATGAATGCTCTGATCCCGCATGGAAAGCAGGAGTCAAGAGACTCAATAGAACCTACAAAGGGGAAGCCCAAATGACCCAGTAAGGTGTTCCAGGGTAGTGTAAAGCTATTTCCAAAGGTAATTCAAAGGTAGACATAGGCAGATAAACCAGGATCAAGGATTTGTGAGATATGTGAGACTCCAGAAGAAACCAAGATAACCATCAAAGGATACTGAAACTAGGAGAAAAGAAGAAATATTCTGAGGCTGGGCAGAGATCCACAGTAATGGAACTGTAAAAGAGAGTCAAGGCACCAAATTGGAGATGAATGCAGGCTTCATGTTAGCAGAGTTATGAGAAGCCTCTTGGAGAGTTGGAAAGGAGCGAGACATTAGTCAGCGAGTCAGTGTTGAGAGTTATATGGAATGAGATGCGAGCAGGCACTCTCAGGTTGAAATGACTCTTGAGGAAGTTACGAAGTAGAGACTTCAAGAGTGAAGAGTGAAATCCCTCTGGATCTGAGTGTTAACAAGACTTTTTTGATTCATAGTAGTTATTGACATCAGGGTGGAATGATGGATGTCTTGGTTGCATCTGCCCCATTTAATGTGCACTGTAATGTGTTTGACCACTTTATGGTGACATCTGTTTTCAAACCTGTGGAATCTTATGGCATTCTTCTATTAGTAAGGATTTGGGATTCCCAATGCTCAAAACAAAAGGTTACTGGTCCCTAACCGGATCAAAAACAAACTTGAGTTTTACCAGTAGATCGTAACATACCCTTAAATTATAAATGGTGGACAGATATTGGGGAATCTGATCAGATCGAAGATTTCAAAATCATGAGGGATCCGGATTGGGAGAAAATGTTCCCACTCACAAGAAGATCAAAACCAGAAGGCACAGGATTAAAATGTTTTACAAAAGAAACAAATGTGAGGCAACAAAAAACATTTTCACACAGTGAGTCATTAAAGTCTACAATGCACTGCCTGGAAATGTAGTGGAGACAGGTTCAATTGAGGCATTTAAGAGGGCATTATTTTTCTTTAAATAATCATCCAAGGTGCAGGATTATGGGGAAAGGAAGGAGTCTGGCAGAAAGTTAAAGTGCTGATAAAGCTGGCATAGACATGACGGTCCAAACAATCTCCTTCTAACCTATAGCAAAGCTGTTTTACTCACCCCTTGAGTTGAGCTCTTTTGTCCATGTCTGGACCAAAGCTATAATGATGTAAGGAGTGAGGGACCTTTGCTCAACTCAAATGAGTGTCAGAGAGTAAGTTATTGCTGCGTAAGTGCTACCTGATAGCCCACTGACAGCAACGTCCATCAATCTGCTGATAATCTAAAGTAGACTGATTGGGCATATTGGCCGGGTTGATTTTGTCCTGCTTTTTGTGAACGGTTCATTGTTGAGTAATTTCCCACTTTGCTGGGTAAATGCCAGTTTTGTAATTGTAATGGAATAGCTAGGTGATGGGCGCAACTATTCTGAAGAACAGGTCTTCAGTATATTGCTGAAATTCTTTCAGGCTATATAGTCCTGTGTCATAAATTCACCAGGTGACACTGCATTTTAAGGTATCTCGGAAGCTGCTCCTGGCACGCTGTGCTGCACTCTTCATTGCACCAGGCCTGATTTCACTGGCTTGATGGTAATGATTAAGTGGGGGATATGCCAAGACATGAAGTTGCTTAATGTAATTGAATATAAAGCTGATGGCACACAGCCCCTCATGCATGCTCAGTTTTGTTCATGCATGCACAATGTTGAACACTTGGAGGAAGAACTGAAGGTGGCAAGAGTACAGAATGCATCTAGGTAGGAATTTCAATGTCCACCACCAGGAATGCCTCCATAGCACCATTACTGATTGAGCAGTTGGAGTCCTGAAGGGCAAAGCTACTAAACTGGGTTTATGGCAGCTGGTGAGGGAATCAACAGGAGAAAAAAACATATTTGACCTCATTTTCACCAATCATCTGGTTGCAGATGCAACTGTACACAACAGTATTGGTAAGAGTGACCACCGCACAATCCTTGTGGAGATCAAGTCCTGCCTTCATACTGAGAATACAGCTCCCCCCCATCATATTGTGTGGCACTATTATTGTGCTAAATAGGAAAGACTGTGAACAGATCTGGCCCATCAACAGCAGGAAAATCATAGTCCAATACAACCTGCAACCTCTCGGTCTGGCATATCCCCCACTGAATCATTCCCAACAAGCCTGGAATAAACCCTGTTTCACTGGAAGGTGCAAGAGAGCATTAAACTAGCATCAGCATACCAAAAAAATGAGATGTCGACCTGGTGAAGCTAGCAAACAGGAGTACTTGTATGCCAAACAGCAGAAGAAGCAAGTGATCTCAGAGCTAAGTGATCCCTCAACTAATGGCTCAGATCTAAGCTCTGCAATCCTGCCATATCCGGTCATGAATGGTGGTGGACAATTGAAGTGAATTAGCTTTATTGTCACATGTGCTCAAATGAGTACACTGAAAAGTCTACAGTCGCCGCATTACAGTGCTATCTTACATACAAAGGTACCTTAGGTACAAATACATAAGAGCGAATTCTTAGGAAACAAAAATAAATTGGAAAAGTAAAGAAATAAAAGTCCAGCATTATTGGTCATAGGAATAAAATTAGAAAAATAAAGAAGTGAAAAGTTCAGAATGTCAGTCTTTCCAACGCAGTCTATGCTGGCACCTAGCCTCAAGGGAGACCCCCCCACTGCCTCACCACCACCTGTACTGGACCCACCAATGTAGGAGTCACTCCCCTTTAGGTGCCATCGCTTAGTCGCTGGGCCCCACTTTGCTAATGCTGCTGAACCCACACTTGCCCTGCAACCAAGAGTCAGTGGCTCCGCTGCCACTGCCAGGCCACAAGACCCACTTCAGCTGGAGATCTCGCCTCGCCAGCGCCACCACGTTGAAGAGTCCACTTCCGCCGGTGCTGCTGTCACCGACCGCTGGAGGAATTTTACTGCTGCTGCTGCTAGCCCCAAACGCTGGGAGAACAACCTCGCTGCCATTGCCACAGCCCCCAAATGGTGGGAGAACGATCTCGCTGCCACCAGCCCTGAATGGTAGGAGAACGCACTCACTGCCGCTGCCATCACCTCCTATCGCTGGGAGAAGCCAGGTCTGCCACTCCACCGACCAACCCGCCACAGAAAAGAAGAAGAAAAAAGACTAAAATAAAAGGAAAATAAAGTGAAAGAAAAGAGCAAAAGCAAAAGTAAAATAAAGAAGGAAAACAGATGGGAGTGGATGGATGCTGAGCAAGAATCCACATGTAGTCCTGTTACTTCTCTGCCATTTTGCATCAATTAAGCACTCACTGCAAAAGAAGGCTCCACAAATATCCCCATTTTCAATGATGGAAGAAGCAAGCATATCAGTGCAAAAGATGAGCCCGAAGCATTCACAATAATCTTCAGCCAGAACTGCCAAGTGGATAATCAATCTCGGCCTCTACCAGTAGTCCCCAGCATCATAAATGCCAGTCTTCACCCAATTCAATTCACTCCATGTGATATCAAGAAGCAGTTGGAGGCACTGGATACTGCAAAGGCTATGGGCCCTGACAACATTCCAGCAACAGTACCAAAGACTTGTACTGCACAACTTGCTGCACCCCAAGCCAAACTGTTCCAGTCCAGTTACAACACTGGCATCTACCTGATGATGTGGAAAATTGCCCAGGTATGTCCTGCGCACAAAAGGCAGGAAAAATCCAGCCCGGCCTGTTACCACACCATCAGTCAACTCGCGATCATCAATAAATTGGTTGAAGGTGCCATCAACAGTGCTATCAAATAGAACCTGCTCCGCAACAACTTGCTCACTGACACCCAGCTTGGTATCTGCCAAGGTTACTCAGCTCCTGACCTCATTATTGCCTTCATTCAAACACGAACAAAAGAACTGAATTCCAGAGTGACAACCTTGACATGAAGGCTGCATTTCACCATGTGTGGGGAATCAACGAGCCCTGGCAAAACTGAAATCAATGTGAACTTGGGGAAACATTCTGCTGGCTCATGAGGTCTGGAATTGATATTGAGGACTTTGAGAGCAACTTGTTCCTATGTGTATACCACTGTGCTGTCATCTCTGGTGGGTGTGTCTTGCTGGTGGGACACTTCAGGCTAGTCATCAATTGTCCAGAGCAGTTAAGGATGACAGTTTTCCTTCCATAAATGGCATTACTGAACCAGGTGTCTCCTATCACAATCATAAATGGCTTCCTATTCATCATTATTGAGACTAGTTTGGAATTTTAAATTAATTCAAATTCCACAAGTAGCCACGGTAAGATTCGTAAACATGATTCCACAGCAGTGGCTTAGGCATCTCGATTGCTGGTTTAGTGACAATCCCAGCAAACCATCACCTTCCGTGATCTCAATTCAGCATCACTATTCTTCTTAGATAATACCAGAACCAGAGAAAAAAAAGCTCTGCCTGTGCAATTTACACAATTAAATGCATAGATTCAACATATAAACATTAGCTCAAAATATGAAGAACTGCTTTATACATATCACATTATGCTGCCAAGGAATGGTTAGCCCAAGCCTCAGTCTGGAATGCTATTAAGATACTTAAGATTATCAGATGCCAGGTGGTCATCGTAGAAACTTATTCTCACATGCTCATGAATATTAGAAGTACATTTACTTATTAATTTTAAATGAAAAGAAATTTTAAAATTTATAAAAAACATTGAGAATTTGTGGACAAATGCAAATTAATTACAGTTTTGATGAAATATAATAAACAAGGTCTGGATAAAATGCATAAACTATGCAAGAGCTTTCTTATCAAAATATTATTATGCATTTAATGTGTTATCAGTTACACAGGAAACAATGAAAAATGCAAGTAAATTGGTATAAAGTTTGTCTTTGGATTCCTGAGTAACCAAAAGATGCATACCATTTCTACTGTCTTAACACAACCAATGGCTGATGAACAGCCAATTTCCTTTTATCACATTATTGCAGCCATGAAGAAACACATTTGTTGTACTCAGCCCACTAAAGATACCAGTACCAATCTAACATATACATGTCTTATATCAGTAGAATCCTCAGAATATGAGGAATTCAACAATATATAACAAGTGGCATGACAGTTTATTTACTGGGAGAAAATTGTCTCTATTGAAAAAGAGAAACTCAAAATGTATTTTCAAAGCCAAATATCACTATTCTAATAAGGCAATATTTCTTGATAAACTATTTTCCCTAAAAATGTGACACAACATTTAAATTTTCATGAACTGAGGACTTTAGATAGATATTGCATATGTATTTGTAGCATGGTTTAATCAGGCAAAATATATCATATAAATAACTAAGGTCAGTGTTACAGCATATTTTCATTGCCACTATTCCACTAAAAATAAATTTTCCACATTACAGTCTATACAGATCATTACCATAATATTTTCAATTTGGTGTGTAACAGCAGCTTGAAACAAAAAGTACTCCTACAATATATGGTCCCTTTTTTTCCATATTGCTGTAAAATGGTATTACCATAGTAGAAGTCAGACGATGCTTTTCACCTTATACTTCCATCAATAAAATACTTGATAACATATCTCACATTGTGTTTGTTACTCTTAGTGTCAAGGCATAGAAGGCAGGAAAATATTGTCCAATATATGCTAGGTGAATTTAAATGTCCTTGCCCCACCCTTGCATAAGCCAGCAGTAAGTTGTTTAACTGCATCCACATGGAGCAAAACTAAACACAAATTAATTTGAATTATTTGCAAAATTGGGCTTTAAGCTTAAAAATGTTTCTGGAATTGGCAGTATGTCTTCTACTGGAGAATACCTATCCATTGTTGCAGGCCTGAACGGCCTACAGCAGTGCTAAATTCTGCCAGCTTCACAGCTTTCTAATTCCAATGAGCAGTAGATGGCCTGTAGCTCTCTGGGCTTCCGTTATCCGTTGTCTTTTGTTGTCTGATTTTATCCCACATCCATAAGTTTGGATTCAAGACAGAATGGTTA
>NC_063340.1:54607714-54619088 GCF_021869965.1 Rhincodon typus
ACCTTATGTTTCGGGCCTAGACCCTTGTTCAGAAAAAATTTTTCTGAAGGGTCTAGGCCCGAAACGTCAGCTTTCCTGCTCCTCTGATGCTGCTTGGCCTGCTGTGTTCATCCAGCTCTACACCTTGTTATCACAGTCATTCTCTGGTTCATTTATCACACAATGCCTTTACCAATCAGTCAACATTTAATTTTTTAAAATTTAAACAAAGCTTAGCAGTTGACTTTCAGTCATCATTAACTGGTGCATCTCCATAAAAATGCATGTATCAATCAGAACCCACATGACATCCAATCAGCACTTTCCTCTCATACAAAATAAATGTTGCATTCCCTTTACTTTGGTATTTCTTGTGAATGTTGTGATGAGTGGAAGATAAAATCCTTTAAAAAAAATGAATCTTTTCTCAGAATAAGCAGAATAAGCAAAAATCAACCTGTTATCTACAACCTACGCAAGATTTATTACAGGAATTAAATTTATATGTTTTAGCAAAGCTTTTTCATTGTTGAAAAATGAGTAATTTACACAAGTCAAAATTGCATAGACTGAACTGTGAAATCTGAACATATTTATTACTTCTTACATTCAAAAAAAATTGAATGATTCAAACCAGATTCACTTAACTCAGTCTGCTTTCAGAAAGATTGGAGAAACATGGACATCCGGTTCAGGTCACAAGAGGGTTCTATTGTCACCATTCTGGATTATGCTACTGTATGAGTAGATATAGGGCAGTGTGAGGCAACTCCCACAGCACTGTATCTACGTGCACAATAGTATAAATGGTAAGATGCTCAGACACTCAGACCACTTTTGGGAATGACTGTTGGCACTGAACTTGCGAAGGTATTTACAGCAGACTGAAATTCATAACATCAGTACTGGACATCATTAGGAAGGACCAGCTGAAGCATGCATCTTACCCAGGAGCCAGGGGAGTGATTACTGCACAACACAGACACATCTATTTGTATTTCAGAACAGGCTGCAAAAAACCTGGAGCATGCACAGAATTCATTCTTCAGACTTTGCTGATATCATAAAATTGGGAGCAGCTAATGAGAAAACAGCTGCACTCTTCAATCCCGAGAAGTGCATCCAAATGAGGTAAGAACCCAGACCTGGAACTGGTGCATTATGGCCATTTAAGCCACTGGTTTAAGTAAAACAATCCTCTGAATAGTGCTGACCATGCCTGCTCTCATAAATTATGGCTGCAGTGACAGGAGGTTCTTTCGTGTAAATTACTAGTTTTCAACATGCAAAAAATAACTTTGCTAATGACTTGGCAGAAGCATAAATCATATGAGTGGGTACCACTAGTCTGACCTAAACACAATCAGTATTACTTGCTTAAAACATGTGGAAGAGGACTTCTGACTTGCGGAAGACAAATTTGTAGCACATTCTGCAAAATTGGCATTTCTGAATCATAACAGGTATTCGAGTACAAAAATCAAATCAAATTTGAAGGAAGAGCTGCAATTACTTTATTTGATTAGTGACATAGAAGGATCAATGATGCTATTATTTGCTTAGCAACACCAAATAACTGACGATGGCATCATCAGAGGAGGAACAATAAATTTTCGAAATTATTATGACCTCATTTGTTCAGCTAGCATTCCAGCCTCACCATAAAATGGCACAAGGCCAGTTTGTTCATTACTGGCCCCAGGATGCAAGAAATACCGTTATTTAGTCCAAAGCCAACAGAGTGGCTTTATTTTTAATGGAACTGTTTGCAGAAGAGTGAAAGGTACTAAGAATGACAAAAGCCAGAGATATATTTAAAAGCTGGCTGAGTAATTGCTAGCTCGGAGCAGATTTACAGGGTATTGCATGCTTTTAAGAGTTGCCTTTCAGCTGATTTGTTGTTTTTTTGCATCTAAACAGTATCTCTTATTGAACTAGGCATTATCATATATTACATTGTTCTACGCGGTGTGACTGAGCGTTTTTGTGGGACAGGCTTCAGTTTCACAAGCACTGGTGGCATTCAGCCATACCAAGAATACACCTACAACTTAGAGCTTGCACAATTGCTCAGTGTTCAGGCAGCAGCAAGTAGGGTGTGCCACATGGAACACTTTGAAGGTCATAATAAACTGTGTAGTACATTTGGTCATTTAATAATGTATACCTAATCGATAATAATATAGCCACTGTTCCTTCCCTT
Organism: Rhincodon typus; assembly: GCF_021869965.1. Lineage (NCBI taxonomy): Eukaryota > Metazoa > Chordata > Chondrichthyes > Orectolobiformes > Rhincodontidae > Rhincodon > Rhincodon typus. Next base: position 54,609,897 of record NC_063340.1, read on the forward strand.
CTCCTATCTTAAATCCATATACCAATTTACATATTCTTTCCCTTCCCTTAGTATCACAAATGTACTAAAATTTATTGCATCATTCCCTACTCTATCCCATTTTTTCCAATTCAAATTAAAGAACACCTTAATTCACTCTAGGACAGGATTTTCACAGATACAGATGTTTCGAAATTTACAGTCAGGACCAATCCTGGGATTTCCATTGCCTATTCCAGACAGCGGCAATTTTCATTGGTGCACATTAAGTGGGCAGGGGTCGGCATTTCCTAATCTTTCTGCGCCCTTCCTCATACCAACACCCACACACCCACCACCATAGCCTCCACAATTTTCACCGTAACTCATGGTTCTCCGTCCCTAGGAGGAATCATGAATCGGAGTGCATTCAAGAATTTTTTCAAAGATACGTTCTAAAGGTCAGGCCCACACCTCCAGCCATTTCCCACAGTTCCCCATATTCTTCATAGTGACCTAATGCATACTCAGGCTCCCCAGCCACTCCCCATGCCCTCCCAATTTCTTCATACTAAGGTTTTTCAGAATTTAACCCCCGAGACTTTATTTCATTATATTATTTGCTCACAACTATCTTTAAACCAATTAATTGGTGCTTAAAAGATAAGGCACAAATTGAATAGATGCCTTGCTAGCAGCAAATAAATATGTCCACTGATGAAATTATCAGGAACTGACAACTTAGCTATTCTGTCTGACCTTTGAAGATATTCCTCCATCTCACTGTCACCCATAACATTTCTCTTAATGCTGTCTTACATTTTGTTTCCTCTTTCCTTGAATTTGAAATAACGCTTATTTTCAAACAGAGAACTGAACCGTCATATTTCTATCCTTCCCATCTAAGTTTTCTGATGTAATAAACATGATGCGCATGTAGTCTACACTATAAAATATTGAAACCGTCATTCAAGTCGATAATAGAGACGGAAAACAAAACCACTCAGACTTTACATGCCACAGTCACTCCCCAAGCCTCTCATAATCACATGTCATCTCAATGTCAACACTGCACTGCCAGCTACTTCCCATGGTCCCTTATACTCTCCATGTCAACTTCAAGTAGATGGAGGGCAAAGGGTGAAGTGCTGAGAGGGGTGAAGTCCTGATAGCTACTTTTGTTACAACTGGGATAAAGTCCCAGATAACTGCGGTGGGCCTTCTAACCAGCTGGTGTCACCATTGCTCATTCCTATGCCCAACTAGGATCGGTTTCCAGTATCAGCAGACTCGAATCTATTCCATACCTCCCTGCCCTCCAACCTTATCCTAGAGAAAACATTGCATGTGACTGGGAAATTTAAACTGAGGTGGGCCTGCCAAATCAGGAAGTTTCCAAACTGGAGTTATTCAACTCAGTATCTAAAACCTGGACCTATGACTTCTTGTGTCTCTTCTTGTGTTTTAAACTCAGCCTTGGCAACACATCATCATCAATTCTCAGTTTATCTCATTCAACTCATCTGTTCACTTCGACCTTTGCCTCCAAATTAGTATTTCAATTTGAAAGAAAGTCAGCCCACCTACAATTTCAAAATGAATATGCCGTCATGTGTGGAAACTGTAAATATGATCAAAAAATGTGTTTTGAGACAATAAAATGGGAGTTGTGTCTTATTATTGTAACATCAAACTTGTCTAACAAACATAGAACTTTAGTAAGGTCATTGATCTGAAGTGTTAAACGTTGTTTTTCTCTTTCCAAAGATTCTGCCCAACATGCTGAGTATTTCCGGCATTTTCTATTTCTATTGTCTATCAGCTGTTGACTTTTTGGATACTCATATGATTTCTGCATGGCTGTTATATATATTTTCAGGGAAATTATGCAAAGTGACCCTTATTCAGAATGTTTTGTATTAGTTCATGAAATTATATTCTGGTGCATTAATTGATGGTGTTTGATAATTGATAACTGCTGTCAAATTTCTTCTCATGTCATAGGTGATTGCAGCAATTTTCCAATGAGTCCCTGAAAGTGCCTATTCTCCGACAGTGGCTACCCTTAATGCAACTGCTATGCATGTTATGTGGAGATCTTCACCTGAGCCATAAGTACCACAAGCACCAGATTGAAGCACAACTGATCTATACAGACACAACTAATAGGATGAAGTTTATTGCAGTAGGCATAGGATGTCATGAAGTTTAATGGCTAACAATGCAAACTAGTTTTTGAATTCTTAAGTTTGCAGTATAGCAATCCAGTCGTATGGAGTAGTAGCGTACTGTGGGGATTAAGTGTAAGTCTTTGTGAGAGAGTAAGAAGCATGTGTACACTTATTTTTTCTGATTCATAGTTTCCATTGAAATATCTCCGGAATTATGGAAGTGAATTAAAGAGCCACGAGTTGGAATAAGTTATTCCCCTTCTGACCAAAATTTCCTCTGATTGTTACAGCTTTGTTATACTAGGTTTCTAAGCAAGCTGTTAAATTCAGTTCCCCATGTGGATTATGCAGATTTCAAAACTACAAATATGCAACACACTTTATTAAGATGTTTGATAAAATTACCATGAACTTTTTAATGGAATACAAAAGGGTGAAAAAAGTTAATCTCAGTTCATTAGCTATATTTAAATAAATTTGAATGGTAACCTTGTAATGTTAGTGTATTAAAATGCAGAAGACCCACTATATCCCTTAAGGGTTACGAACAGAGAGATAAAAATGCAATCTGTTTGAAGTATGACCTCCGATAATTGCCATACTTTACAGACACTTACTTATTTTCCATAAACATCCCATATATTTTGCTGCCATCAGCCGTAATTGAATTATGTGCACATATTTTTCACACGGAGATAGATAAAATGTAACTTTTTGCCTTTTAAAGGTTTTGAACAGTTGTCATAAAATAGTGGATTGTTCCTTTAATATTTTCCATCATTGTAATATGAGCATCATTTGAAATATTGGTATAAATGGCTTGTAATCCAGTAAATCAATGTACATTTCCTCTGGCATGATTTCTCTTTTTTTGGCTGCTGTGAAGTGTTTTCTGACAGTTTATTTTTAATTACATCTGAGCCTAAGAAACCTGATCTTATAAAATGTTTCAGGGGGAAAGGGCAGAGTGAGCAGACATGCCATGTGAAATCCAGAAGTCATTCATAATTCTCTTAAGACAAAGAAGCATTAAGTAATTGAGGACAGGAAGTTCTCACTTAATTATTTAGGGGTGTTATCAATGCTTTAAGTAAACTGAAGCATTTTCTACAGTCTCAACGAGCATAATACCTTTGGGACATGGGCAGCAACCATCATCTTCTCATGTTCTTTAATGCAAATAGCAAATGGCAGCTTGTCAATATCAGACCTTTTTATATCATTTATTACTGAACACTTCCAGTATCCTGTAAAAAACAATTTAGATGACAGTTATGGCATTGTTTCACTTTGTGTTATCAGTATTTAACAAATGGGCCAACTAATACTCCAAAGGAGAATTGCAATCATCATTTTTTTTAGATGCTGCTGGAAGGAAGGCTGATACTGCCCCCTTCAGTTCAACTACCTTCACAAAGATTAAACAGGGGCATCACGATCCTGAAAACTGTGGTTCGTTTAACCTTTTTATAATGCATTGTTTTTGCAAAAACATAACATGATATTGAAATACAGCAGTGCATTATTTTCTCATCATGAATTCTGACAAAAACATTTGATGTATTTTTGGATTCTTCTTCATTTACTGGAAGAATAAATATATTGCTACAGAGATGATAACCCTACATTTTCACAATAGACAAAATGCATTTTCTTCTAATTTTGTAGCTGTATGCAAAATCACCAGAAACCATGAGAATATTAACTTTGTTGAATAAAGTAAATGTACAATAGATTTCAGTAGACAAAAAAACTTTTGAATATGTTTACCATTGTTCTCTATTTTCCAATCAGAATGTTTGTCTCTGATGATCGAACCTGTGCCCAGAACAGGCAGACTGTATTTCTGAGTCGCATATGGCAGACAGGCTGTCCAGCCTCTTTGAAGGTGTTAATTCCGATTTGGGGACCTCCCAACCCCACCCACCAACACCCCCTTCTCCCCGCCCCCACCCCTCTTCAACATAAGAAAATGCGTTGAGCTTCTGAAAATAAGTTTTGTTTTCTATACCAGATTTTTGGAAGCATGCAGCATATACCTAGCACTGAGAGGTCCCTAATATATAACTCTGACAACAAGGATTCAATTATAGTTACCTGTGTGAAATTCAATGAAGGCCACAGTTCCCTCCCATTACCTCAGGTGTCCAAGCAGCTCATCAAGAAACGGGAGAAAGTGGGAGTTGTTGTAGAGCTCATTCCTTACTAAGTTTTGGTTTGTGAGCATCTCAAACTATCAAAATAATTGTGGGAAGCAGGTAGAAAAATTGTCTGTATTTTCAGTAGCATTTCTTAAATGTATTGCATGACTATGTCAGAAATGTCTCTAAAAATAATTATCAACTGCTGTTTCAAGGCTGTTCTGCTTAAATTTGTGAAACATGGAGTCTCTTTCTCCTATATGGCAAATCGCAGTAAAGAGCAAAACCAAAAGATTCCAAAAGATCACACTCTTCAGAATGGAAGGGGACCTGGCACAGTGACTTGTACACTGAGCACATAGATGTGGACCGATCTCCATAAAGGCATGTACAAGTTGTACTAGCGGGGAATCAGATGAGGCAAGTGACCTGGTCCCCTGAATAGATATAAATTCTGCATTAACAATTACTCCGAGATTTGGAAGGGACCCTAGATAACTGCCATATTAGTGACAAATTTACAGGGGCATGCAGCAGGAGATGCTTGCATATGGCTTCCTTAGCTCTGAGTTGTCCTACCACTGATCCAAAAAACACTGATAGGATGAACACAAGGGTTTGCCAATAGGCACAATCTAACGTTACTTTTGCAGTTCCATTTTGGGCCTGATGAGACTTACTGGGACTAATTTTAACTCTGAGTGGATTGGGTTTGAATGAGTGAAGATTTTACCAGTAAAAGTGAACTCAGCAGTTGAAATTAAACTAGAATATGCTGCCTTTCTTGGTAATTCTTGGCCTTTTCAAAATAATATTCTGTTAAGTGGAACTCCAAAAGGATAATTTCAATTTAGGCATTAAGATATTATCACCAAAATCCCCAAACATCAGCAGAAAACAATCATTGGTTGCACAGCTATCATTTCCAGTGCTGCCCTCCAATCTTGTACATCAGCAGTTTAGTGGGGTCAGTGGAAGGGCACATAATTTGAATAAGCCACATTTGTGTAAATTGCACTTTAGGCACATCCTTAGTGGCGGTTTGGCCCATGCATGCATAAAAATTTGAATATTCACCTAGCTCTTGTCAAATTACCCCAGCATCCTTCCTGGCCTACTATGGCACTGATCAGCCTCCAACTGGGGTAACTGACAAAATGTTTTTTTCAAATTCTGTTAGGGCTCCAGTTTAGGAGTCACATGTGCCTTTGTGAAGGTCAACCTGTCTAATCTGTCTTGGTACATTGACTGCCATTCTTCCATCGATGTGGTCAGCACCAGGCACTTTCACTCACTAATTGCCATACACGGTGTGTTCAGAAATTTGCCCCTTACAAAACAATGCAGAATGTGTCAAAGTCAAGGTAGGGAGCAGTTGAATCCTTTTGGAATTTCAGCAACATTATTTTATATAAAATTTTAAAAGTATTAAATTAATGTTGGAAATTAACCTAATCACCTTAATCAGTATAAAATAATTTAAATTCAAATATCTGAATCTGGATTTAATTCCATCGGTGTACTGTTTTAGCTCAATTATTAACCCATCCATATCCATTTATACACATTAATCTGTTTACTTTAAATAGACTACTGTCTACACCAAAATAGAACAGCAATGAATTTATGCAAATGTGTTAAAAGGGGCTAAAAATAGTGTAGTAAGGGAATTAAATACACTGATCGCAAGATGTTCACACTTTGAAGTTGAAATTAGTGTGTAGAATTATTATCAAATTCACTAAAACATTTGTGTATATTAGCTTTGCCTGCTATTGATAAAATAACACTGAGAAGTTTCATGCTAATGCATTTAGATTTTGTCACTAATATTATAAAGTACAATTTTGAACTTAAAAACAATAACCACAGCTACTGTACATTTCCCTTGCAAGTCCAACATGATCTTGACTCTAAGAATTCATAAATTCAGGAAAGTTGTTGGGTGGAATTTTAATCCCTCAGAACAGGAAAAAGAGAGTCAGGGGACGGGGGTATTGTTATGTTTATAAAAATGGAACCCTGACCCCAATCCTCCATGCAAGCAATTACTTCGAGTTTAACCACAATTGGGTGTGGGCCTGTGCCTATGACCTGATCTCAAAAGGTGACTTTAATTATTTGTTAATAAAGTTACATACCTCAGACTTTAGCAGGTGTATGGATTTCTTTTATCCTTTCATGGGATATGAGAATCACTGGCAAGGTCAGCAATGGTTAGCCATCGATAATTACCCTTGAGAAGATGGCAGTGAGACGCATTCTTGGATGACTATAGTCCATGTTGTGAAGTGCACCCACAGAGCTACTGCCATTGTTATTTCTGCTGCCCATGACAAAGTCAGGAAATCAGTCTGGTTTCATTTTAATTGACACAACTGAATGACTTGCTTAGCCATTTCAGAGGGTAGTTCAGAGTAAGCCATATTTCTGTGGGCTTGGAGTCATGTGTATAAATCAGACTAAGACTGTAGATTGCCTTCCCTAAAAGATATCAGTGAATCAGACAGATTTTAATAACAAACAAGCAGTTTCTTAGGCACCATTCTTGAGAGTAGCTTTTAATTCCAGATTTAGTAATTAATTGAAGTGAAGTTCTAGCAGCTGCCATGACAGGATGTGAACTAAGTGCCTCCAGAGCATTAGTTGGACATTCTGGATTATGAGTCCAGTAACATTACTTATACACCATCAACTTTGGATCAGTTTGCCCAAATCTCAGGAAACCATGCATCTGAAGGGAGGACAGAACTGTCAGGTTCAGTAGTTAAGGGCAGGGCAAGAGAAGTAGATATGCTATTCCTCTACATCCCAAGTTAATGTGCTGGGAATTCTCTCTCCCTCTCTGAGACCTGAATGTGACCCTTATTGTGATCCAATGATAATCTGTGATCTTTACCCCTGTTCTTTTCCCTACCCCTGAGAACTACTGCACTCATTTATGAATCTTTCCATCCTCCACAAGGCCATCAATTCACTAGCCTCACTGGGATTTTGTTTCCTTCATCTCTTTTCTCCAACAGAACCATCTACACTTAACCTGCCACCTTCTCCATCAGGCCAGCCATCAGCTATTGAGAATTTTTTTTGACAATATTGGTCATGGCAAAAATGATTTGAATATTAGCAGAAACTATGAGGTCAACCTGACTGCCCTTGACTAGTCATAGAATCATAGAATCCCTACAGTGTGAAAGCAGGCCATTCAACCCATCGAGTCTGTACCAACCCACCCTTCCCCCCCACTCTAAGGCCTGTAACCCTGCATTTCCCATGGCTAATCCAACAAGCCCACAAATCCCTGGGCACTATGAGCAATTTGGTATGGCCAATCCACCTAATGTGCCCATTTTTGGACTATGGGATTAAATCAGAGCACCCAGAAGAAACCGACACAGGCACGACAAGAATGTGCAAATTCCAAGAGACAGTTGCTCAAGAGTGAAATAAAACCCTGGTCCGTGGTGCTGTGAGACTGCAGTGCTAAACACTGAGCCACAATGCTGCCCTTGTGGGGTGTTGCCCTCCAGAATTATTACCTGTTAACATTGCCATAATGGGCTGGTTCCATCTTAAAGGAAGCCTACAGCTGGATTTCTAAAACTCTCATTTGTTTCAGGCAATAACCTCCCTTGTAAAATGTAAATCAATGTCGTATTACCATTATAAGTTTGGAACAGGTCAACTCAATTCGAGGTGATGTAGAATAGGTTCTCCAAAAGTAAATGTTGAAATGTTTTTATGCACTCTGGAAGAACAAGAGCATGTGTACTGATCACACAAAACTAAACTGAGCTCCATCCATCCCAGAATGTGCATCTGCTGAGTCACACCACCATTACTGAGTCAATCTTCCTGCAGGCAATCTGAGGAATTGCATTGTTATGGACCAGCCTAGACCAGACACCCCAGAGTGTTCCAGATGTGATTTGATTAGTCTACCAATAATTTTTAATCAAAACACACTTTATTCTTATAACACAGTTAAAATACAACAGAAGGAAGAATTGGCATAACCTTACTCTATGGGAATACTTGACAAAATAATGTACTATTTAACTATGAATCATCAATTGTCCCAACATAGGCTGCATCCATAAACATACCCTCTGGCAAAAAATGCAATCCAGTATTTTATGATTCTCATGTGCTGTCTTTTTCCAGTTCAGAAGAAACAATCTGCCCCTTTTGATTTTTAAGAGGAAACCTTGCTGTCTAAGACTTCACACTAGCAGCAGAGAGCTCAAGCTTTTAGCTCCAGCAGCCAACAGAAACCTTCTCACTAACTGAGAACAAAACTAAAAGCCTTCCTGGTTCTGTATGAGCGCTGACCCCACTCACTTATGATTCTTTCATTTATAAAAACTCTCAGGGAGAATTCAAAAGCTGATTACCAACTGCCTGTCTGAAGGAGACATATTGCTACTACTGTGACAACACCCCACTTCAACAGAAACAGCACAGAACACATCTTTTAAAGGCAAGGTACCATCACAGCATCACAATACATGTCAAATTTAAATAAGTGAAACATTTTAAATGACATGAAGTCTCTTTACCATTGAATTGGGTGCACAGTCTGCATTAAAAAGTTACAGTTGAGAAATGAAGATTGGAAAACATATATAAAACACTCAGATGAATTGATATGTCAAATTCTCTCTCTCTCTCTCTCTCTCTCACACACACACACACACACACACATACACACTGAGAAGTCCATTGTCACATTTTCTGTCCTGTCCTGACTTCAAATGAGCACTGTAAGTTTTTCTTTAATTTATTCAATGGAGGTAACGTTCATTGGCAATTAATTGCCTATCCCTAGTTGCCCTTGAGAAGGTGGTGGTGAGCTGCTGCCTTGAATATTTGCAGAGATAGTAGGAACTGCCGATGCTGGAGAATCTGAGATAACAAGGTGT
>NC_063340.1:54619588-54628228 GCF_021869965.1 Rhincodon typus
ATTGGATATGAAGTTCTACTCTGGCCTTTGAGGATGCTAAGAACAAAGCTCCATCGAAATGGAAGCTGTGAAGCAGACGCAAAGTGTTTGCAAAGAGATACAGACACATTGTGGGCAACAAGGTGTCAGAATATAATTGGGGAAGTGGAAAGTTGCTCAGTTTGGTAAATAAGAAAAGAAAAACAAAATATTTTGTGTGGTTTAAACCTTCTGCATGTTAATGTTCAGAGAAACTCATACAAGGAAAACTGATAGTGAGCATTCAGGAACAGATGGGATAGAAAATGAAATATTGGCCATATTGAAAGAGGATTGTGGTACAAGAGTATGGAAATTTTGCTACACTTGTACACTGATTTGATGAGAACACAACTGGAGTGCCATGCACAGTTTTGATCTCCATATCTAAGGAAGGATATACTTATACTGGAGGTTGCAGTAATCAAGAGGGTAGGGCAGAGGAAAGGCTCCTTCAAAATGGCACCACATGACTCTGATGTGAAATAACAATAAAAGGAAACTCCTGATGCTAAGTGTAGCGTGTATCATTTTGAAATTAACTGCATTAAATTAGTCAGTTACTAAGAATGGAACTATTATGGTCAGTAAATCACCTACTGATGTAATACACACCTGCAATAAAGTGTCAATAACCCACCAAGAAGACTTTTATCTCTAAGTCCTGGAAAGGTCATTTCTACTTGACAAAATTTCCCAAAAGCATGGCAATGAGGAAACACTGTGGTTAGCAGAAGGTCTGGAGCCCAATTAAGACTGGCTAGTAGTTGTTGAATTGAAATCTGCACTGAGAGTCTGATTTAAATGTTTCCTGGATATTTTTGCTGCATCTATTATCTTTAAACTGGCAGCAGTAACATATGCAGTGGTTGGCCTTTGCAAGAACCATGTCTTTTTAGTTTGGTGTCTTTAAAATATATAGACCGGAAGGAGAAAACACTGTTTTTCTTAACAAGGATGGTTGCATGAATTCTTTTTTCTCTAACTCTGAATTCCTACAATATGCAGATGACTAGGAGCCAAGGAGTTGTTTACAAGTAAAGCTGATTGACTCTCAGCTAACTCAGCAGGTTGGAAATGGGAATCAGTTCCAGAAACACAGACTGACAGAGAGAGAGAGAGAAGAAAGAGTAGTCTGTTCTGTTCTTCTCCCCAGCAGAAGGTTTCTGTTCTCTGCAGTGAAAGACTCAGTTTAAGTTTGAAGAAAACCCATTATCTTGCCTGCAGCAGTTGCTGTGAGCTGTCAATTTTCAGTTGATAAATTAGGTACGTTTTCCAAGCGAGGCAGTTTCTCTGTACTAATTGCACATCAATGGAATGTTCCAGGGAAAGGCAACTGAACACAAAGGGCTTGGCTAGCCAAAGATAGAATGTCTCAACATCAGAATCAGGAAGCAAAAATCACTGAAGTGATTTTCCAAAATCTATTTTCCCTGTTTGTTTGTTTGCCTGTGTGTGAAAAGGGGAGTTTATAAGGGAACTGGAGTTTTAGTGAGTAGTGTTAAATGCCAATGGTTTATACCTGTGTGCTGTAACTATAGTCTAATTACTTATTATAAATAATTCTTGTTCTGTGCTTTCTATTAGCCTTGGCCTGAAAGTCAGGCAAATCGGGTACTGGTGTACATTAACAATAACTTTAACATTTGGTGCAATTCCAGGAATAGCAGGGCTTGATTTATAGTGTTCTCCTCCATCAGGTCATAACAGATTATAACTCTGAAGTTTTCACTTTCAACTCTTTCCCCCAAGTCCTGAACCTCTTTGCATGTTATTTTGATGCTAATATGTTCTCCAATGTTTTCATGGAATAGTTTTGAACATTCTTGGGATGTGGCCTCTGCTTCTTCTGTTCTGGACAAGGTGAAACAACTTGCCTCTTTACAATCCTAAATACAGCAGTTATGTCATTTCTTAACTTTCTACCTTTCAGCAAGACCATTCCCCTCTTACATAATAACTGTTCATAATCCATTCCCTCTAATCCATCAGTCATTGTGGTTGCTTTCCTCTGTACCATTTCAATAGCATATCTTTTTTGTACTATTGGCATCAGAATAGTACAGTGCACTCTCAGTGTATTCACACCAAAGGTTTATAACGTCATAGGATTACTGCATTATTTTGGCTCAATGTTGATCTTGTAATTCCTCTCAGCAGCTGAAGTATTTTTCTCACTGATAGCATTGCTGCAATAGTTTCAAATTATTATCAATTCAAACATGCAGATCTCTTTCAATTTCTTTCCACATTATTTCCATTTTAACGATAATTCTTTTCCAGATATTCAATCCCTTCTGAAGTATTTGCATTTTTCTACAGCATTAAATTGCCTCTGCTACTTCCCAATCTCCTGTAGTTTATGGTGCTCTGCTTTGAAGTTGAGTGCCACGAATTTTGTAACATCTGCAGTAATAGCAGTTGTGCCTGTGACTCTTTAGATCATGAAGACAGAAAACAAAATAGGTTATGAAATAGACTGGTATTACACTGCCCAGATGATGATAATCTGTGTTCTATTATACTCTTGGTTCTTTAAGTTGACCTATTGCGTATCCATTGTAAAATATTTGCAGTAATTCTCAATAGCCGTATTTTCAGATCTAGCTTTTCATGAAAAACTATGTCAAAGTCCTTGTCAAAATCCAAAAAAAAACTTGGATTCTTTGCCTTTCTCTGATCAAGCTCCTTCATTAAGCCTTCAAATAAAACCATAAAATTTAATTGATCATGTGTCTCCTTCATTAAACCATATTTGTTATGTTTTACTATTTCAACTCTATCCAAATTCACCACAATCTTACCTTCAATAATTTTGTTTTAAATGTATCCACAATGGCTGTAATTTCCTCAAGCACTTTAGCTACCTTTGTTTTAGAAAAAAGTAGGTGTAATAGCTGCCTACCTTCAGTCCCAGATACCACATTAATATTCAGTGCCTTCAGGAAGATTTGAGCTAGAATTCTTAGAATTTTCTCTCTTGTTACTACTTTAAGGATCCTTGGCTGCATCTTATGTGGCTCCTGAGATTTATTTACTTTGAGTTAGGACAGTTGTTCAGCACCTACGCTGGTAATAATATAAATCATGTCTAACAATACATCAGTGAAACACTCATTTCCTCTCGAGATGAAATATCTTACCTGACTGCCTGTTGTTAAAAATGGAGGCAAAAAATCTTAATTAACATACTTGCAGTCCGTGTTTCATAGATTCTCACCCAATCATGCTTTTAGTGGCTAATACCTGGTGAATCCCAGTGACCTGTACTGATGGGCCCTCAGAGGTAAATGCAACTGAGCCTTAGGAGAATGCTGTGACAGTTCATCCTCAGAGGTAGTAACTTTTTTTGAGGTGCCTTTGCCTTCTCTGACTTTATCTCTTGACGAACACTTGAAGGATCTGGGCAATATGAATTAGAACTGACAAGGTGGAAAGGTTCTAACACATTTTTATGCAGATCATATTTCAATCCATAGAGTCATAGAGCACGGAAACAGACCCTCTGGTGTAATTCATTTGTGCCGACCAGATGTCCCAATCTGACCTAGTCCTGTTTGCCACAGCATTTCGCCCACATCCCTCTAAACCCTTCCTATTCACATACCCATCCAGATGCTTTTAAATGTTGTAATTGTACCCGTCTCCACCACTTCTTCCGACAGTTTGATCCATACATGCAGCACCCCCTGTATGAAAAATTTACCCCTCATGTCCTTTTTAAATCTATCTCCTTTCATCTTAAACCCATGCCCTTTAGTTTCAGACTCCCCCACCCCAGGAAAAAGACCTTGGCTATTTACCCTTTCCATGCCCCTCGTGATTTTAAAAACATAAAGTGAACATGAATATCACCGGCTATGTTATATTTAATTCTGCCACCGGGTAGCTAGGCATCCCCATCTCCGTATTTCCGGATGTGCTATGTCCCAGCTTCTCACCAGTGCCACTACCTCTACAACTGCTGAGGTGTAGAATAATGACTACAGGGTCCTCTGAAATTCTGTCTTTTTTTCCCTGGTGTTCTCTGCTTTCTTTTTGCTGCAAGGAACGAAGAGACCAATGTGTGCGAGCTGTGGATTGTTTCTCGAAGATTGAAGGATAACATTTGTGAAGGACCACCAAGGGATTGCCATAAGATTGGAGAGAGCATCAGCACTATTTTGATAGATGCGGATGTGGGGAGTGGCCTGAAAGGACATGGCTGGGTTTACCTGTTAGGCTTGCTGATATGAGGAGTGAGGTGCTGGAGAAGTTTGGAGATGGCAGACCATGGGGGCTTGTACTCAAATAAGCTCTGCAACTTGGTTTTCCTGCAAGATCAGGTCATTAAACCTGATGGTGGCTCTCTAATCTGGAATAAAGAGCCATATTCATATCTCTGGTTTCTGCTATCACCTTCAGTCATGTATGCTAGTTTTCTAAGTTTGCCAATGCAAAGAAATCATGCTCAGCTCTCTATGATAAATAATTTTAAAATTGCCAGTTGTCTGAAGAAATTTCAAATAATACACATATGTGCACAGCAGTTACAAAATTGGTCAGATACATTAAATTCTAAGGTTGTCTGAAATATGCAAAATTTAGATGGTAGTAGATTAAATTTGATGGCGCTTGATTTGAGTTAAATGTTTAGATTTTAAATTGCCATGGTTACATTCTCTTTGACCAGAGGACACACTTTCCTCACCCTGCTGCCTCATAGCTAATAGAGAAAACAGTCTTTTCTCTTTGCAGACCACACCAACCATTACTCTGCCTGTTTATCTGTCTGTCTCTCTCTCTGATGCTATTCAAAATCTCTGAGACAAAATGTCTGCAATAACATGGTACTCTCCTTTGCCTTTTTCAAGTGTTAAACCTAGCATGTGCATTTCAATAACACATGACCTGTCACCTCCCCAACCCCCCGCCATCTTCATGGTAGCCAATCTGTATAGGCTTGCTGTTCTTAGCAGATCACATATTTACAATTCCATTTTATCTTAAAGATCCAGTCCAAAAAATAGTCATCCTATAAAACCTTATACTTATGAACACATACTCTCCTGAGTCTCCAATAAGTCCATAAGCATCTCATGCTGTATCTTTGACTTGTGCTACCCTACAAATGATTTTAGACAAACATCATCGGCTAAGGGCTCAGCATGGCCCAGTCCTCTCACATTTCTCCAAGTGTACATGCTTGACTCTCACAGCCTCTGAAATCTGCTCAGGAACATCTCTGCTTATCATGCTGGGGTCTGTAAATAGTTACTCATCAATGTCAGTGTGTCTGCATTGGTCAAGATTACAAGGGAGTAATGTGATGATGGACCCTCTGAGGCAGAACTTTGTTCCTCTTGTTGATCTGCAGAAAATAGTCCAGTGAAGGAGGTGTAATCATGCCCCTGAAAGGATGTGCTACTATCTGAACCTCCCTCCCCCATACCCATTTGACCCAACAGGCTGGGCCTGTCCTTCAACCTCATCAATCAGATATTGCCACACGTAAGCCTGTAAGGGAGGTGAGGTGTCAACTACGCACCTTGGCTGTTGAACAAGGTCATTAACCTAGATATGACATTGCAGCTAGGTGCTACAATGACTCATTGCTGTTGTTCTCTTCAGTGATCACTGTCCTGATTTTATTGGTCTGCTAGGCTGGTCTTTTCACAGTGTTGCTGGCTGAAGAGGATCTCCTGTTTATCTGAAGCAGCTGGGAAGATCTTCAACAACAAGGTATCAATTCCTCTGCCATGTTTCAGACATCTGCTCCCTCAGGTTTTCAGTGGGGTTACTCTTGATGGGAATAGGGCATACAGGGGAGCAGGCCCGTTCGAAGGTAGCAGGCCCGTTCGAAGGCAGCAGGCCTGTTCGAAGGCAGCAGGCCCGTTTGAAGGCAGCAGGCCTGTTCGAAGGCAGCAGGCTCGTTCGAAGGTAACAGGCCTGTTCGAAGGCAGCAGGCTTGTTCGAAGGTAGCAGGCTCGTTCAAAGGCAGTAGGCCCGTTCAAAGATAGCAGGCTCGTTCGAAGGCAGTAGGCCCATTCGAAGGCAACAGACCTGTTCGAAGGCAGCAGGTCTTTTCGAAGGCAGCAGGCTCGTTCGAAGGCAGCAGACATACTTTGTGTACCAGTAACAATAGGGCAGCAAATTTACTCCACATATCAGTGACAATTAGGCATTATCTGCATTCAAAGATTGCTGGCAGCCCTCTAAAGATAGCATCTGTATCTCTAGCAACATCACTAAATGGCACATTCCAAACTGGTTGACTCCCATACCCCACCTGCTTAGTGTTAATTTCCAGGCTGACTCAAGATTGCTCCTTCCTGGGTACTCACTTTGTATCAATCACAGCAGCACCTAATTTTGATCCTGATGCCAAGATGTCAGGGTCATTGGCAATACGCAGCCCCTATTATTATGTAATGAAGGCAGAAAACTTTGAATCTTTGCAATAATTTGTATTGGAAGGCTTGTGAAATTATGAATATTAGGAAGTGTAAATTGGAGTGGGTGAGTTCAATTTCAAACCAGGTACAGAAGGATAATGAAGAAAACAAGGTAGACAAACAGGAGGCTGGAAGAACACAGCAAGCCAGCCAGCACCTGAAGGAAAAGAGCAGTCAAAGTTCTGGGTATTCCTCTTTTTCACCAGTCCTGAAGAAGAAGGGTAATATCCAATATGTTGACTGCTCTTTTCCTTCAGATGCTGCCTGGTCTGCTTTGTTCTTCCAGCCTCCTGTTTGTCTACCTTGGATTCCAGCATTTGCAGTTTTTTTTTTGTCTCTAATAAAGAAAACAAGATTGGATTAAGGGTCATTTAAAAGAGACAGAAAGTAAAAAATGAAATAAATTTGCAAAGTTAAAACTTTGCATTTTCTAAATCTCCATAGACAATTAAAACCTGACAGAATGAAATTCCACATCAGTAATAGCTCCATAGGCGAGGGTTATCACATCTTTGACAGGGTACTTAACTGTCAAATGATTGAACTTAATTTTGTTGGCAAATGCAAGTAACTTTACAACATTCAACACAACACAATGGGGAACTCTGGTTCAGTGAGAAGCTAGCAGTGGATCGGGCATAACTTGGATAGCAAATTTTAACCATGTATTTGTCATTCAGCTGTATAATTTGTGCATAAATGCTGGCAAAAGCCATTTGCCTCCCAATAACTAGAAATCATGGGGCAATACTATGTGTTTACATTCTATTTAATTTTATTCATTACATTATGAACCCTGCAGTAACACTCAGCCTTTAAAGAGGAGTGTTTACGAGAAATATATCTTATTGGGACAAAGATTAAATCTGTATCACTAACCAATGCATAATGAGGTTATGCTTGCGTCTTTGTTCATGTAAATTTTTTCCCCCCAGAAGACCATGACATGATTCTGATTCTAACCTCCTTTGGTAAGAAGGTTATATCACTTCATAATCTATTCCTAAAGTTGGTTCATTTGGATGAAATATAATCATTCACTGTTTGTTTGTTATGAGCTTGTAAATACCCTGTTTCTTCATAAAGCACTGGAAGAACCAGTTAAGACTGGTCTTCCAGCACACACTTGAAATAGGATTGTGTCTTTAAAGGCTACTGGAGGTCATTTGCTTTGACATGGTAACCAATACTGCTACAGATCTGAATTGTTACAATTTATTTCAAATGAAACCTGTTCTGTGTGGTTTAAATCAATCTAAAGAAATGAACTAGTACATTATTATCTGATTGCAGCTAGCTTGGTTGGTCACAAGCCATATAAGAAAAGTCCTTTAATGGGCTATTTTAAGTTGTCTCAAGGCATTAATACAGAATCTGTAAACTACAATGTATCAGGGACTTCCAATTTACCACAGTATTAATGCTTTGAGGTCATCAGTAGTATCTCTGCGTTTAAACAGTAAATAATTGTGAATGGTACTTTCATATATGCATAATAGTGTGTCCACCCAGAAATAATTGGACCTGGATAGATTTGAGAATGCAGATATTGGTAATGATTCTATATCATTTCAATTGGAGAGATGAGTATGGAGACAGAAGTAGAAAAGGAGAAGGTAATTTCATCTTTCAATCAAAGTCAAGAGCCTATATAGTGTGCCACTGCCACTCTTGAGTATCATCACAATTTGAAAGATTTGGCTAGACATATTCTTGTCTCCTCCATCAGCATTGGGTATGAAAGGAAGCAGACAAAACCTGGTCTTTTTGGCAGCTTAGAAAGGCGTGCCAGAAGTAGACATATACCTAATAAACTTACAGCACAGGGCTACTTACATGTGACATGAGTAACATACTATAGACAAAGCTAAGTGGTCTTACAGCCAGTGGATCTAAGCAAAACTCTCTGCCCCTAACTTGATCCAGTTCAGCATGAAGCTGGACAATATAACAGAAGGCATTAGTGCTAAGAATATGTCCATTCTCAACTATGGGAGAGCCATGTGTATAAATGCAAGAGACAAATCTGAAGTGTTTGCAAACATCTTCAGCCAAAATTGTCAACAATGGATGATTCCACTCAACCTTCTCCCTAGTTTCTATCGTTATATATGTTAGGATCCAACTAGTTAACTCAAACAGGAAACAATGAAGGTTATGGGCCTCAACATACCTGTACATCAGAACT
>NC_063340.1:54628628-54645343 GCF_021869965.1 Rhincodon typus
GCCAAGCAGCATCAGAGGGGCAGGAAAGCTGACGTTTTGGGCCTAGACCCTTCTTTAGAATATTTTTTGAAGAAGGGTCTAGGCCCGAAACGTCAGCTTTCCTGCCCCTCTGATGCTGCTTGGCTTGCTGTGTTCATCCAGATCTACACCTTGTTATCTCAGATTCTCCAGCATCTGCAGTTCCTACTATCTCTGCCCTACCATTCAAGCTGTTCTACTTATGATATCTGAATATGCATGAATTTCGCTATGTTAACCTTTTTGAAGGAAAGCATTTATTTAGTACTTTCCTCAAAATGTTAAATGCATGGCATAAGGTGTGATAGGAGTATTTATTTTGAAAGAGGATAATATAAATGGTGAAGCCATTCATTTACTTTGCTATGCTGTCGTGTTGTGGGTTGCTGATGAGCCCGATTGTTTAGAGGCATTCCTTGTGCAAGTGCTGCAGATACAAGTCACATCACAAAATGATGAGTCTGATCAGTATTGATTGTTGAAATCTGGTGCACTTCCCTGTTTGTCTCTTTTTTTCTCTTCCTTTTCATCTTTCCTGGCTGTTTGGTTCCTTGATTTAGCAGAGCCCCTCACAATGTGGCTTGTTGCTAAGTGCATCTTGTAAACATTTTTGAACCTGAGCACAAGGTAAGGCATGTAAGGCAACTGCAAGTACTCTATACAAAAGATCCTTTGGTACATTACATCTTTCATCTAATATATAGTGCCAAGTCATTAGTCTCAGATATATTTGATAAGCCTTATAAGAATTAACAACATAGTTTTCACAAGAATTTTGACTTTCTATTTGATATCTTCATTCCAGTGATATCAGTATTTGTGGAAAGACTTTCAGTTTTCTGTTGCCTGTTAGTTTTCTCTGAAACTGCTATACATGGTCCATATCGCACTGCAGCATGCTCAGATATATGTTTTATAGGTCCATATTCTGGTATTCAACATTAATTTCCAATTATCACACATGCTTAATTAACCAGGCAAGCATGGAAGCTGCTCTTAAAATGCGAAAATTTACCTTGTCATCTCGAGACCAGCTATCTATTTTTATGATCTTAGGTACAACTTTTAGTTAGTGTATAATATGGATACTCCATTTGGATTGAACGACTTAATCACCATTTCTTGTTCCAAGCTTTCTTGTATTCAAATATTTTAACTCATGACAAGTTGCTGTTGAAAAGCCAAACATATGGTCTAGATATCCATTAGCCAAAAAGAGAGGTTCTTTTGTATAGTCTTGAGCACCTTAGCATAAAATACCATCTGGAAAATGAAAACTTAGAACAAATAATCCAATTGGAATACATTGAAGCAGAATTGACAAGTGATAATGACACCCCAGAGTATATTAGGATTAGATTAGTAATGCCAATCCGATTTTTCAGTGGAATATTGAAAATGTAGAAAGAAGTAACCTTCGACGGAAAGGAAACTTTTTGAAGATTAGTTAGACTCTTCATACTTCAGATATTTAATGGAAAAAGCCTGCAAGAATACAATTTTGTGAAATTCTCAGAATTTTAATTGCATGCATTGTAGCTATAACAAAATATTCTGCACTCAGTCTCAATTTCACAAATGCTTCCAACTCTTGGTTTTCTCTTGAAGGCCATCCGTCGTAAGTAGCAGCTAATCCTACAAAATACGTCAAAAAAAACTATTGTGAACCAAGTGACAAAGATTACCTTGTGGTTCATATCCTAGTGATTTATGCCTATGCCTCGCAATAATATAATAGGATTATTAGATTGACAGCTATTGCAAGAATCAATAACTGTGGGTGATGATTTTCTCTGTGTTCTATGATGCAGCAAAACCATGAATGACGTTATGAACATGTTCCTTGTAAAAGTAAGTAGACAAAGTAGGCTTGAATAGTTGAATTTGGTTGATTATGGCAAATTTTATATTGTACTCATCAATAGCGCACCACTGTTATGTGTATACCTTAATTGCTTTGAACATTTGGGGTACCAATATTTTGATTTTTTTTTTAAAAGGAAAAATTTTGTAGTTGAAATTATATGGGAAATGGTGATGTAGTGACAATATAACTAGGCTAAAATGCAGAATACCAGGCTAATGTCCTGGAGACATAGGTTAAAGTCCCAGCATGTTAGATGATGAAATTTGGATTTAAGGGGGAAAAAAAAAGCTGGAGTTAAAAAAGCTAGCCTCATGGTAACTATGTAATGATTGTCAATTATTGTAGAAACCTATCTGGTTCACTAATGACCTGTAGGGAAGGAAATCTGGTATCGTCTCTGGTCTGGCCTACATGTGACTCCAAATTCACAGTATTGTGTTTGACTCAACTGCCCTCTGAAATAACTCAGCAAGCCACACAATTCAAGGGCAATTATGGATGAGCAACAAGTGATGGTCTTGCCAGTGACATGCCATGAAAGAATTTTTAAAAAAATCATAAGTGTGATGAGCTAATATTTTTGCAGTGGTGTTTGCTGACACCCTGGAGCATGTGTAGTAGCAACAAAATCTCTGAAATATATTGAAATAAAGAAAGTTAAAAACTTCAAAAGAAACTGTGGAGAATGAAAAGAAAAATTAGGTGAAGAGAAAAAAAGCTGCTTAGTAAGTCGAATTATGTTCAATTTCTTAAAAATCAGCTTTATATTCTGCGTGTGTGTGTGTGTGTTTTTAAAAGAAAATTCAAGGTGGGCATGCACAGTTGGAACTTATCATAAGATCATTGGTGTCAGCAGACATTCTCAATCACCAAACATGAGAAGAATTAGTAATGTAACACACATATGCAGAATTGAAAATAAGAGGGGAGCCTAAAAAATAAAAGTTTAAAAAAGTACAAATGGATCAGTCTCTGAATTGTGTTCAACCACTAATGTCAACAATTCCAGTAACCTCCACTGCAACAATTGCAGCTGTTGTAATGGAGGTTGCTGGTAGCATTGATGTTAGTAATTGAATAGTCATTTTCTTGAGATTCTTAGTTTTGTAGGCAGATTGAACTTTCTTTGTTCTGATTTTTTTATTAAAATCGGGTTTGTAGCACACCAAGTGAGACAGGGTGTTCCTTTACCTGCAACGCAGGGGTAAAAGGGGATAGTTCTTCCACTGTGACCTTCATAGCTTGCTAATTTTCAAACCTTGGTTGGTATATAAAAGAGTGTTCATTCTCACTAGTCCACTCAAGTAGAGTTGAAACTGGATTTTTATTTCCTGTACTTGTGTATTCTTCCAAGGGAAAAACACCAAATGCTGCATGTTGGGATATAATCCACAAGGTGATTACTTGCTGTTTAACAGGGTGTTGTCAGCCCCTTTCAATCATTTTTTGTTACAGGGAATCAGAATCCAGCCTGTTTGAAGTTTCTTTGACACTTGTCTCTCTCCCTCACTCTTTCTCTTCCTCCCTCTCTCTAGACAGCTACTTAATTTACATCTACATGTACTTTTGGCTGTTCTGTCCTCTTTCAAAAAGCACACTTTGGAATTGCAAGTTAAAAATATCCACAGTACTTTGGGGTTCTCATGAATGGTAACAATACAAAGCATAGAAGAAAATAGCAAGGAGGTTATGCTATCACTACATAAAACCCTGGATAGCCCACAGCTAGAGTACTGCCCACAGATCTGAGTTTTGAATTACAGGATGGTTGTGATTATAATGGAGAGGGTACAGAGGAGATTCATGAGAATGTAGCTACTGAGGAAGTTTTTGAGCTATGAGGTAAGATTGGGTTGTTTGGAGCAGATGATGCTGAGGAGAATCAAAGCGTATAAAATCATAAGGAGCCTAAATTGAATGCACAGAAAAGAACCATTTCCTTTGGGAGAGATATCAGTAACAAAAGGGCATAAATTTAAGTGTTGATAGAAGGATTAGAGAGGAGTTGAGAACATTTTCACCCTCAGGGTTGTAGTGGCCTGGATCTCATTGCCTGAAAGGTTGTAAAAACAGAAACCTTTTAGGTATTTTAGAAGTATGGAAATCTTCACTTGAAGCTCCGTAACCTACAAAATGATGGGCTCAGACTGATAATGTTTCTGATTTCCTGAAAACTTTAAAACCTTTATGGTGCCTTGCATCATTATCCTTCACCCTTGACTTTTGGTGGTTCAGTAAACAAAGACTGGTCTATTTAAAAATGAGCAAGGACTTCATTGCAAATGCAATGAATATGGAGCAGTTAACTACACTGAAAAAAGTATACAATTTTCTACTGGTGAGTTATAATTGCAAATGATTAAAGTAAGCATGATTTCAGATACATTACAAATGGTCATGACAATTACAGTAATAGCTAAATGTGCTGTATATCCCCATTGCTAATGATTTCCATCTGAAAGTGTAACTGCTTCATAGACAAGTGAAATGTGGCTACTTCTACAGGGTTTTGTCATTAATCTTATATTCATCCTGCTAAATACTGCCATCATAATTCTCTGTGATAAATCCAAAGCATTACTGCAATTAAGAGGCTAGATCATAAATGTGTTTGACAAAATAGGTTCAGACATTGTCCCACCCAAGCTCAAATTATTAACAGGGAAGGTTGACCACCCACGCTATAATTTTGAAAATTTTCCTAGACTGACAACATGGTAGTTTATCTTGGTGTCCCACAGGAC
Organism: Rhincodon typus; assembly: GCF_021869965.1. NCBI lineage: Eukaryota > Metazoa > Chordata > Chondrichthyes > Orectolobiformes > Rhincodontidae > Rhincodon > Rhincodon typus. Next base: position 54,633,258 of record NC_063340.1, read on the forward strand.
AGATTTCCACAGGGGTTCTCCCACTGTCATAATGTAACGGAATTAATACTGAAAAACCTGAAACTAAGTGTAAATATTGATTACAACACTTCTTGGTTTTTACGGTCCTTCCTTGTGGCTACAGCAGGCAAGCAGGAGAGACTCTGCAAAATTTTATTCCGGTTTCAATTATTAGATGCCAAGGAAGGGCAGCATTCAAGGTTAAAACACAGCATTTCAACTCGATACCAATAGGGTTGAAACTTTAAGTAACTCTTCTGGCTTGTTTCCAATTGAAAATTGATGAGCAACTCAACGCTGTCCCTCCTTTCCCTCTGCTTGATTTCCAGAATAGTGTTAAAACTATGAATGTGCTTATTATATGTATGCGTTGGATTTAATGGGCTTGACAGGGATTGGGGAACTGATGAGGAATCGACCAGTTCTTTGGGGAGGCCTGACTGAATTAAGGCCACTGTCAAATCCAACAGAGTTTGTCGGACAGCTCTTGGGAGTGCAAGAGAGTGAGTGGATTCTATTTAATCCCTGAGCCACCACAAAATTACATTGCAGTTAGGGATAGCTGAAGCCAATTGGCTCATTCAAACACCTAAATGATGTCCCACTGTTAGTTAATGGTTCCTGCATCAGACCCTCCTTTCTGCAACCTTAATTGTGGAACCTTTCCTGAGGTTGGAAATGCGACCTGGGTAGTTCGGCCAAATTCTCCCAAGCTGCTGTTATCATGCCCTCTCTAGTGGGTTCAATTAAATACAACCCTATGTATGAAAGAAAATGCTATTATAAACTTGCAGTTTACATTTAATTATTGAAACTGTCATGGCCAGAGGGCATGAAGAGAAATCCCAAAGAAAACTATTCTCTTCTATAGTTTCATGTTTAACTTCTATTTTTTTTTAAATGGAGAAGCTTGCTGAACTCTTAAAATGGCTGAGGCTAATCATATGATCTTTTTTCCAGAAGCTTCTAAACTACCTACACTGTATCAATATTCCAGCTTAAGCTGATGCAGAGGGCTTGGAGATTGGAATCTGCCTCCAGGCAGCTCTGAGAAACAAAAACATAGAAACATAGAAGATAGACACAGGAGGAGGCCATTCGGCCCTTTGAGCCTACTCCATAATTCAACACGATCATGGCTGATTGTCCAACTCAGTAGCTTAATCCTGCTTTCTCCCCATAACCTTTGATCCCATTTGCCCCAAGTACCATATCTTGCTGCCTCTTGAATATATTCAATGTTTTGACATCATCTACTTCCTGTGGTAATGAATTCCACAGGCTCACCACTCTTTGGGTGAAGAAATGCCTCCTTACATCCATCTTAAATGGTCTACCCTGAATCCTCAGATTGTAACCCCTGGTTCTGGACTCACCCACCACTGGGAACATCCTCCCTGCATCTACCCTGTTTAGTCCTGTTAGAATTTTATAAGTCTTTATGAGATCCTCTCTCAGTCGCCTGAACTCCAGCAAAAAAAATCCTAACCTAGTCAATGTCTCCTCATACGTCAGAGCAGCCATCCCTGGAATCAGCCTGGTAAACCTTTGCTGCACTCCCTTGAGAGCAAGAGTATCCTTCCTCAGAAAATGAGACCAAAACAGCACACAATATTCCAGGTGTGGTCTCACCAAGGCTCTGTATAACTGCAACAACACATCCCTGCTCCTGTACTCGAAACATCTCACAATGAAGGCCAACATACCATTTGCCTTCTTTACCGCCTGCTGCACCTGCATGCTTACCTTCATTGACTGGTGCACAAGGACACCCAGGTCCCACTACACACTGCCCTCCCCCAATTTACAGCCATTCCGGTCATAATCTGTCTTCTTGTTTTTGCTTCCGAAGTGAATAACCTCACATTTATCCAAATTATACTGCATCTGCCATTGATTGGCTCGCTCACCAAACCTGTCGAGATCATGCTGAAGGATCTCTGCATCCTCATCACAGTTCACCCACCCACCCAACTTGGTATCATCTGCAAACTTTGAGACTTTACATTTTGTTCCCTCATCCAAATCATTAAAATATATTGTGAATAACTGGGGTCTCAGCACCGATCCCTGTGGCACCCCACTAGTTATTGCCTGCCAATTTGGAAAGGACCCATTAATTCCTACTCTTTGTTTCCTCTCTGCCAACCAGTTTTCTATCCATCTCAATACACTGCCCCCAATCAAATGTGCTTTAATCTTCCACAATAATCTCTTATGCAGGACTTTGTTAAACACTTTCTGGAAGTCCAAGTATACCACATCAACTGGCTCCCCATTGTCAACTCTACTAGTTACATCTTCATAGAATTCCAACAGATTTGTCAAGCATGATTTCCCCTTTGTAAATCCATGCTGACTCTGATCCTGCCACTGGTTTCTAAATGCTCTATTATAAAGTCATTGATAATGGATTCAAGAATTTTCCCCACATGTTAGGCTCACTGGTCTATAATTCCCTGTTTTCTCTCTACCTCCCTTTTTAAATATTGGAGTGACATTAGCTATCCTCCACTATATAGGGATTGTTCCAGAGTCTGTAGAATCCTGGAAGATGACCCCCAATGCATCCACTAATGCTAGAGCTGCTTCCCTAAGTACATCTAAATTTATTATATTAAAATGGCCAGTTATGTGTTTACAGTTTTCTCTTCACTTTGTGATGGAATCTCTGGTGGGAGAGGTAAAACTACACTCGTAGCTTAATGACCTTCCAATCATCCCCCTGAAGATGGGCAATCAGTACCTCAAATATTTGTCTTTAACACATGACTGAAATTTGAGTTTGTTGAATTGTTGAAATGTACAATTTTGGGATCCTAAGTCAATGGCTGTTTGACCTCTAGAGGAAGGGAAAATCTCCGGGCTGAGTTAACAGCTTTCCTCGGAATCTCCGTATCTGTTTCCAAGTTGCTATCTGGAAAAAGCTTACATTTTGCCCATATGAAGGAAAGCTACTGAGTCCAGGCCAGTGAGGAACCTGGTATTGGACACTGATCTCCAGGAAGTTGTAATTCAAGTGAACTGATTTTTAATACATTTGGATTTATCAAATTTGCAATTTATAACATATTTACTCTCCTTCCTCCCCGAATCATTAATTCCCTATGGTACAGATAGAGGTCATTCAGCTCATGGAATCCACACTAACCCTCTAAAGAGCATTTCACCAAGAACCACCCTATCCCCATAACCCCACAGTTTCCATGGCTAATGCACATGGCCTACATATCTTTGGACTGTGGGAGGAAACCACCATACAGACGCAGGGAGAATGTGCAAACTCCAAACACACAGTTGCCCAAGGCTAGAATCAAACCTCAGTCTCTGGCACTGTGAGTCAGCAATGCTAGCTACAGTGCCATCATGTTGTCCCTAAGGTCTACTGCACCTGGTATTCCCAGGCAATCTCCCATCCAAACACTTACTAGGCCTGAGTCTTCTTAGCTCCCAAGCTCAGCCAAGATTTACCTTTTTTTGGTAGGCTTACATTGCAAATGGAGGAACGAAACAATTGTCCCATGTTTTGAATGTTTTGGTGATAAATCCTATGTTGATTTCACCTTAAAATTTTTTTCTCCTGTGGGTTTATTTCAAAAATTGAAATCCGAGAACCAGGGCTTTGAGAACACACTTTGGCTTACTTCAGTGAAGGATGGGAGTTAAAGGGGAATGGATTAAATCAAACAGTATCTTGTTGTCTAGAGTTTAAGAGGGGAAAAAACATTCATAACTTAAACTAATCCCATTCTTTTTTACCCCTGAAAGATAACTGATCTATGAGTATATCATCCCTTTGCTACAATATTTTTAAATTAGTTACCACCCTTTCATTTAATGAAATAAAAGTACTGTCTTCACATTTATTAACAAAGCACCAAGGGAGTTAAATTGGTTCCTACTGTATCCAACAAGAATCTGGCCACAAAATGTACAAATACCTGGGCACGGTGGTTTGAGAGTAGCTAAAAGATGCCTGAGCCCATGTTTGATCAGATGATACTTAAGGTGTACCTAGGGGCTATGTAACAGAAAGGTTAAGTCTCCTACAAAAAAAAACAAAGTGCACATCATACCTTTGACAAAATAAGACTTTGCTGAAATCCATATAAACTATATCAACTGCATGGATCTCTGTACACACCTGGATTAGGGTAGTGCTGTTCCCCTGTAAAAACTGAAAGAACCGCGGATGCTGTAAATCAGAAACAAAAATAGGAAGGGTCACTCAATCCAAAATGTTAGCTCTGATTTCTCTCCACAGATGCTGCCAGACCTGCTAAGCTTTTCTGGCAATTTCTGTTTTTGTTCCCCATTCAATAAAATAGTTTGTTCAAATGCAGGTATAGTTAATAAAATATTTACTGAAATAAATCAAAAACATGAAATATTTGAGTATTTCTTCTGATGTTGCCCATGTTTTGTAGCAAAAATAATAATTACACACAGACACATAATGCAACACAATAATTTTTCACCATAACGCAAAGGGTAGAATCTCAGCTTAATTGACCCACACGAAGTGAGTAGGCCAGTCAAAGGTTACAAACCTATTTACAGTTGAAACTCGGTTTGCCATTGGGGTTTACCTCAGCTGTGGCATTCGCATTTCTGCTCTTTTGTCTTCCTAGCCATTCAGGAAAACTGGGTAGAATGACACACTGTATCTACCAATGGGAGAATTTCTCATTGAAAGGATCAGCAAGGGTGAAAAATATATTGATTTTTGAGGCTGCAGTAACGACTGGAATAGAAAAGTGACCTGGGAATTTTGTTCCTTGGACCTTGGACACCTACCTTTTCATCCTGCTGCAGGATCTATGGGATTGAAATGACGTGATATTTACCAAGGACTAGAGGAGATGGGGATGGAAGCAGCTCAGGAAGTGAGCAGTGAGTGTGTAGTCCCTCAGACCTGGAGACAGTGAGGTCCAGAAACAGGACCTCAGGGGGAAGCAAGGTGGGAGATGCAATACGTTCAGGCACCAAGCTCCATATACTGACTTTCCCAACGGTCTCCTGCACAAAATTCCTCACACTATTATACCTGCAGCTCCACTCATCCCTCTCTCTCCAGACACATCCTCACTTCCCATTTGAACTGTCAAAACTTGCACTCAACCATATTTTAGTATCAATTCACCCATGCCTCATGGCCATCCTTTAAATGGATTGTTTTCCTCTTTTCCACATAATGTCTTTCTCATCTCCTTGCAGTTCAGTGTACAGAGCTTCAGGAAGAAGCAAAGAATCTATGGAAATGGAGAACGTCTCCAGTGCTTGTCACCTTGAAGGGCACAGGCAGAGAGTGCCTTTCTGGTCGAATGGGAAGGAGGTCTTGTTCCAGGAGACTGCAGGTATCAGCAGCAAACTGCAATGATAACTTAAACACTGGTGCTCAGAAATATTGTAAGAAATAATCCTCTGTTTTTAGATCCTGTGGGAAGATGTCTTCTCCTTTGATCAGATCTCTCTGTTCATCCCTTCTCTCCAGTGCAGCAGTATGTGCTAGGAACAAGGCAGACAGCTTCTGCTGGTGTTGTTTCTGTTGCTGTTGGTATTACTAGGGATGCTCCTCTTGTCTCTCATCCAATGTTAACGTTAGAGCTCCTCAGGTTGCTCCCATGCTCTGCTGATAGCAGGAAAAGGCAGAGAATGGTGTCCAAATGCTAAGACAGGTGGACTGATATCCAAGAATTTGGAAATCATCTGTTAATCAGTAAGTACATTGAAGAGCTGTGCATGCCTCACTGCTAGGCACGACTGCAGCTATTCACTTTCACTGTGGACTTGCATTTCATTTTTATTCAAGAAGTGCTTCTTGTGTTCTTGCCTGGTTTGCCCTGGTGTGTTGCAGACAACTAACTAAGTGTGGTGGCTGTCAGAATGCTAGGTTAAATTCAAAGTTAGTTGTTTGTTGTGTATTGTAATAACTTGACTGAGATCAGCAATAGGGTCCCCTGCTCTTGTGAAAACCTGCCCTGGTTAAACATGAACGCGGGTGGGAACATGCGTGCGTGCACACGTATACACACACACACACACACACACACACACCCCTGTGGCATTTAAATTTTTTCCTAACCTGCACAATATACTTTAACTAGTATTTAATTTAACTAATAAAAAATGTATTTTGTCCAGGTCTTTCCAAATGTTGGTTACTTTTTATTGTTCAACTGCTACAAATATTTTGTACACATCTGTATTTTTAAAAACTGCTGAAGCTTACAGGCTATTCAATCAGCAAAACAAATTCAAAGCCTAATTTTGTAAAAATTAGTTTTTGTACACCAGGCACAATTGCACTATGTAAATCTATGTCTTTTAATAATAATTAACACTTCATATATTAAGCTTTATGTTAAGTTATACATTTTCAGTTATAACTCACATAAATTATGAGAGTGAATAAATGTATGAATGAGGGCTGAAATGCAGTACGCTATGATACATTGCATAACAGATTGCACAACAGATTGTGACTTGTGTTTTGCACACTGGATAGAAGCAATCTGCCTAGAACAGCCAAAGAATATGAATCAGTGAGATATACAACCCAAGATGTTCAGGTTTTATCTTGTAAGCTTACAGCATAAATATTATAAAACTTAAAACATTCATTGGGGCCAGAAAAATAGAAGCATTAGTACAGCAATAATTTGTAAGCTGAAATAGCTTTATTCACAAAACCTGCTGGAAAAGCAGGGGTTTTTGTTAAAATGCAATGTGAAACAAAGTGGAACATTGTGGATGACCCATTAACAGCAGAATATACCCACAGTGAAAAATCATCAATGTTATTTTCTTCTGAGAAAATCTCACTGAGTGAGCTAGACTCTCAGTAGAATCTGCAATATTCAGGGAGTATAGAAATGTTGGATAGCCCAAATGATATTGTGTTGAAGACTGTCCAAAGGCAGGAAGTTAAAAACATTTGATTGCTATAGAGGTTACTAGTATTTTACTTGCCATTTCCTCAAAGTTAATGAATGACCTTTAAAACATCAAAATATCTCCAAATAGTGACAACGCAAAACATCAACATATATTGTTAATAAAAGATTCAAAAACAGAAATTTCTGGAAAAGCACAGCAGGTCTGGCAGCATCTGTCGAGAGAAATCAGAGTTAACGTTATGGGTCCAATGACCCCTCCTCAGAACACCTCAGGACTTAAGTGTTAAAAAAGGATTATTGCTTTAACATCATTGAATATGCTTAAATATTTTATTCAATTGGATTTGAAAATGTTTAGTATTTTGGGATAAGATTTTGCAATGCAGTTTGTGTTTGAAATTCCTTGAAGATTTCACCAGCCTTTCATCATAACTATAGGAAGAGATTGACCAAACTTTTAAAGAAATAATGAAAGCATGGTTGCATTAAATTTATGGAATTTGCTCCAGGATGGTCAGGGAGGGGTGTTGATGGTTGGGGTGCATAGTATAGTGAAGTTATAGAAACATAGGAAAAGAGCAGGAGTTGGTCATTTAGCCCTTCATGTCAGTTCTGCTATTTTAGATCATGGTGGAACATAGTGGTATATATGCAATATCCCCACACTATACCCATATCCCTTGAAGTCATTAGTAATGGGGAATCTGTCAGTCTTTGTCTTGAACTTAGCCTGAGATTCCACAACCATTTGAGATAAAATTCTAAAGATTCATCACCCTTTGAGTGAAGAGGTTCTTCCTCATCTCAGTCTTAAATGACTTGCCTTTTATCCTGAGATTGTGTCTCTTTGTTCTACACCTACAAACATCCTTTCTCCATCTACTAAGTCTGTTATTTAAGAATTTTGTATCTATCAGATCCCTCTCATTCTTCTAAACTCCAGACAGTAGAGGTTTAGCCGCCTTAATCTGTCCTCATAGAACAGTCCCACTATCCCAGGATTTAGTCTGGTGAACCTCTGTTGCACACTTCATTGGTAAATATATCTTTCCTTAGCATAGGGACCAGAACTGCACCAATAACCCAGGTGTAGCCTCACTAGTCTTCTGTCCAACTGAAGCAAGAATTATTTATTCCTGTACTCAAATTCTCTTGTGATTAAGACCATGTGTCCCATCCAAATGCTACTCCTGCATGCTAACTTTTAGTGACTTATGAACAAGGACACATAGATCCTTTTGAACACCAACACTTTTCCAGTCTCTCCCTATTTAAAAAGTAGTTTGCAGTTTCATTCCTCCTACTATAGTGGATAACCTCACAGTTATCTATGTTATGTTCCACCTCTCATGTTCTTGCCCATACACTCAGCTTGTCTAAATTCCCTTGAAGTCTCTTTGCATCCTCCTCATAACTCACATTCTCACGAAGTATTGTATCATCTATAAACTTAGAAGTATTATTTTGCCCCTACATCAAAATCATTGGTCTAGGTTGTGTACAGCTGTCATAAACATTAATCTTTGTGTTACTTAATGGTCACAACATACCAACCTGAGATTAACCCATCATTGTGGTCAGGAACAAAAACAGAGGTTGCTGGAAAAGCTCAGCAGGTCTGGCAGCATCTGTGATGAAAAAATCAGAGTTAACATTTCGGGTCTGGTGACCCTTCCTCAGAACATTGTGGCCCTTGAGCATATAATGGTCCTTGCATATGAGGAAATAATGAGGCAAAAATACATTTAATTTTCCATTCCCCATGGAGATGAAGTTGGGGATAGAATCGTCAGGAAAGGGAAACACCATTGAAATGACTTCCTCATACTTTTCCAGCTCCAGCCAACTTTTCCAGGAGCATGCTGCCAGGAGAAACCTCTACTCTTGCAATCTCAATGTCTCTGCCGAGAGCTTCCTTTGTGCCCTTAGCCCTCTCCACTCCCCGTCTGACAACTCAGGTTCCATAACTTCCAACTTCTTGGCCTCCATAAGGCCTGGCAATTCACATTTTTCTGTCCAACCAGGGCCTGATAACTCAACAGCCATCCTTTCCACTCTCACTCCAGCCCATTGACTTAGTCTTCACCAGCTCCCACCCTATCCTAGACACACAGGTCTTTCACACCCAGATGTCTGCCCTTTGTTTGTGCAACTCACTTTCTCACTTCTTCTCCAATCAGAGACTACTTCTGTTCACATTTGCTTAACAGCATCTTAGTGGAGAAGCAGCTCTTCAGAGATTCCAACTTTTCTACAACTTTTCACCCATTATTCAACCCATGATTTATTTTCCTTGATGGTTTTTGGGGGCTTTCAGGTGTGAATACACCTACTGCCCCCATGTGTTTTGGTGGCTGGATGGGTTGTCCCATGAGTAGCGGGTACAAAGTGCAGGATTTGCTTCTCTTTTCTCTGCCAGCACTCTGTGTTGCCATACTTGAACCATTGATAACATACTCCTCCCAGTCATTAAGGCCAACTCTGCCATACTTCGGAGAGAGTGTTGGAGAGTCCTTGAAGTATTTTGTTTGTCTTGGAATGCTGGCTGTTTGTGAGTTGAGGTAATAGCGGCAGAAGGAGACACCTTTTGGTCTCACTTGCTCCCTTATAGAGTGAACACCATATAAAAAATCTCCTGTTGTTGTTAAACACACTTCCCATCCTCCTTGATAAGTGTGGAGCTAAAGGAACACAGCAGGACAAGCAGCACCAAAGGAGCAGGAAAGCTGACGTTTCGAGTCAGGACCCTTCTTTCTAAAAAAGGGTCCTGACCCGAAACATCAGCTTTCCTTCTCCTCTGATGCTCCCTGGCCTGCTGTGTTCCTCCAGCTCCACACTGTGTTATCTCTGACTCCAGCACTGAAAGTTCTTACTATCTCACATCCTCCTTGAAATATTTTGCAAGAAGAAAACGGGTGATGAGGATAAAAACTGCTTTGAGATCCACCAGATGAACCCACTGATTTGTAAAATAAAACGGTATTGTGGCCTCCCTTCAGAGCCCAGAGGTACTTCAATAAAAACAAGAGAAGGAATCAGAGCCATTATCGCTACCTCGAAACAGAAACAGTCATAGCATCATACAGTATGGAAAAAGACCCTTCGGTCCAACTCGTCCATGTTGACCAGATATCCTAAGTTAATCTAGTTCCATTTGCCACCATTTGGCCTATATTCCTCTATTCATATACCCATCCAGATTCCTTTTAAATGTTGTAATTGTACCAGCTTTCACCACTTCCTCTGGCAGCTCATTCCATACACACGCCACTGTCTGCATGAAAATGTTGCCCCCTTAGGTCCTTTTTAAATCTTTCCACTCTCACCTAAAAACAATGCCCTCTAGTTTTGGAGTCCTACACCCTTGGCTATTCACCCCATTCATGCCACTCATGTCACACATTTCTATAAGGTCACCCCTCAGCCTCCGACGCTCCAGAGAAAAAAGCCCCAGCCTATCCAGCCTCTCCCTATAACTCAAACTCCCCAGTCCCGGCAACGTTCTTGTAAATCCACGCAGTAAAAATAACAAAGAATTTACACTAAGGAATAGGTGAACAGTGCAGAAGAAGCTTGCCACATGCTTTACCCTGAAGGCACATTGCAATGAGTATCCTACACAGAGGAAAATGTTTTGAGCTAGGGATGTAGACTTGAAAGAAAAGGCAGCCTCAGAAACACCATGTTTTAAAGGGAAAAACTGAGGTAGTGCTAAAATTTTCATGTTATATCATGCTATGCAAGGCTTTCCGTTTAAAACAAAATTGTAGGAAATTTTAGTGTTGTATGTTCAAAATGCAGAGGGCTGAAATTCCTACACAGAGAGATTCTACTATTTTGCTCAAGCTAACAAAATTGAAGGAGATATAGTCGTCCCTTCATATTATGGGGGGCAAAGCTTTTAACCTTCTGAGGAGTGTGGAACAGCCAGAGAAAGGTTTCAAAACTAACAAAGAAATGTTGGGAATCTGACAGAACCATTTTCATCCAAACCATTGGTGATTGCTAAAAGGTTCAGATTCTACTAACACAACCAGCACAATGGTGAATCCATCTCCCAGTTCATAGCAATTTTAAAGAAATTAGCAGAGTACTATGAATTCAGAGACAACAAATGATGCTATTAGAAATGGTTGTGTGGTTTAAGATGTGAAGCAATCCAGGAAAGATTACTGGTGGAATGGAACCTAGACTTAAAGAAAGCACTAGAAACAGTTTAGAAATTTGAAAGAAACATGCCTTTTTCTCCAATGGGAATCTGGGAAGCAAAGAAATAATAAATTGAAAATAAAGGATGACAATCAAGTAAAATCCTTGAGTTGCAAGGCTAGATCAGTGCCTTATGCAATCAGACCAAAGGTGGGGTCAAAAATCAAACCAAGTAAGAGGTGTGAAATGAACCAGGGTAACACTTTATTAAGCCTTACAATTCAATTGTTTGAGAAGTCCCACAGTGACAAATGTACCTGTGACATTAGTAATGCACAATCAAGAGTTCACCTGATGATTGCAGCCTTGCTTATGACCTTCAAGAAAAGCTTAAGGATGAGGATGCTCAAAATAATGATACTGCCATCCTGCATCATGAAATTAGCAGATCAGATACAGCAGTGCAATGGACAGAAAGATCCACCCAACTTCAGCCTGGTGCCAAGTATGAAATGAACCATCTTTGAGCTGGTTATTCATGAACATAAACCAGAGGATTGTGAAAGATACACTTGAGACATTGGGGCCCAACAAACCAGAGCTTTCTTGAAAGCTAATGCTCTTCTGGTACTTCAGAAGGGCTTCAGAACAAAGAAGCACCACCACTCTACACTGTGAACTTACCAAGCCTGATGCTGCCAAAGAGTGGAAAAAGACACTGTGGTATTTCATCTCAGTGACAAGTATGAAATAAACAAGTGGGTTCTATTGCTGAACTGTCAGTCTGCAATCTGAAACAAGAAGATATGGGAGACTATACCTGTAATCCAGGAGATCAACAAACCACAACTTCACTTAAAATGAAAGAAAAGCCGGTGGTATTCATTAAATCTTTGGATACTATTGTTGGGGAAGAGGGAGGAATGATCACACTGGATTGTGAAGTATTGAAGGCCAAAGTCATTCCTATCAGAATAAAGGATGAGATAACAAGGTGTAGAGCTGGATGAACACAGCAGGCCAAGCAGCATCAGAGGA
>NC_063340.1:54645843-54688479 GCF_021869965.1 Rhincodon typus
GTTGTTCTCATTCTTCTTGGAGAGAAGAAGGCTAAAAAGGTAATCTTTTGAAGGTTTTCAAAATCATGACAGGACTAGATAAAGGGGGTAGGGAAAAATTGTTCCCACTTATAAAAGGAACTAGAATGAGACAACATTTAAAGTTAGCAGCTATGCTGCCAAGCCCACTAAATGAAACAAATAAAATTCTAACATCATCTCATGTTTTTCTAGACCCCAATGAGTACAAGCCCATTTGCTCAATGATATAACCCTTTCATCCCAAAACTAACCTAGTGAACCTTCTCTGAACTGTCTCCAATGCAAATATATTCCTCCTGAAATAAAGAGTTCAAAACTATATGCAGTACTCCATGCTCCCAGTGTGACCCCATCAATTCCCTGTACAATTGTAGCAAAACTTTCTGACTTTTAGGTTCATAGAATCCCTACGGCCCAACAAGTCCACACTGCCCCTCTGAAAAGCATCCCACCCAGACCCATTCCCTGAGTCTAATGTACCAAACTAAATATCCCTGGGCACTATGGCATAGCCAATCAATCTACCCTGCACAACTTTGGACTGTGGGAGGAAGCCCATGCAAACTCTACACAGACAGTTGTCTGAGGCTGGAATTGAACCCAGGTTCCTGGCACTATGAGGTAACAGTGCTAACCACTGAGCCACCATTCCTTCTCCATTACAATAGGAATCAATCTATTTACCTTTATAATTACTTGTTACGCAGAATCATAGATTCAGAGAGGTCTTACAGCATAGAAGGACGCCATTTGGCCTATCATGTCATGCTGGTATTTTAAATTAGCATCATTACCTAGTGCCAATCTCTTGCATTTTCCCAATACCACTGCATATTATTTTTATCCAAATTATTGAAAGCCTCAGTTGAACCTGCGTTCACCACACTTCCAGGCAGTGCATTCCATACTCTAACTACTAGGTGAGTTAAAAAGTTATTTTCTCCTATCACCCTTCCTTTTTTTGCAAATAACTTTAAATGTTGTCTCATTCTAGTTCCTTTTATAAGTGGGAACAGTTTTTCCCTACCCCATTTATCTAGTCCTGTCATGATTTTGAAAACCTTCAAAAGATTACCTTTTAGCCTTCTTCTCTCCAAGAAGAACGAGAACAACTTGTTCAATTTATACTCATAACTAAAGTTTCTCATTCGTGGAACTATTCCTGTAAACTGCTCTTGTACTCTTTCCAATGGATTCACAGCTTTCCTATCATGCAATAGCCAGAACTTTACACAAGACTCCAGCTGAGATCAAGCATGTGCCTGATACAACTTCACTATCATCTCCTTGCAGTTATTTTCTTTGCCTCTGTTAATAAAGTTGAGGATACCGCACGCTTTACATACTGCTCTTTCTACCTGTCCTGCCATTTTCAATGATCTGTGCATCAAGGTCTATCTGCTCCTACACCCCCTTTAGAATTGTACCCCATACTTTGTACTGCCTTTCAATGTCGTTCCATCACCTTCTCTGATTTCTATCTGCCCACTCCACTAACTTGTCTATATCCTTTTGGAGTTCTTCACTGTCAACCTCATAGGTTACAATTCTTTCAAGTTGATTGTCATCTGCAAACATTGAAATTGCCCACTGCACACCAAAATCTAGTTTATGAACAAATATCAGGAAAAATAAGAGTCCCAATACTGACCCCTAAAGAAATCCACTACAAATCTTCCTCCAGCCAGAAAAATATCCATTGACCATTATACTCTGAATCTATCACTCAGCCAATTCTGTATCCAATTAAACTGACCCATTTATTTCATGAGCTATAATTTTCCTCACTGATGTGCAGCACCATGTCAGGCACAATGCCTCAGTGGTTAGCCCTGCTGCCTCACAGCGCCAGGACCTCTGTTTGATTTGATCCTCTGGTGACTGTCTATGTGGAGTTTGCACATTCTCCCCATGTCTGCATGGGCTTCCTCCAGGTGCTCTGGTTTCCTCCCACAGTGCAAACATGTGCAGGTTAAGCGAATTGGCCATGGGAAATGCAAGGCTATAGGGTGGGTGAGGGAGTGAGTCTAGGTGGGATGCTCTTCAGAGACTCTTTGTGAACTCAATATGGCCTGCTCCCACACTGTAAGGATTCTATATTAAAAAATACTTTGAAAGACCATGTATATCACATCAACAGCATTACCCTCAATCAAAGATAGCAAGAACTTCACATGCTAGAGTCAGAGTCAATACAGTGTCAATACAGGATTCTGATGAAGGGTGTAAACCCAAAACATCAATTTTCCTGCACCTCTGATGCTACCTGACCCACTGTGTTCCTCCAGCTCCACCCTGTACTTACCCTCATCCAAACTTTCTCTTATCTCTTCAAAAAACTCCACCAAATTAGTTAAATACAATTTTCCTTTTAGAAATCTATGCAGACTCTCTACAGTCAAATTACCTTTTTCCATATGACTGATAATTATATCCTGAATAATTGTCTTGAGAAGCTTCCCAGTCACTGAAGCTAAACTGATTAGTCTGCAATTCCTAGGCACATCCTACATTCCTACTTGAACAAAGCTTTAATATTTGCAATTCTCAGTCTTCTGACATGTCCCCAGAAACTAAGGAAGGTTGAAAGATGATAGATAGTGTCCCTGCTGTTCCATTTTCACTTCCTTCAAAATCCTTGGATGTATCTCATCCAGTCACCATGCCTTATCAACTTTAAAAGCAATCATTCTATCCAACACTTCTTCCTTATTAATTTTGTACCCTTCTAGCGATAGTTTCATCTTCTATTACCACAGCCTGGGTGTTATTTCCTTCTTTGCTGAAGACAGATACAAAGAACTCATTGAACACCTCAGCCACATTCTCTTCCTCCAACTTAAAATCCCTTTTTGGTCCCTTGTCAGACTTATTGATCCTTTTAACATTATTTTACTATTTATATCCCTATAAAAGACTTTATGACTTCTCTTTATTTTGAGTGACAGTCTTTTCTCATTAATCCTCTTTGCTTCTCATTTGCTTTTTCACCTCCCTCTGAATCTTCAGTATTCCTCTTGGTTCTTCATTTTATTTTCTACTTAGCGCCTGTCATTAGCATTCATTTTCTTCCTTAATCACAATTTCTATTTCCTTTAGCATCCACAGAACTCTAGATTTATTTGTGCTCTCTTCCCTATTTGAGGGAATATACCTTGAACGTACTTTAACTATATCTCCTTTGAAGTTAGCCCATTGTTCAGTAATTGTTTTTCCAGCCAACCTCTCTTTCCTGTCCAACTCCATCCTTACCCTACAGAAGTCTGCTCACCACCAGTTGATTTTTCTTACTTTGAATTGTTGCAAGTCATTCTCAACCATCATCCTGAACCTTACAATGATCACTGTCTCCTAAATGTTCCCCACTGACAATTGATCCACCTCATTTCAAAGAACCAGGTCAAACGGTGCATCATTTCTTCTTGGAATGGACAGACACTGCTGTAGGAAACTCTCCTGCATGCAACCTAGGAACACCTGCCCTCACTGCTCTACACTATAAGTATTCCAGTCCATATTTTGGTAAATGAAGTATCCCATACCTCTGTAATGTTTCTGCAGATTTCTTTCTCAACGTTCTTTCCAGTGGCTGGTGGCCTCTCGACTACACCCATCAATGTAATTTCACCCCAATTACATTTTGTTTTTAAATTGTTTCTGTCGTTGGCTGATCTGAGACGTCCTCTTTCTCAAGCACTGCAATGCTGTCCTTAACCAATACTGCTAGCCCTTCACCTTTTCTTCCTTTTCCATCTTTCCTGAACAACTTGTGCCAAGGAATATTTAACAACCAATTTTGCCTTTCCTTGAGCCAGGGGTCTGTTATCACCATAATATTACATTTCAAATGGCAATCTCTGCTTGAAACTCCCTAAATCTTATTTATTGTACTCCATGCTTTACCTGATTTAAACTTCATTTCTTTCTCCCTTATTCCAACTTCACCTATTAATTTGCTGATCTCTATGCTAGGGCCAATGACATCATTTTGTGAACACTGGCGTTCCCCTCCAATATTCTCTCCCAATTCCCACACCCCTAACAAATTAGTTTAAAGCCCTCCCAACAGCACTGGACAAATGTCCCATAAATATCTCAGCTCTGTTCAGGTGTAACTCATTGGGCTTGTACATATGCCATCTTTGGCACAGCCAGTCCCAGCATCCCAGGAATCCAAAACCCGCCGTCCTGCACCATCTATTCAACCATGCATCCATCAGACTTATCCTCTCATTTCTGCACTAACTTTCACTTTCACTAAATGTATTCCTGAGATTGTGAAATTTGAGGTCCTGCTTGAGAACTTTCTAAATAGCTCTTTAAATTATGATTACAGGACCACATTTCCACACCTACTTAAATCATTAGTATCAACGTGGACCATGACTATGGCTATCCACCCTCCCCCCAAAAGAATAATGTTCCGCAGCTGCACAATGACATCTTTAGCCCTGTCACCAGGGAGGGAACAAGTAATCCTGATGTCACACTGACGGCTGTATAAATGCCTTCCTTTTCCTCTAACTTAATGAATCCTCTATCACTATCACACCTCCTTTGTTCTGCCTCTTCTCCTGTACAACTGAGCCGCTTGTGGTATCATAATCGTGGCTGACTGCACTCCCTTGATGAAGTAGCGTCCTCATCAGCTTCCAAAATGGAAAAACCTTTATGAGCAGGATCCCAGGATCTCCTTGCATGCTATGATTTATGATTCATGTCCGAGGATACTCAGATCTACCTATATTGTATAGACAATCTCCACCAAAGCAAGCAACTTCATATTTTATCCATGATAATGCAAGATAATTAACTGTAGAAACAAACAGGCCAAAGAATGAACTGGCAATATTGGCAAAGATTTAGCACATGTACAATGAATTAACCCATATATATTCAATTGCAGGTGCTTCACATCCTCTTTACAATTAGTTGTCCTATCTTTGTACCAGCAGCAAATTGCTGCTACATTGGCACAGATCAGTTGGTCTCTGGATTCTTGGAACACATGACCCTTTGGCAGTCCCAAACAAATGGCAACAAAGGAGCTGCACGGCAAGTTTTACTTTCTGAAATGTGATTACCTGTACCCAGAACCTTCTGACAATGTCTCCAAATCTGAGTTAGAGTCAAAGACTTCCAAATGTTCTGATTTAATAACCTGGATAGTTACCCAGGAAATGTTAGACAGATTGGCTCAAATCTTCCAATCTGTTTGTTTGTGCTGTTGGGAAAGTTATAAATTAATTTAGCAGGGGGGATGGGGCACAGAGTAGATGTAAAACTGAGAGCAAAGACCAATCAGATATAGAAGGAATACGAGTACAGTCCAGTAGGCGGAAAAAATCATGGACACGATAAGGCATATGGGAGGTCCTGGAAGCTAAACTGTATCTATTTTAATGCAAGGAGCTTGACTCGTAAGGCTGAAGAACTTAACAACTTATGACATTGATCATCACATAGGAATACAATATTTCTGCAATCATTAAGACATGGTTGAAGGAATGGCAGCTCAGCACAGAATCATAGAATCCCCCTAGCTTGGAAGCAGGCCATTCGGCCCATCAAGAGTGCACCAACTGTCTGAAGAGTATCCAACCCAAACCCACCTCCCTACCCTATTCACATGACCCTGAATTTCCCATGGCTAACCTACACATCCCTGGAAATTATGGGCGATTTAGCATGGTCAATCCTCCTAACCTGCATATCTTCTGACTGTGGGAGGAAACCAGGGCATCCAGAAGAAACCTGCACAGACATGAGGAGAATATGCAAACTCCACACAGACAGTCAGCTGAGGCTGGAATCAAACCCAGGTCCCTGGTACTGTGAAGCAACAGTGCTAAACACTGAGCCATTGTGCCACCTAGGATTTAGAAGTTTCAGTTATGATGGGGGAATATAACCGAAGTGGGGGCATTGCATCATTGATAAAGGAAACCATCATTGCAGTAATGATGGAGGATGCCCCAAAAGGCTCATCAAATGAGGCCATCTGGATTGAGCTTAGAAAAGGCTGCAATTATTTTGCTGGGGATATATTACAGGCCTCCCAACAGTCAGAGGGAGATAGAGGAGTGGATATATAGGTAAATCACAGAAACATGTTAAAGGGTTATATTTGTAGGGAACTTTAACTTCGCTAACATTAACTGGGATTTCCTCAGGGTGAAAGATTTAGATGTGGAATTTTTAAAGTGCATCCAGGAGAGCTTTTTGTGCCAGTACATAGATAGACCTACTACAGATGGGGCAGTGCTAAACCTAATCCTAGGGAATGAAGCCAGTCAAGTGGTTGAAGTATCAGCGGGCAAGAATTTTGGGGATAGTGACCATTACGCTGCAAGTTTCAACGTCATTGTGCAAAGGGAAAAGGATAGTGCAGTATTTAAGTGTCTAAAATGCGGCAAGGCCAATCTTAATATCATTACAATATCGTTTTCGGGCAAACACAAACTGGGAGCAGCCACTTGCAGTTAAGTGTACATTTCGAAAAAAGGGCTTCTTTTAAAAAGTAGTATAGTGAGAATTCAGGGCCAATGTGTTCCTCTAAGAGTGAAGGATAAGGGCAACAAGTCCAGGGTAACCTGGATGTTGAGAGATTTAAAAAGAATGAAGTGTATGATGGGTATAGTGCATTAAAACAGAGGAGACCCTTCAAAAGCATATAGAATATAAACAGGATGTTTGAAAAAGAAATTAGGAGGGCAAAGAGGGACCATGGAACATCTTTAGCAGATAAGGCTAAGGAAAACGACAAGGCATTTTATAGTAGATTAACACTAAGAGGATTAACGCAGAAAGAGTGGAGTGTATTGGAGACCAAAGGGGCAATCTCTGCTTGGAGCCAGTGGTCATGGTGAAACCTTAAATGAATACTTCTCATCTGTTTTCACAGAGGAGAAAGACATTGTAGGCTGGGATTTCAGTTGGGATGAGGAGATTGCAGAACATGTTAAGATTAACAAGGAGAACAATTTAGGTGTTTTAGTGGGCATAAAGGTGCAAGAATCCCCAAGGCCTGATTAATTGTATCCCAGGCTGCTATAGGAGGCAAGGGAGGAGATTTAGGGGCACTAGCGGAGGTATTTAATTTTTCACTGGCCACAAGTGAAGTGACAGATGACTGGAGGGTAGTTAATGCGGTTCGTTTGTTCAGGAAGTGCAGCAGGGATAAGCCAGGTAATTGTAAACCAGTTAGTCTGAAGTCAGTGGTAGGGAAATTATTAGAAAAAAAATTCTAAAGGACTGAATTAACCAACACTTGGAGAGGCAGGGATTGGTCAGAGATTGTAGGCATGGATTTGTTAGAAGGAGATCCTGTCTGACTAATTTAATTGAGTATTTATTGAAAAGGTGATCTGAATATATTGATGAGGGTAGTACAATTGATGTGGTTTACATGGACTTCAGTAAGACCTTTGACAAGGACCCAAATGGAAGGCTGGTCCAAAACATAAGAGCCCATGGGATTCAAGTCAAGTTGGCAAACAGGATCCAAAATTGACTGGCAAATAGTAGGTGGAAGATAATGGTGGCTAGTTTTGTGATTGGAAGCCTGTGACCCATGGTGTACCACAGGGATTGTTGCTGGCACTCTTCCTGCTTATTGCTTACATTAATGATTTGGATGTGAATGGAGGAGGTATAATTAGAAAGCTTGCAGATGACACAAAATTTGGTGGGTGTTGTTGATAACGAGCAGGATGATCTCAGACTACTGTCTCATATCGATCAGCTGGTAAATTCAGCAGAACAATGACAGATGAAATTTAATCCAGGTAAGTGTAAGTGAAGCATTTTGGGAGGTCCAATAAGGAAATGATGTACACAATGAATGGTAGTAGATCCTGAGGGAGTGATGAGGAATAATGGGACCTTAGATAGATGCTTGAGTTCATTAGCTAGGTTATAGAATATAGGAGCAAGGACCAAAAACTGAAGTTGCTGGAAAATCTCAGCATGTCTGGCAGCATCTGTGAAGAAAACCAGAGGACATAAGTTTAAGGTGAGGATTAAATGGTTTAGAGGCCATCTGAGGAAAAGGTTTTTCATCCAGAGGGTGGTAGAAGTATGGAACATGCTGCCTAAGAATTAGTGCAGGCAGATACTCTTGCAACGTTTATGAAGCATATGGATGAGCACTTTAAATGTAAGGGCATAGCAGCAATGGACCAAGTGCAGATAAATGGGATGAGTGCAGTTTGATGTTTGTTGGTCAACATTTACATGGTGTGCCAAACAGCCTGTTTCTATGTCGTATGACTCTATGAGAATCCCTAGGTTAAATTTTACAAAAAATTAGCTAAGCATCAATTTTGGGGAGTTTCGTGGAGAGTTTCTCTCCGTGAGACCGAGTGGTTTTGTCACCCCATTCATCACAGCTAACATCATTAGCTGTGTGGAGCTCCGCTTACATTATCATTCGCTCAGCAATAGCGTATGTATTAGCCACTGCCGGGACCTCCCAAGATTCCTGGCATCATTTTTAAAGCCCTGCTGCACGCCAGGTCAAGTACTGTTCGCCAGGAGCCACCCTTAATATTGCATGTGGTGAGAAGGAATGAAAAACTGAAGACACGTGGGGGCAGCTGACACTTTAATGAATAAAGAAGTATGGATTTATAAATGTATTGCTATTTAAGAGGAAGTAGACCTGCACAGTCATTTGGATAAAGACAAGCAGGATGGGACAGGAAGGGCTAGAGATTAACAGTAATAATGCATCAGGGAACATTGACCTTGCAGAAGAACAGTGATAAAATCAAATCAAATTTAAAAAATACAATGAATATAAAATGAAACTTTTTCATAAATGAGTGAACAGCACGAAGAGAAAATTTAAGAACCAAGCCACACCATTTATCCATCCTTAGCATTATCCCATGTTAGGACACTGTCCAATGCAGACTTACTCTTTCCCTAACACCAGTGTGGGCTTAAATCTTGCCATTCTTCAGTGTGAGGGCATCACACACTGGAATATCTTCAAATAGCTGAAAATGTTAACTTTTATTCAGCAACAGCAAAATTAAAGGAAAAATAAACATGGAAAAGCTGCAAATACTTCTGGGAACAAACAGGAGCTGCTTACCTTTCAAGCAGCAACATATTTACAGTCAGCAAGGAATCACTGTATCCTGCTCACATCTACTGGAACTGGGTGCCAAACAAGTCCTGATGGTTTGTTACACCTAATACTGTAGCACTCTACCGTGGAAAAGGTTATGGTCTTCCTGCTTAATGTACTTGCCTTCCTCCTTGGAAGACTGAAACCACTGTCCCAGCTTTTCATAGTCCACCACATCCCCTCTTTGCCTGGTCCAGATATGCAGAGCACAGAATGCCAAGATTATGCAAAATATTCTGTATGGAGTGCACTGCAAGGTGCACCCCACCCCCAGGATCGATTCAAACATCCAACTCTTATCTTTAACAGATACGCGGTCTATTACACAAGTGCACTGGTGGAAGAATGGGCTGCATTGTAACTATAATCAGCTTTAGCAAACAGCTGCATAATGGAGTCATCAGCCATGGTCGCAGAGGATAGCCCTTGTCTCCCATAACCATTCTTGTAACACATATGGTCCTTGAAACAAAGCAGGGGTTTTCAAGATTTAGGCGTCATATCAGCTTCCATGGTGCCTGGTGCAGACTT
Source organism: Rhincodon typus (assembly GCF_021869965.1). Lineage (NCBI taxonomy): Eukaryota > Metazoa > Chordata > Chondrichthyes > Orectolobiformes > Rhincodontidae > Rhincodon > Rhincodon typus. The sequence goes on from NC_063340.1 coordinate 54,655,532, forward strand.
CTAAGATGTGGCACCAATGATCACATATGACTTTTAATTGATGGAATGACTGAATTATGAAATGATGTTCTCAATGCAATACCTGCACCTGGCGTAAGTCAATTATGTTGGTAATAGCCTTGATATCTTTGTATCGCATTAGGTCCTCAGTGGATCAGTGGAAGCAATCAGCTGCATAACAGTTCAGTGCAATTGTCATCTTGATGGCCACCAGGCTAGAATGGTCAGCCACACCTTATGGTCATTTTGAGACATGGCCATTTGGGTGAAGTACATGCATTTGCCCTGTAAGCTGCTGTCACATGGTGTAGATGTGACACTGACGTATAACAGTGCCATATATCATGTCCGCCCCTTTGACTAATCACTGCTGATAATCATGTCAAGCTGCCTTGCTTTGTGTCTGTGCTGATAGACAAGGCCAGATCGAAGTATTGTGAACTTCTAAGCTCTGGCTAAAGGTGAAAAGTGAAAATAGCGAGGTAAATCAGGGATGCTGTGAGTATTCGAGTAGATGCAAAAATTGAGTGAGTGCTAAGAAAGCAAGCAAGGAGGCCTGAGATGCACACCTGTCCAATCTATGAGTTGGATGTCAGTCTTTGAGTGCAAAGTATCCTGGCAGCATCATTACAATGAAGGGTACTAGTGTGATTTAAAGTGCAGCATTGAAGTGCGGAACTGTATTGTAAGTGGATCCTAGAACTGCAATGTTAATTTGGTGAAGCTGGTAAATACACTGTCAACCTTCTGAACTGGGTGCCACAGATGGTCACTGCCCTGCGGAGCATTGGCTATGATGTTAGGGATTGCTATCCAAGATGGAGGCCTGGAACAGCACACAGCAAGCTGAAGTTGCCTGACTTTGAGACTTTCACATTGGGAATGGTCATCATCTAGTTTCTACCTGGTAAGTGGGAGAATAGGAAAATGCATATCAATAAATTGAAATTAGTTACTAATGGCATGCAAATACATACAAACACATCACTCGCTACTGATAGCAAGATTCTTGTCCTGCCGTCCAAAACTTGAATGCAGAATCTGATATGTTTATCTTTGACATTGAGAATCTCATTACAGCTATCTCGACAAAATTTCCCAACTAACTTGCCACTGGGCCCATCATTCATGGGCTACCTATTTCCAAACAGATCCAACAAAAAGTTGTGCAATTACCTTTCCAGGATTTTTCTGAGCAGACATCTGATGCAAGATCCTTCATAACAAAAGCACTCCAGCAAACTGTGCAGCCAGTAGCTGAGTACATGTCACAGGAATCACACCCTCATTTTGGAGCAATAGCTACTGTATGCAGTAAGCAAAATGCTTAATGGTCTCCAACCCACACAGAAGAGGTAGGTGTGTGACATTTATGATGGTGTAAAGAGCCAAGTGGATCAGACATAAGGGAGCAGATGGGTGGTCCTGTGTCCAAAGGGTCAAGGGATTAGGTGTCCATTGTGCTTGGGTCAGGTTTCCAGGCAGAGAGGAGTCAGTGGCAGTGATTAGGGGATCCAATGGAGAATCGGGCAACTCAGAGTCAGTCTTATAGCTAGTCAGAAGTTAGATTAATCCTCTGTTTCTAACTAACTATAAGAGTTAATTAGCTGGAACCATCTGAAGCCTCCTGCTGAAACTCTGGGTTGGGAAATTTTGAAATGGTCCCAGACACTGGGTAATTTCCCATCGAAATGTAAAATTCTAGTGCAATTTCCAAACATGACTACTAATTATCTGGATATTGGAAGATCTAGACAGTAGAAAACTGTCCCATCTACTGGTTAAATCCTAAGGCAGTAAAGTTCACTGTTTTGCATCTATCTTTTGCCAATTTGCTTACCTGTGCAAAACCTGCAGTACACCTTTTCACGAGTCCAATCCTCATTTATTCATGGCTTTAATGATAAAAAAGTTAAACAAAAGCTTAACTCCTGAAGTAGTGCAGCGATAGCTTGTCAGTTCAGTGGTGGTCAAGCAAGCAGGTGACTGACCAGATTGGTCAATGGCTGGCCAAGCGAGTGGGCACACAGCTGACACAGGGCAGGTGGGCGCTGGCAGCTGGATAGGCAGGACAACAGGTGCGCAACTGGCTAGGCAAATGGGCCAACGACTTGCCAGGTGAGGAAAAGCAAGATTTCATTGATTAACCAATGAACTAGGTGTGCCTTTGTCTGACCAACTGCTGGTATTGTCTCTGAACACTAGCTGGGCCATTGGCTTTAAAGATTCAGTGAGATTGCCAAAATGTTATTACCTCTCCTTTGCTCTGCTGCACTAATAATAATAATCATTACTTATGCACTACTTGTTTAAATTGTGCATTAGTCTTGGATTTCATGACCTGAGAAGATTCTGCCTCCTATTTACAACTGAGAGCCAATAAACATTGTCCACTAAAACTCCCTAAAACTCAAGATGCACTGCAGCAATTTACCAAAACTCTGCACCTCTGAATCCATGACCTTTAACATTTACAGGGACAAGGGCAGTAGGTGCATGGGAACTACAATACTCCAAGCCCCAATACCATTCTGAACTGGAACTATGACACCATTCCTTCACAGTCACTGAGTTTGTGGATGGCCCGACATCTCATGAACTACAGCAGTTCAAGAAATAACACAGTGTGGAGCTGGAGGAACACAGCAGGCCAGGCAGCATCATAGGAGCAGGAAAGTTGACGCTTCGGATTGGGACCCTTCTTCAGAAATCAGATTGAGGCAGCATCATAGGAGCAGGAAAGTTGACGCTTCGGATTGGGACCCTTCTTCAGAAATCAGATTGCCTCCAGCTCCACACTGTGTTATCTCTGACTCCAGCATCTGCAGTTCTTATTATCTCTAAGCAGTTTAAGAAAGCTGCTCATCACCACCTTCTCAAGCACAGTTAGGAGTGTTCAATAAATGAGGCGTAATGCACAACGCCCAGATTCTGTAAATACAGAAAAACAAAAGAGCAGGCAGTGAGATTTAGCTGCAGCATGCGTGAGGGTTTAGAGAGTACTGCACTTGTGAAAAACCTGTGGTAAATGTCTGCAGCTTGAGAAACTTCAGTTTGGAGTTGTTATGCTACAGTTCAACTTGCAGACATTGCAGATTATCAGGAAGATGGAAAATTACCCGCCATGGTGGTATTTGTATGTAGAAGGAAGTCACCATTTTTCCTCTTTCCTTGACTGAGTCTAGGAGCCTATCTGGATTACAGCAGTAGAGGGACTAGTGAATCTTAATAAGATGTAGTTTATTGCAATGATAGCAAACAGGTACAAATTACATTGGCTAGTTAAACATTGTTACTAAGACTATTGGGAGACACAGATGGTACAACTGTCCTCTTCAAAATCCAGAACTTTCTTGCTGATTATCCCACACAAAGCTCCTTGACATCGCTAGAAAAGGTAGAGCTTAATGTAGACTTCAACACTTTGTTCCAGGAGGCAGTCATATTCCTTAACTTAAATAATGTTTTAGACTTGCGCATGGTCAAAGATATGAAAACATTATTGTGATTAAGACAGATATGGAAGCCCAGGATGTAGTGAACAGGATCCTAACCTGCTGTTTTTGCTGTCTGTGTAGATGAGATAAAGGAGTGCACAGCGGATGCCCAAGCATGGTATATAAGATCTGGGGAGAGGCAGAGAGGTAGCTAAATGGATACAAGAAATCTGAAGACAAAAGTTGAGACAGTAGACCTGTACAGTCATTTGGACAAAACAAGCAGAATGGGACAGGAAGGGGTAGAGATTAATGGTAATAATGCATCAGGGAATATTGACCTTGCAGAAGAACAGTGGTAAAATTAAATCCAATTTACAAAATACAATAAAAATAAAATGAAACTTTTTAATAAGATAAGTGAGTTAACAGCACAAAGAGAAAATTCATTCAGTTCTAATAACAGTGATACATTTGCAAGGTGACCAAGGTTAGGAATTAAATATTCCAGGATACATATTTCCAAACACAAGCAGAACAGGATAAGCCCTGATCAGAAAGGAATATGAGTCTAAAATACTTTCATAACAGTTTTCTGAAAAAAATACATTGTGGAACCACCTAGGGATAAAGCTATCTTAGATCTAGTATTGTTTAATGAGGCAGGATTAATATATAATCTCATAGAAAAGATCCTCTGGGAAAAAGTGATTATAATGCAAATTAGTCTCATATTACATTTCAGAACAATATACTTGAGTTCAAACCAAAACTTAAATTTAAACAAAGTCAATTACATAGGTATGACAAGAGAGCTGGTTAATGTGGTTTGGCTAAATAGTTTAAGAGGCATGGTTGTAAATAAACAGTGGAAAATAAAAAAAACAAAAGTAATGATTGAAAAAATGCATTTCATTGAAACCAAAAAAAATCAGCAAGAAATACACATCCCTGCTCATTAGGGAAGTTCAGTACAACGTTGGATTTTAAAAATTAAAGGGCCAGATTTTCTGAAGTATATAATCTCATGTAGCATGCCACACTTTGTTTTTTGCAACAAAACAGCATTTCTGACTGGAGATTCCAGTCAGGGATCTTTCAGAAATGTACAGCTATACTTCAATTCTGTCAGATCCCCAGTACTGTAGAACAGCAAGGGAAAAGTAAACCACACCCACTTTCTCATAGAAGTCAGTTGTCTTCTGCCAAAATTTAAAGTCCAGCATCACATACAGGTATTTTGACAGCTGCCGTGAAACTGTAAGTATATACAGTAACTATGAGATTTGGGTGTCAGGAGGATAGGGTGCTGGATAAATAGAATACCAGGGTAGAAGAAAGCAATGGGGCTAGGCAGGCAACAGAGTGTTTAGAGTAGTCAGGATGGGTGGCAGATATCAGAGTCGGCAGGAGGATTGTCAGGCCCATAGTGGGGGTTGGGACTGTCGACTGACAGATGTGGGGGTTGGGGTGGGCCATGACAGTTCTGGCAGTGGAAATGAGGTTCTGCATTTGAGTCAGGATGTTGGGGGGGCGGAGGTTGGGTGTAGTTTGAGTTTGTGAAGTAAAGTATGTAAAGTTGGGAGGCAGTTGAATGGTTGTACAGGAGTTAGACTAAATATTTAATAGTTTACTTGTTCCTGTGTGCCACTTAGCTCAGCTGGCTGGACAGCTGGTTTGCACTGCAGAGTAGTGCCAAGTGTTGGTTCAATTCCTACACCAGCTGAGGTTACCATGAAGAACTTTCCTTCTCAACCTCTTCCCACCACCAATTATCGCAATCTCATGAGCTATGATATGGTAAGAATTTGGTGACTTTACCTTTATCTGTTTACTTAACTGCAGTAAAACCCTCCAAATTCTTTGATTTGAATGGATACTTTCAGAGCGGTCCAATTGTAGGGGAATTGCCCAATGGATTCTTCAATTTCCCAGACAATTCCTTTCAATAGGATTCTGCAATGTCCCATATGCAGCTCCCGCCTATGCTTCAGAAACATTTATTTTGCCGTGGGAAAATCTGGGAAATATTAGAAACTGTGAAAGCATGACCAAAAATGTGAAATTTGGAATAAAAAGATTCCAAGAAAATGAGGGCAGTAAAGGGGAAGGAAGAAGCAGCAGTAAACATTGATCCCTTGAGACAGGAGAAAGTATCATGGGGAATGAGGAAACCTAAGAGAAGTCGAACAAATATTTTCTGTCTGTTTTCATAATAGAAATGGTATTGAGGGTCTATCTGCAGAACATGGACTGCTGGAGTTCAAGAAGTCAGCTCACCACCGCCTTTCTCAAGGGAAACAGGAATGGGCAATAAATGCTGATCCAGTCAGTGATGCCCACATCTCATGAGTGATTCTTTTTTTAACATAAAGCATACATCACCATCGGAAATAAAGATGACAAATTTCGAATACGTGATAGTCTACAGCCCAGGATTCTAAAAGGGATACCTGCAGAGATAATGGACGTATTGGTTATGATTTTCCAAATTTCCCAGACTCTGGAATGGTCCAAGCTGCTTGGCAGTTTGCAGATATAACACCACTATTTGTGAAAGTTGGAGCAAGCAAACAAAATATTATAGCCCAGTTAAACATACAAATCATCAGAAAAATGCTGCAATCTATTATTTAGGAAGTCAAAGAAATGTATTATAAGATCATGGTACAATAAGACAGTATGAGTTTAGGAAAGAGAAATAGAAAACTCAATTGAAAATTTCTCACACTGAGGTCATAACCAGTAGGGTTGATAAACGTGTGTTAGTAAAAGTAGTTCACTTGGATTTTCAAAAGACATTCAATAAGATACCATATAAAATGTTAGCACAAGATGAGTTGTGGAGTTTTGACTGCTATGTTAGCCTGTATGTGAACTGATTAATGGACAGAAAGCAGTGATTATGGGTAAGAGGTTTGTTTTTTAAGTTGTCAGGCTGTAACTGATGAAGTGCTGCAAGGATTGGTGCTTGGATTCCAGTTATTCACAATATGTTAATTACTTAGATTAGGGGACAGAAAATAATGTATCCAAAACTACTGACGTTAGAAAGATAAGTGGGAATGTAAACAGTGAGGTGGACACAAAGAGGTTGCAAAGAGATAAAGACAGATTAAGTGAGTGGGCATCAAGGCAATAAATTAAAGCATAATGTGAGGGATTTTGAGGTTACTCACTTTGGTAGCAAGAATAGAAAAGCAGATTCTATTTTAAAAGGTCATGAAAACTCTAAACTCTAAACACGACATTTCGAAAAACTTGACGCATCAACAAGTGTTGCAAAAATGTTTAATTTTATGATTGATCTTTTTAAGGAGTAAGTCTTTTAATAGGATTGAAGCTTAAATGTAAAATAATGTAACCCCATAATGAGAAGCTATTAAATAAAGTAAATGCATAAAGGGATGCCCTGGACTTATTTCATCAGATCAGAGTTGAAAATGGGATAACACCTCTAAGTCATCTTCCCAAAAGTTCAGAACAAAAAGATTTAAATTGCTTGTGACAACTTGACAGTAACCAGTAAACAAGGGAGGTCTTAAAATACTTTCCAGATCAAATAACAGGTTTAAAGTTGGAGGTAGTTGGTTTAAATCTCTATCTGGGACATCCCAAGTATGTCAAGTTGTCACAGGGGACAGATTGCAGGGTGGCAAGTTTAAAAATAAGAAAAAATGAATTTGTCAGAGCTGTACAATTTTCAGAGTTTCATCATTGAGCATATGTTAAGCTTCTCTGGGCAGAGGTGTCAGCATGAGAACAAGATGGAGAATTAAGATGAAAAGCAAGCGTTAGCTGCATTCAATCCATTTATATGGCCCTAAACATTTTTAAGAAAGAGCACCTCATTTTGCAATTAGTCACTTTAGACACATCCAGAATACATTCATTTTAACAGTTTGAAATTTTAATCTCTGTCACCACCAGCCACCACACCCTCGCCATCCCCAAACCCAAGCAACATCACCCAGCACACTGGCACACTACATTCCTGCCTCAACTCACTTTGCCTTTCGATCCCTCACTGATCCTGGGTGGCCGATGTGTAAATTGCTGTGATCTGCCACTGACAAAAGTGGCACTTCCTGCAATGGAGCGCTGCTGGCAATCATAGGCTAGCAGCTCTTCAGAGAATAGGGTGGGATTTCTGCCCCAAGTATCATTATTCCCTGGAAGATGCACTGAGAATGTCCATGGCTCTAATTCTCTTATGCTCATTTTTTCTCTCTCAGGTTCTCTACATGTATATCTTATCCTACACAATCACTTCTCTATTACTCTGTCTCCCTCTCTCAGTATTGGTCTCTCCATATGTTTATCTGTATTGCTTAATTTACTCCCAAGTTGCTATGAACAACCTTGAGACAGCACAATGCATGCTCCATCATGGCTACAGCCATTTTTTAACTTGAAAGAAATTTAAATATGTAAACAAAAATGTAAAGAAAATATTAAAACACAATAAACATAATAGTTTGGGCAGAAGGTAGTTAGAAATAAGAATTTCATTCATTTTCAGATACTTGACACGATAGACTACAACACCGCCTACCTTGAGGCCACATCTTGGGAGCCAGAAGGATTCAACATAAAGTCAATATGTTATCATGGACAATAAGTTCCAATTTAATGATCAGGCATCATGGGCAAACAGGACGGAAATGGGTGTGATAGAAATGTGTGAGCCTCAATGAATCATGTGAAATATCTCATGTGCATCATTGTCAAAAGTCACCGTCAGGATATTAGTGCTAGCAGCTATATCACAAAAAATACTTTGTTTACTAATAAGACAGTTACAATGTAACCAAATCTGATAGTTGAGATGAGAATACGAAGACTATGAAATTTGGCCTTTAGCAGCAAAATAGTCTTTTTGGTTATAATATTGTGAGAGCACGTTTACTGCAATGTACTGGTTATAATGTCAGTCATCAAAGTCAATTATTTTACAGAACCAATATATGGTGTATACATATATATTGTGTGTGTGTATTTATATAAATATATTTATATGTATATACACCATAGCCATGCCAACTTCAATATACAATGTATTCTATGATGATCCAATATATAAAACTATTAAAATAACGAGAAAGTTCAGCATTGCAAAATGAATGTGTTTTCATCACCATTGATATAAAACTTCCAAAATCTCAGGAAAGAATACAGAAAAATAAGAACTAAAGAAAACTTTTAAAAAGCCAAAAAAAATCCTTGTATAGTTGCTTTTACCTTTCATGTTCCTGTTTACTCAAATAGGTGAGTGAAATGTACTGCGTAATCCTGTCCTAACAGCTTAGAAATCACAGCCATTAAAGCGAAAAAGGTCAGCATTTTTTAAATTAGTTAGGAAATTGATGGCTGTAGGGAAAAGGCAATAATGTGAAGTTGAGGAATATCAGATTAGCCATGATCTTATCGAATTGCGGAGTAAGACTTGATAGGCTGCTCGGCCTGCATCTTATGGAAGTTTATACACTGTACCAATGCACTGGAGTCAGGGAAGGGTCCCAGAGGACTGGAAAATGATTAATGTAACATCCCTGCTTAAGAAGGAGGGAGGCAGAATATACGATACCATAGGCTGGTTAGCCTGACCTTGGTTGATGGTAAGATTTTAGAGTCCATCATTAAGGATAAGATTGAGGAGTACATGGATGTGCATGTTAAAATAGAGTCGAGTCAGCATGACTTCATCAAGGGGAGGTCATGCCTGGCAAACATGTTAGCATTCTTGGGAAGGTATTGAGAAAATAGATAAAAGAGAGTCAGTGGAGGTGAACTATTTGGATTTTGAGAAGGCCTTGACAATGTGCCACAAAGGAGGCTGTTAAATAAAATCCCCTGGTGTTAGGGGCAAGGTACTGGATGAGATATAGTGTTGGCTGACTGGCAGAAGACTGAGAGTGGGGATAAAGGGGTCTTTTTCAGGATGTAGCCAGTGACTAGTGATGTTCCATTGGCGCCATGCAGTGGGACAATTATTCATATTAGATAGTTATGATCTGGATGATGGAACTGAGGGCACTGTTGCTAAATTTTCAGATGACACAAAAGTAGATGCAGAGACAGGTAGTGTTGATGAAGCAGGGAGGCTGTAGAAGGACTTGGAGAGTGGGCAAAGAAGTGGCAGATGGAATACAAAGGGAAAGTATGAGATTATGCACTTTGGTACAAAGAATAGAAATGTAGACTATTTTCCAGATGAGGAGAGGCTTTGGAAATCTGAAGCATAAAGGCACTTAGCAGTCATAGTTCAGGATCCTCTTAAGGTTAACATGCAGGTTCAGTTGGCAGTGTGGAACGCAAATGCTATGTTAACATTTGTTTCAAGAGGGTGAGAGCACAAGAGCAGGGATGTACTGCTGGAGGCTGCATAAGGCTCTGGTCAGGCCACTTTTGGAATATTGTGAGCTGTTTTGGGCCCTTATCGAAGGCTGGCCTTGGAGATGACCCAGAGGAAATTAACAAGAATGATCCCGGGAATGAAGGATGATGTCAAATGAAGAGCAGTTGAGAACTTTGGGTCTGTATTTAATTGAGTTTAGAAGGATGAGGGAGGATCTCATTGAAACTTACAGAATACAGAGAACCCTGGATAAAGTGGACATGAAGAAGATGTTTCCACTATTGGAGATGCTAGAACCTGAGGGTACAGACTCAGGGTGAAGGGACAACCCTTTAGAAATGAGATGAGGAGGAATTTCTTCAGCCAGAGGGTGGAGATTCTGTGGAACGCACCATCACAGAAGGCTGTGGAGGTCAAGTCACTGAGTGCACTTGAAAGATTTATAGATAAGTTCTTGATTAGTAAGGGGGAAAATGGTTATGGGGAGAAGGCAGAGGAAGAATGGGATTAAGAAATATATCAGCTCTGGTCAAATGATGGAGCAGACCTGATTTGCCAAGTGGCCTCATTGTGCCATATGTCTTATGGTCTTTATGGTTTTATGGTGATTCACATAATAGGATTTCCATTCCATGTTCCAGCCAATGCATGCATTTATGCCAACGAGATCAATCCTTCAGTGGGATATTCTAGAATGAATTCGTAAGAATTTTTATGAATTTCATTTCTCAACTTTCAACAGGTGCATTAATTTATTTGTTTATCTGAGTGAATGCCCCCATTAAAATAGAGAGAAGAATTGATGTGAAACACATTGAAGCTGTAATCTTGTGTATCCAGTAGAGTGTACAACCCACCAAGAGGACACCTCAAGGAAATCTCATAATACTCCATGCATTAAAATTACATTTCAATTTGTTTAAAAACGGATGGACTGAAAATCCAAAGAACTCTCAACATGCCTCCAAATAAAAACAATATTTCCCAGAAGCATTTCTTACCTTTTTTATGCTATAATAATGCTGACAGTAAGTTCAAGCTTAAATTTCATTGATGGTACTGCAAAATAACATCCAAAGTTTAGATAAACTAGTTTTCCACAGTTTTGTCAGGTATCAATTCTTGTTCTACATACATGCAATTTGCACAACAGTAACTATAAATTATAATAGATAGGATATAATGTTAAATTAAAATAACTTACTGATTTCACCACACAGTTTCTTCATATTCACTGTATAACAGTTTACGTAAACGTACATTTTCCAAACAAAGAATTCTAATGTGAATACAGATTAGCTATTTGACAGCTGAAATATCTTGGGATATTCTTTAATTAGTTAGAACTTTAGTAATCTAGGGAAATGATGACCAATTTTCTCGGGTTTTGATGGCAACAGAGGTTCATCAATGAGAAGCATAGATTGTGATTAAGGAGATAAGAATGGCTGATTTGCAGCACTCACATTTTTGCGATGAAGAAAGAAGCTGGCATTTTTTTAAGCACTGATGACAAGTCCAAGTTTCATTATGAGTTTCAAAATATGTAAATAAAACTGGCAACTCCCTTGTCACTTTCCAGATGACTACAGTTTGTTCCTACACTTACAGGATGAGATGTTTGAGGATGGCTTGGTCAAGAGTTTTGGGGGCTTACATATTAGCACGGACAGAGAATTGGCCAATGAAAAGAAAATGAGCAAAACAGGTCATTTTTCAAGTTAGCAGACTGTAACTAGGTGAGTGCTGCAGGGATCTGTGCTTTGTTCTCAGCAAGTTGCGGTCTCTATCATATGTCCACGTTTGCTGGTGATGCAAAGCTAAATAGAAAAGTAAGCTCTGAGAAGGATGCAAAGAAGAAGACATGGTATAAAGACATTCTTAATGAGCAGGAGGCAGCAGATGGATGGAAAATGTAAAGTTATCCACTTTAGCAGCAAGAATAAAGAAGCAAAACCTATTTCTAAAAGGATGAGGCACTAGTAAATATTGGTATTGATAGGAATTTAGATTACCTATATAAATAACAGAAAATTACATGCAAGTATAACATGTTTGCAGGGATGTTGTTTATCTGTATGTAAATCCCACACCTGATGAATGACATGCTTCTCTTATTATAGAGAATAGCCTTTTAAAATAAGCATTAAAAAAATCTCTAGCGAGTTATCTGTTTCCACATCATGGTGCACTGTTGGTAAATAACATTAAAATGAACAATGTCTTATTTGTCAATAGAAGTCTTGCAACACAATGCCTATTTCTTTTACGTATTGTCCTTCCAGCTACAACTTCATTTCCAATGGCCAAGATGAGAATTCCTAGATCTGAAGAAAGAAGAGAAGCCCCTAAAGGATAGTAAGGCTGGCATGATTATATCTCATATAAACCCATCTTTGCTTCTAGAGTCAATTTTACTGACCCAGACTTGGGTCCGTCTTTGGGACACCCACTTGATGAAGGAAAAACACACAGCTAATCCCTCTTTTGCACACTGTCCTGCCGACAGGTTTTACCACTGGAATGGTTCTTGGAGACTATCCTGCTGCACGCTTGCTGGCTAACATAATGTTTGTAAAATCAGTCACCAATAATCCAAAGACCATAGACCTTAATACCATAGACTGGTATTAAAAATAGCTACTTAACTGCAAGGGAAATATTATTATAAAATTTTCTATGAAATGGAGGCTTTGGCTCAATAAGATACAGAACATTTACCAACCACCAGTGTTCACAAAATTACACAGAGTTTATACCATTGAAACAGACCATTCAGTCCAGTCAGGTTCTGCTGGTGTTCATGCTCCAAATAAGCCATGTCTCATCTAAGCCTTTTTTCTATTCCTTTCCCCGCAGAGGAGTGACTGAGCTGAGCATCCTGTGACAGGCAGTCGGTTTTATCAAGTGAAGCAGGTGAGCTGAGGGCCATCGCAGAGAAGCAGACAGATTATTCGCAGACCTCAGTGGGACTTAGGAAATAAACAAGATTTTTCTAGATCATATGTAAGTAGGAACAAAGGTAAAGTAGAAGGAAAGGATCCACATTCTATTTAGTTCAGGTATGGCTGGCAAGCTCAAGTCCATGATTTGCACATCTGCACAATGTAGGAAATCCTAAATGCTCTTGGTGGGTCTGGATGACCATGTGAGCCTACCAAGGTCATGGCACTGTAAATAGTCCAGCTGTTCGGGTGGGGAATGGGTGGGATGGGTTGGGGGCGGGGGGGGAGAGAACGGGGGTGGTTGGTTTCTGGAAGAAATGTGGAAGTACCATCGTGGTAGGGGATACATAGGTGCAGGGAGCAGCCAGGCACTTCTGCAGCTGAGCATGTGATGCCAAGGTCAAAGATATCATGGAATGAAGTGGGGGATGAGCAGCCAGTGATCTTGGTCCATGTTGGGACCAATTGTATAGGAAGAAAGAGAAATGAGGTCCTGCAGTATAAGAATACAATACAGCACGTGTTGAACGTGTAGCTGGACAGATGGTGCAGGAGGGAGACATTTACATTTCTGAGGCATTGTGACTGTTTCGGGAGTAGGTGGGACCTATACAATTTGGATGGGTCACACCTGAACAGAAACAGGATCAACAAATGGGAAGGTTTTTTTGGGAAAAATTTAAACAAGATTGGCAGAGGGATAGGATCCTGATAAGAGGGTCAGAGGGAAGAGAAGCCGAGACTGAATTAGAAATCAAAACACAACTGAGTCTGAAAAGCAGGGGACAGACTGGATAAAGTAGAGGTGAGTTTAACAGGGCTAAATGAAATATATTTTTAATGCAAGGAGCCTGAAGGATAAGACAGACAAACTGAAGGCACAGAGGGGCATGTGGGAGCATGATATCATAGCTGCAACATGACTAAAAGATAGGCAGGATTGACAGCTCAACATTGGACAGTTGGATAACAGAGAGAGGAATATGAGGGGATTCACAATTTTGATTTAGAAATCAATTATAGTGGTGAGAAGGGATGATATCCTGGAAGGATCATTAAATGAGGCCACGTGGATAGAAGAAAGAAACAAAAAAGGGATGTATTACATGCCTCCAGACAGTCAAGAAGAGATAGAGGATCAAATACATGATCAAACTTCAGAGAAATATAAGAATAATAAGGCAGTAATAGTAGGGTTTTTAATGACTAGGATAGTTTTATGCAAGGTAGGAAGGGTGCAAAACTCTAACTTGTATCCAGGAGGACTATTTTTAGTCAGGATATAAAATGCCGAACAAGGGAAGAGGTCTGTTCTGGATCTAGTATTCATAAATGAGCCTGGGTAGATGGAAGGCATGTTCATGTGGAAGCATTTTGGCAATAGTGGTCATAACTGAGCATTAGATGTAGGATAGCTATGGAACAGGATGAGAATGGGCCAAGAATGATAGTTCTAAACTGAGGGAAGGCTAACGTTTCAAGAAATGATACAATTAGATCAAAGTGGCTCTTGTGGCACAGTGGTGTTGTCCCTAGATCTCAGCCAGGAAATCTGGGCTTAAGACCCATCTGCTTCGGAGTTGTCACATAAAAGTAGGTTGATTAAAAATAATTCAAATAGGCCCAAGTAGACTAGGAGCAGTTACTTGCAGATAAAACTGTGTCAGAGCAGTGGGAGGCATTCATGAAGGAAATAGTATAAATACAGGATAAATATTTTCCTGTAAAGACAAACAGTGGTACCAAGATCAGAAGACCCTGGTTGTCAAGGAGTGAAGAAGTTAAGATGAAGAAAGTTCAGCTTTATTTATTCTGAAGTTGGTAATGGTGCCAAACTAGTACTTGCAGTATGGCTAAAACCTCAGAAGTTTGTGAGACTCGTGATGGATATCCATGTCTGCAACTTCTGCCTCCCCAACACAGCAAATAAAATTCCACTTCTTTACTACTAATCAGAATTAAGAACTAACAAAGCTGATAAAATGTTTCTATCTATTTCAGGAGGCTGAAAAAACGCTGAAAGAAAATGCACAGAAACAAGTAGGATGCCCACTGGAAGAGATAATCCATATAAAGAATTAGTCATGGCTGGAAGTCAGGGAAGAAAAGAAATCAAATGGACTAAAACAATCCAAAAATTATGCTGCTAATATATCGATAATGCAAAATTGCATGACATGAAAAGAAATGCAGAAAACTCCAGTTGTTCATTCAAGTACAGTACTATAAATTTCTAATCTATCACTCACGATTCGTTAAACGTTTTCTTGCCAATTTTAGCTTTGATTTTGTTGAAAGGGTGCCAGAACATTTTCCAATTTGGATGTGAGAACTTTAGTAAACTACAGATGATGTGTATGCGTATCTATAAGTGTAACAAGTTTACAGGGCATGCAATCAAATATCCTATTTCTCCAGGTATAACTGCAAAATGTTTATAATGACTTGCTAGCCAACATAATGCTGTGGATTATGACATATTTTGTGTGAACAATGGCATAACATTTTTGTTAAATTCTTCATTTATTTTGAAGAAGCTCTGAGCTAACCCCTGTTGCATTACTTACATTACATCCTCAAGGTCACATTTCAACAATACTGTTAAGGTAAATGAACTTCCAAATCCAAGATTTTGAAGAGGAAGTGTAGTGTTACATTCTGTTTGATTGCAAAATATAAAGCTGGTGGCATTCCTTGAAGAGCCTGGTCTCACATCATATTTGACATCAGTGGCACAAGTGTCTAAGGATCCAGTTAAAAAAGCAGCATAGAAGGAATTTCTATGAGGGCACTCCGCCACAGAATCGCTGGCTACAGGCAATATGCTTTCCACAGCAGTTGTGCTGAGACAGACAGTGTTTCTAACTGGCAAACCACATGTTGCCTCAGATGGCATCGTCAATAGACTTCTGTGTGCTGCTATGTTTTCAAGCTTTGGAAAATAATCCTGTGAATTGACAAATCTTAACAAAAGATAACATACAAATATAATGACTTCAATTATTTGAAATATCAATGCAACACCCCATTCTTGGTAACACACAGGTCATTCTTGGTAGAAAATGTATCCGCTCAATAAACTAAATTTAAGTGTTTGACCGTGAGTGTACTGAAGATGTCACCTTTATCAACCAGAGCTCCAAGACTTAGTGCATGGTAAAGTTTAGAACTTTAGTTATGTCCTAAATTAGACACCATTTCCACTAGAATGCAATTTTCCTTTTGTAACAAAACTATTGGGATTTTCAGTTCAAGTTATAATTTGAAATTCAGTCTGTGGAAGAATAGAATGAAATATTTTATTTCTATTTAAAAAAGTTCAATATTATTACAGATTTAATTTAGTTCAAAAGTTGTGCGCTATAATATTTTAGCACTACTTGCAGAAATTAAAGATCCAAACAGTCCTTTAATTTAAACATATGATTTTCGACATGGTAAATTGAAAACCCAGTGTAATTATTACAGTTTTAATTGTAGTGTGCATAACTTCTATTAATACAATTTCTCACAAGTAAATTCAAGTTAGTGCCAACACAATGCTGATTTTCATTAAATGCTTTTAAAGCAATCAACTAATAAACCATATAATCAAGTCCACACAGTCTTTTTCCATACCCAACATTTGCACATGACCTTAGCCCTCAGTAAGCTGATTACACGGCAATGCCATATGGCTTGCACTCTGTAAAACTAAGACATTCAAAATGTGAATTACGTAGCGATAGAGGAGAAAACAATAATTTGACAATGAAATGCAGAGTTCGGGGCACATCATTCCGTGTTTTTCTTTTAGAAAAGTAAAACAATTCAATGCTAATTCATCTAACTGCGCACTGAGGCAGAGGACACTCGAGTTGTTCCCACTCCAGATTAAGGAGCTCTCAGAAGTAGAGACACATGCTGCAATGTCGCTAGGCAACCAGAACATGGAGTGAGCTGGGTTTGTGCTCAATGCCACACAACAGCAGCTTTGTGTCCGTCAAGTGCTTAAGACCTTACCTGTGTCCTTAGTCCTATCCATAAATGCCCGCCCTACGTAACTAAAATGTATTTTAAAAGCAAATTAAAGTGCCCAATAAAAGGCTTTAACTTGGAATTACTCAACTTTGAGAGATAATTCTTTTCCACAACAAAATTGGAATTTTGGGCATGTGCAATTCTTCCTCTGAATTAGGCTAAACAAAAGGTGCAATGTTGTTTTTAACTCTTTACTAGGTGCCCATGGCTCCAAACGTACACTTCCTACGAAGAGGGAAATTTAGTACTGGTGACTTTTCCCATCCCACCACTATCAAAATACCAACTGAGTACCACTTGCCCAACTGCAGCTTCTCAAATTCTTCAGTGCTCCTAAAATCTACCAGGATGATTTTGAGATGATTTCAGATACATCCATTACAACATTTAATGTATAAAGTGAATGACATTGATGAAGGGTGCAACATTTGGTGTTAGACCGTGGATGATATCAAAAGCTAAGGTCCTGATAGGTATGGAAAACTGGTAAGGGAGTGGGAATACTTGGCTGTAACTGGGAAACACTGAAATACCATGAAAGCGAGATCTTGTTGGTTATTTTGCAAAACAATTTAGAGCTGAGTTTTCCCATAATTTGGCTGTGTCAATTTTGCAGACTTTCATGGAAGGTTTTCTCTCTGTGCCCTAGCATCATTTCTCCTGCAATCTTCAACTGTTCTCCTGATTAATTGTGCGAAAGCCCCCATAATGCCTTTTTCATTGAATTCTCACAGAGGCAGAATTGCTCGGCACTGCCAAGACCTTCCAGTTTAGTTGCCACCAGTGCCATATTTAAACTCCAGCTCTGTATCACTTAAAACGTCACAAGCCAGGAATGACTATTTCAAGTGTGTTGCTGTATCGCATTAAAACAGGAGAGGACTGAAAAAGGGAACATCACACTCCATTCTGCCTGCAGAGACACGGAGGTCCTGGTGGATGGGTTTGTAGAAAAAGGGGTCATTCCCTTCCCTCAGGTTTGTCAGAGGGGCCAACAGAACCAAACGCGACCTGAGTGGTACAATGTTCATGGTCTGAAGAAACGTGCAACAGTGCCAGAAGAAGGTTAATTGTCCTTTTGCACTCTGCCAGGGGAAGTGCTAACATCTTCTCTGTTACCTCACACTCAGTCAACTCTGCCGTTGCACGTATCTCCCACCAAGTTAATGGTATAGCACTCTCACTATTGTATGCAACATCTTCCCTCAATGGCTCTTACCCACCACATCCTCCTAACTTACTAAGCCTTCCTACTCTCTGAGCTTCCTTCTCACTCACTCACTACCTGCCCTACTCCTGCACAATGCCTCACAACATGCCCAACCTCTTTCATCTCACTTAATCACTCCCATTGTCTCATTGCAGGAAAATTGGCTGAAAAGTACAAAGATGGGCAACAGGGTGGCTTACACTTGTTTCCTCGTTGCATACAAGGAGATCTTTGGGTTAGTGGGAGAGGATTGAGGCCATTCATGTTGGGGTGCCTTGATCTCTTTATTGAGGCAACAAATTAAGCTTCATTGTGATGTGTTGCATTCCACTCCCAATAACACCATTGTGAATGCATTTGTAACATGTTGAAGCTTCTCTCCCTATTGTGCAACTAATTCCCTCTTCTCTCCTGCAGGCACAAGTCACACCAACAGAGCCTCTACCTTTAAGAAGCACCTTACCCCATCAGCTCCCCTCCACCTTTGAGGAAGAAGCCACAGATCCCTAAGAGAATGTACAGGTATTTCTCCTATAAAGCATAGTTGCATTCTCGTGTGACCTTGTGCTATAGAAAATCACATTATAGGGAAATCACTACAGAAAATCGCTGTACCTGTACACCAGAAAGTTCGTGTTATCCAAACAGTGTCCACAATTCATCAATTGCGTTACAGCCCATTTGTGTTAACGAAACAAGCATGATAGCAGAACTACATGTACAGGCAAGGCTTTCTCCTGCATCCTCCACTAGCTCAGATACTTTCATCTTGATGGGTACTTTATCTGGATTTGACTTGAGAGCCCAATCTGGTGAGCACATCACTGGCAATTCATCTCAGCTGGTCAAAGACAACACGCCCCAGGTCACTGCCACTTGTTCAATATTGGGGGGACTTGGGACTGCCGTTACCTAATATATGCAGTCAACCATTCATAAGGAATTTTTAGTTAGTTTATAGCTTTTAAGAAGCAACAGTTTTGAAAAAATACATTAGTTAAATAGGCAAAAGTAAAGTATTTTATCTGTGATGGTTGAGGATGACTTCCTCTCCAGAGAACAAAGTGTGTCAATTTCATTAACGTTGTAAAGGTAGCAGCCTGCCTTCCAACTGAAATGTTGGGGAACTCTTTGCTGGGTTTTTCTTCTTCCTTCTTCTGATCCATCTTCCATCTGAAGAAGACAATTGCCTAATGACTAAATAAAAACTGAAAGAATTACAGATGCTGTAAATCAGAAATATGAGTTCTGGGGAAAGGTCATCAGACCCGAAATGTTAACTCTGATTTCTCTTCACATATGCTGCCAGACCTGCTGAGCTTTTCCAACAATTTCTGTTGTTGTGTCTGATAACTAACTCTGAATCTGAGCACTTGTTAATACGTTTTAGTTTGGAGGCTGGTGACCTATGCTGCATCAATCACTTGTTTGAATCCCTTTAACTGATGAGCAATGGGACAACTACTCATGACGTCAGAATAACGCTTGTTCCCTCATTGCATACCTTCATCATGAGGTTAGTTTCCATTTTTCTTAAAACCAAAAATTATATAATTCAAAAACCTGCATTGATATTAAGGCACATAAGGCATCTTCTAGTTCCTTGATGCCCCGTCAATGAAACATAGTGGCCTCAGTGATCTTGTGATCTTTATTGTACCTTTCCTTTGTTCTTGTTCAGTAGAAATTGTTATTGTTTGGGAAATGCAACAGCAGTTACAATAGCTTTCATGCTACACAGGCTGTACTAGAAAAATTCATGTCTATAAGGATCACAATTTTCAACGTAGTTACAGAACTGCCAGAGATCATGCACCTGCTAAGCCCCAGGCAGAAGATGATCATCAAATTTCATTAACCTTTTGGTCCATGCCAAGCCTTTCTTGAATTGTTACAGTTTGACTAGCTGCTGCTTAATCAGTTATTTCTTGACTTTAAGGTTATCAACTTCTGTTATTTTAAGAAATTTGAGGTCAGGACATACATTCATGCTCAATGAAAATTCTTTATTTTTATTCACTATTATTTGACATCCCTTTGTGTTGCAGACTTGCCAAAAGCATACCTTTAATCTTAAGTGGTATACTTCCTGCACCATGTAATTGCATTGCTGTAGGCTGTTTCTTCACATATTTCTTCACCCAGGGAACATTCACTGATAATATAGCAATATACATTTGTGTATTAAGTTTGAAATTAGTGAGATGTCCATTAAAATAAATATCTTCTTGCCAAAAAGCTAGTCCAGGATCACCTATTTCTGACAGGTGACTTTTCTTCTTTTCTAGTCAGTTGAATCTCAAGAAGTTCTTTATGTGAATAGCCATTTACTTCTTGATATTCTGGAATGGTGTGCTGCTTTGGCACATTCCCTGTTAATTATTGAGGCATTTTTCTTAATAGTTTGGCAATGCTTGTGCCTCTGGGCTTTGCTTGCTCCACAGCTCCGACAATGTCTTACAGTGTCTGGTATGTGGCTTACCCTCTGTACTTGCTTCTCACATGTGTCTTTAGGGTTTTATACTTAAAGAACTGAATGGATTCCCCTACAATAATGTTAATCTTCTCCTCTTAGGATTGACCTGTATGGCTTCCAGACTTCCACTTTACTCATCGTCGATGGACTTTCACAAAAGCCAAATGTTCTTTTAAAATAATACATTTGATAAAGACATATCAAGCCCCTTAAGAATCCTGACTTTAAAGCTCCATAGTCACATCTGTCCATTAATCTGTATTAATAGTTAATTAAATTATCTATGGATTCTTCTGAAGGATTCCATTAAAACAATCTCTTTCAAGAATTTTATTTTTCTGAGAGTAAATTAATTTTGCAAAGATTTCAGATATTTATCGAAAGTGTCATTTGCCTCTTTTATACCAATGCTGATGTATAACATCAAAAGTTATAGCTCCAAATCAATGTAACAGTATATTAGTTTATTCAGTTTCTGGTATAGTATCTTAAGTTCATTTCTCCAAGCTGTCCAATTCTGCACTTTATTTGCTGCAGCTCTGAAATCAAATCTCTGTGGTTATATTTCTCCTGCCATGACTTCTTAATGTGCCTTCATAATGTGATTATTTATTTTTCTTCCTTTCAATTCTATTCCTGCAACTGTGTGTGTGTGTGTGTGTGTGTGGTCAGATAACCTTTAAGAGGGTCTTATACCCTTTGGATAGGTGGAGAGGGTATCAGGAACATTTTGAGACTGTCAACATTATTTGTGCCTGAAATGTACATAAATCCATTGGAAATGTCAAATTGTCAAAGAACTGCCAATGTGTGCAAGGGATTTGTATTTTTTAGGCTTTAAATTTAAAAGTCTGTAAAGTTTTCCAGAAAATTTCAGTTATTGCTATGTGCCTCTGTCTATTGACATGATTCTGGGGGTTGCCGTTGTAAGATTTGTCCTCCACAGTTGATAAGTAACATTATCATAGTGGGATGCTTGTTAAATGAACGATTTTACTAGCAAGTCCAAGTGTTTGTAGAATGCATACATTCACATAAGAGATTAAGTACTTGAGTGAAATGTTTGTTTTCATAAGAGATAATTTAAAGGAAGTTCAAGTTCAGCAGAATTTTACGCACTCAAAACATTAACTCACTTTCTCTTTCTACAGATACCAGCAGACCTGATGAGCTTCCCCAGCATTTTCACGTTTATTTCAGTTTTCCACCATCTGATGTATTTTGTTTTCACCAAAATATTGAATTTTGTTTTTATGTTTTATCAAACAGATTGTGTTTTAAAAATAGTGACATTTTCACTAGATACATTAATTTATGTCAGCATGGCTCCTTAGATTGCCAATGGTGAATACTAGGGGTGTTGACATGGAGGAGGGACAGCAAATGGTCATGCATGAGGGACATGGGTTTAGAATTTGGAGGCTATAAAGCACAATAGGGATATGAGGAGCACTGATTGACTTGGAAATTATGGAGGAACATGTGGCCAAGGTTCAGGTGAATAGGATGGAAGGGACAATGTGGGGCCATGGCCTTAGCACAGTACACTGGGGACAATTGGTTGACATGAGTTATCACTAAGTTGGCATTGTGGTTATAAAGCACTGAGGTGGATACAAGGGCATATGTTTGTATGCAGTGTGTGGAGAGGTCATGGAGATTGGGCACAGGGCATTAAAAGGCATGTAGGTTATGGGGTGCTATGGATGAGCATGGAAGAGCATGGAGTGACATTGGTGGTATGAGCTGGCATCGGGTGTCTAGAGTGACATACAGTGTGATTCGTAGGTTATCATCGGTGGGGCATAGGGAGTGTGTATGGGAAGGAAATGATATGAGGGCTGGAGGGCTTTTTTTTGTTTTGTTTGTTTTTAATTAATTCTCCACACACCGCCAATGTATATGTACAGCACACATCCGTTACTAGTAGCCTTTGCTTTCATTCAGGGGTCACCAGCCTGCTCACAGGGAATCCTACTGTACCAGAAATTCAAATCTGATTTTTTGGGTCAGTTACTCCTGGGTTGGGCTTGAGGAGGTGGAAAAAGTCCCATCTCTGCACTTCCCAACCCAGGCTGAAAATCGGGTCCTCAGTTCCATTCCAGCCAAACAATGTAGCATTCATTTCAAAACCAATACATCATTCTTAAGGTGTTTGCCAAGAACAGTTCACAAAAATCCAAGGCCTTGTGCAGTTAAAGATGATTTCTACCCTTTTTTATTCCAATCTCCTAGATATGAAGGCCAGGTCTGTTAATTATTTTCTATATCTATTCATGTCACTTTGAACTGGACCCCTAAGTCTATTACTACGAGCACAATCTTGTTTCTATGCACAGCAGTAGATGATTGTTAAATATTTGAGTGGTTATAAGCAGTAAGTGAATCTTTAGAAAGGTTAATTCTTCCTCCAGTCTCAAGTAGAGATTGTAAAAAGGGACCTTTTGTGCATAATTTTCCTGCTCTCTCGATTATATCCCAGGCACCTGACTCTGACTCTGATGAGCTTGTCACGGAAATATCTGTGGGTCATAAAGTCCCAATGTAAAATTAAGATGCATCAAGTGTTTATATATAGTTCATCAATTTGTATCAATATAATTTTGAAACTAGGACTTTGTATCAGCAACATTATCTAATTGAAAAACCCATTTCCAAATGTAGTGAGTTATTCGTTAAGGCGGGGACACAGAGGAACAAAGCATCTCCAAATTAGTCATTCAATAACTTATTTATTATCATATCAACAAAAAATAACTATTTATACATAAACCCATTCATATTTCAGGTGCAATTTATATTTAGTTGCCACCACTCAGTTAGCCTTTATATGTTTTAAAGTAATAAACTTAAATAGGATTACATTGAATTACCTAGGATGTACAGTGCTCACATTATTCATCCTGTTCATTTGTGTTTCATTTGAGTCTTCTCACATCTTCCCTCTTATAACGATGTCAAAATAATTCCATTCTCCCTCATGACCCCCTTATCTAGCCTTGCCTTAAATTTTTCAACATTATTCTCTTCAATACTTCCAGTGTTCATGAGTTCCATTTCCTCACAACTCTCTAGATTAAGAGGTTTCTTCTGAATTTTCTCAAATTTCTTGCTGACTTAAATTGATATCCTTTAGTTTGATTTTCCTCATAAGTAGAAGCATTCTGCCTGTATCTTTCAAAACCCTTCATAATTTAAAAACTATCAATTACCCTGCAGCCTTCTTTTTTCAAAAGAAAACAGACTCAACCATATTTTCTCTCCTGATAGGTATAATTTTTGGTCATCATGAAATGGGTGTCCAATCTGGGTCAACATTTGGGGAGGGACAACTTTAGCCAAGAATTTTCTGAAGTCATTTCTGCTGACAACAAAGATATAAGATTTAGGCTTTGTTCTTAACACTTTATCTGAAGTTGGATGACAGTAATGACATTTAAACTGTGAAGAAAGACTGGAACAATTTGGACTATATTCACTGGAGTTTAAAAGAAAATGAGGGCGGTATCTCGCAGAAACCTATGAAATTCTAACTGGACAAGTCAGGATAAACACAGGAAGGATTTTCCTATTAATTGAGAAGTCCAGAACCAGGGCCTCAGTTTATGCAAATGGGGTAGGTCATTTAGGACTAAGATGAAGAGAAATTTCTTCACTCGGAGTGGCAAACCTGTGGAATGCTCTGTCACAGAAGGCGGTTGAGGATAAAATATTGACTGTTTTGAAGATGATGTTTGATATAGTTCTTAGGGCTGAAGGGATCAAAGGATATGGGAAGAAAAGGGTTGGATGATAACGCATGATTTTATTGAATGGAGGAGCAGGCTCAAAGAACTGAATGGCTCACTACAGTTCCTATTTTCTATGTTTCTATGTAAAGACCATGGGTATGAGCAAAAAACTATTTAGGCTGTATGCTTCATGCAATAAGTACAATCCTAGCAAGTATTTTCCTTTGAAAATAAGGAAAATTCCTGTATGATTGTCAAACCCATATCTTGTCTTTCCCAGAGGTTGAATAAATGGTTAATATCTGTTTCTTTGTACTGTTAAGGGATTTTGTTTTCTACATAAGACCAAAAATGTCAGTCAACAACTGTGCTAATTGATGTTCACTTGCTGATACTTCTAAGCATTTAGAACATGAGAACCTGGTGTCCCGCCACTGGAGAGAAATTTGATAGCCTTAATCGTCTCAGCCATTGAAAATACTTCAACAAACGATACTGATCAGTCTTAATTTAGTTGATCTGTGACATTTTCTATGCTGGACCTCTGATTTGGTGAATTCTTATAAAACTTCACCTACCTGTCCATGATTTGAGTCTTATCAATCAACAAGGTGAAGCCATCAACAGTCAACAAGAGTGCACTTCACAGAAGCTTTTCACTTCATTTTTAACAAAATCCTAGGTTTCTCAACTTTATCCCCACTTTTCCTGTGTGGCTGTCAGTTTCAAAACTCAGTCTGCTCACAAACATTTACAAAGAATTCATGCAAAAGAAATTTTTGTAGAAGTACTTCATTAAATTTCGAACTTATAGAAATTAGAATAAAAAGGCTCAGTGTTTTGTATTACTACTTTGATTATTTCTTGTGAATACATAATACATTACCTTTAAACAAACTTTATAATATTTTACTTTTGGAGGCCTGCATCTGTGGTTATGTAGAGATGACAGGCCGTTCTTTTCTTTTCTGGTATAGTATGGCCTATTGATTCTTATTTTTGGTTGTATTCATTGAGAAAGAAATATTTACAAAAAAATCACAAACTCTCCTTTTTATTCAGCATTATAGCCCTTTGATATCTACCTAAGAAAAGGCAAAAAGGACCTTTGTTTAACTCCTCATCCAAAGGACAATACCTCCATCAATGCATCTACGTCCCAGTAATGTTGGGAACATCAATATAAACGATGCAAACAAATCCTACTATAGGATTAGAACTCACAAGTCTCTAACTTAAAATGAGGCAGTGGTTAATTCCACTAAGTTATTGCTTATTTTTCCATATTGTATTGAATCCTCCCATTATTTATGCAGGAGGCATTTTCCCTTGTTTTCAGATCAGTTCAAAACTTAATGGCTAACTAAACTAACTAAATACGGGTAAGAAGTTGTAAAGGTTGCAGAAAATTCAACAAGAATAAGTTTTGATGGTTTTGAAATATGGGCCTAAATTTTATGATGTGGCTAGATTATCAGAGACCAAAAGTGTAAACCAAAATGTCAGCCCCCAGAGATGTCTTGATGCACTGGTCTCATCAGGAAAGTAAACTGCTAACAGGCCAATTCCCCTGCTTCCAGACCTCTCCACAAATATGCCTGATTTACATGAATAGTTGCCCAGGAAATATTAGAAATAAAAATCTTGGTCCAACTCCTGGGAAACTACAGTCCTAACATCGAATCACTCACAATGATCCCCATCTTCATTCACCCTTGACTTCCCTAATGCACACCTCTGGTCCCCACCATCGTCTGCCTCCCAACCACCTGACCACCATCCTGAATATTTCACTACCCATTGTGAAAATGTTACTGTTCCACCAAACTCTACCCCCTCCATACTTCATACAGGTAACCAGACCTGGCTAGCTCCCATCATGATTACCCCTCCAGACCCAAACCCCCTTATCCATGTTTGTCACCTGACTCACCTGTCATCCTACCCACCTACCACCCAACTCTACCATCTCACCCACTTTCCACCCTACTCCACTGACACCTTACAGATCTACCCCCTCACCCACCTGCCATCCTCCCCAATCTACCCATTTGCACGTTGATCCATGCACCCATTCATTCATTCATTCCACTGAGAGACTGAATGTTTAACATTGCCTTACGGTAGCTAGTGCTGTAAAGAAAGTGGCTTGTCTGATCTCCCCCCCGCCGACTCTCCAGTGCTGTGACAAAGCAATCCAATTGAAGATTTATTCTCCAGTTCTGGAGAAGTTGGTTTCGGAAGTCCCATCAAGAAATATAGAGCAATGTCGGGGTGGGCAAAAGGTCGAGTGGAGCATCAATCTTGTGATGATTGCTGATCCATGAAAAATCTGAGCCAAGGACTTAATGCAACCGCACCAGGTTTCAGAACAAGTAAACCAACTGTAGTTAATGCAATCATCAATCATGTCTCTGTATTTTACTTTCATTCCTTCTTTCCTTTGATTTGTCATCAATTGTCTTTTAGCATGAGATTATTCAGACGGTATTGTTTAAAGCACTCACTGTTGTTAAAGAATCTTACTTACTATTTGCCTGTGATTTTTCAATTAAAATCAATGGATGAAAAGTCACACACACAGTGCTTACTATTTTCCTGATATGTAGTTGTGCTTCTCTATAATCAGCTTGTAGTTCAGAAAATTACTCAAACATAAATGAGCACACAAACATTCAAAAGTGAAAGTTACCTGAATTTTATTTGTTTTCATGTTTTGAGGAGAAGACCGTACCTCAACATAAATTTGCAGGGTCAGCTTGCCTTGGCTTGGCCAACTTGGCCTGCTTTAATTTATCAGGCAATGGCCCATTAATTAGTATGGAGTACATCTTCCACCTCGAGAAAAATGTTCCACCTCGTAGAGGTGCAGGACAGTCGGAGACCAGCAACTCTTGGCCACACCAGGATCAGAGGTCACTGCCTGTATTGCAGGAGGCTCAAGTGGAAGAGGATCCATGGCTATCCACAGACCCAAGTAAATCTGGATTTTGCCATGGTACAGGTTGGCAGGCCTCAGGGATGGTTTGGCGAGGGTTAATACTGGGGGAAGGGGGATCTCCAATTGGCACAATGGGACTGGGAAGGATCAACCCCTCCCTCTTTTATTGACCAACAGCCAGCAGGGTTGAAACTGGGTTGAAGGCTGCACATTGTAATGGGCAGCAGGAAAGCCTGCAAACACCAAAATGGTGGTGCAATGAGGTTCTTATTTGCAAATTAATTGCCTCATTTTAAAGCATCAATTTAGAACATAAGTGGGAGGCACACCTGATGCTCTTGCCTGCTTTGTCTATTTAACTTGCTCTCTCTAACTTCCGTACTAGCATCAACCTTCTCTTTTGTCTCACTGCTCTTTAGGATCCCACCCCACTGCCAGTCTGGTTTAAACCCTCTCTAGTAAATCTCCCCACCAGGATATTGGTCCCCCTCCAGTTCAGGTGCAACCCGTCCCTCTTGTAGAGGTCACCTCTGGCCCAGAAAAGATCCCAATGATCCAAAAATCTGAATCCTACTCCCATACCAGCTCCTTAGCCATGCATTCATTTGCCCTATTCTCCTATTCCCAGTCTCATTAGCACATGGCACTGGGAGTAATCCAGAAATTATTACCCATGAGGTCCTGCTTTTTCACCTCCTGTCTAACTGCTATATTTATTCTGTAAGACATCATCCCTTATTCTATTTATGTTGTTTGTACTAATGTGTACTACAACCTGTGGCTGGTCATGCTCCCCTTTGAGAATTTGCTGCAACAGCTCCAAGGTGTCCGTGACCCTGCCACCAAGGAGGTAACACACCATCCTGATGTCTCGCTTGCAGCTGCAGAAATGCCTGTCTGTGCCCCTCACCAGAGAGTCCCCTGTCACAAGTGCTCACTTGGATTTTGCTGTACCCTGCTTGACAGCAGAGCTAATCATGGTGCCATAGACATGGTTGCTGTTGCTATTCCCCCGCCCCCAAAAGTATCCAAAATGGTATACTTGTTTGAAGTCCACAGGAGACTCCTGCACTACCTGCCTACGTCTCCTGGCAGTCACCTATCCAACCGACTGAACCTGCAGTGTAACCATCTTCCTGAAGCTACTATCTAACACTCTCTGTCTCCTATCTGCTCCTCAACTATGTTCAACTGCTGCTCCAACCAATTCATCGGTCTCAGACATAGTCGCCAGGAACACCAGACTGCTCCCTGATCTCCTACATCTGATAGGAGGAGCATAACACTCTATTGACTGCCATCTCTGCCCCTTTAACAACCAGTTTTTAAGTTTAAACACTTTAGATCAATTTTTTTTTAAATGACTAAACTAAGTAAGTCCCTACTGATGCTTAAACAAAGTCTTACAAACTAATAGTTTGGGAATATCTGCCAGGACTTACTCATCAATTAGCTGCTCCTATTGGTCCCACTCACTTTCTGACCTGTTATGTCTCATCTACCCTTACCCCCACTGGACCTGTGGAAGTAGCTAGGGAAACAAGACACAGTAATGCCTCTCTCCTCCACTTCCTTAAACTCCTACACTCACCTCAACTCCCAGCATTTCACTTTCTGCAGCTAGCATTTCCATTATATTCTTTGAAAACTCTATACACGATTAAAATGGTAGTGTAATTTTTGAGAGTCCTGGCAGTCAGGATGTTTTGTTGGTGTTGATAAAAATATACTGGTAATAGAAAAGTTGAGTTAAATTTCAATTGATTAACATGTGGACTTCATAGTTAAGTTGGAGAGCACTTCTGCAGAATGCAAGGTACAAGGGTGAGTACTACCATACAAGAGGTTTGCATAAATGATTCACCTGTGAATCTGGCAAGCTACTGAATCAAACTGACCCTCCTCTTTAGTTTCAGCCCAAGCTCCTGGAGAAGTTGTTTATATAACAAGGTACAAACAAGTGCAATTCCTAAACAGGAGGGATTTTTGGAGTATTTTAGCTTAGCAGTGCAGAAGACGACTTTCTGGGCTCACTTTGCATGCAGTCAGCATTAACAGGTTACATTAATGTTAACCACTGGTGGAAATGTTGAAACATTGAAGACAGAATCCTCTTGAAGTCCACAGTTCAGTGTCACAAATCTCCACTTCTGAGTCTCAATATATGTCTTGAAGTATCACTTATTAAGAATGGAGTTAAAAAATTGAATCATGTTTAGCAAGTTAAAATGGTGGAAAGCCTTTCACGCTTTCATACTGTGCCATATGCCATTGTTAGGGTCGTGAGTGTCACAATGATCATAAGCTTGCACTGAAACCTTGTTTTGGTAACATTGTTAACTTCACCATTTGGTTGCAGCAGTGATGTCAGCCTATTTACTCATTAAGGAAAGTTGACTTGGGACTGGAGCTAATCTATATTGTGGTTACCTCTCCAGCATTCTGCAAGTAGAGTAAAGATCAGGTAATACTAGACGGCATCCCAAACATTCACCCTCTGGTTCAGGATGGCAAATATTTCAGTTTTCTTCAAATAGTTGGAACTTTACTGGTTCCCAGAACCTTTAAACAGAAAAAAAAACTTATTTGCTTAGTGCTTCTAAACCCTTTGGGTAAGTGCAGTCTCGATCCACAGCTTTCCAGATTTGGTGCCAACAAGGCTGTGCTTAATTTGTCCAAAGTGCATGCATGAAACATTTTTGATGATCTTAGCGATGCCATCAAGTTTGTGGAAGGCCGTCTTATCATTCTACCCTCAAATTCAATGTCCAGCAATGAGAAGCATGAGTCTTAGTCTTCTCCACTAACTGTAACCATGGGTGGGTCTTTTCAAACTCTGGACTCTAATTTAGGATTCAATTGTGTGTATATTGGACAAGCTAATGAACCTATTCAAGATATCCACATGAATGAAATATGGTGTGGAATTTATTTGCCTATTTTTAAACCTCTAATCTGGCATCCCCGGCCTGTAATAAAGTGACTTCTAAAACTTGAATTTTTTTCTGCATAAATATGACATTGTTGCACTGCTGCAGTACACACTGATCCAATTCAACGAGCTTATTGCATTACTACAGTAATACATTACAAAATTGAAATATACCTCCAATACTACATTAATTTAACAATACTCGTCTATTGACAAATAAATCAGACCTCTGCTGAGAAACCCTACTGTAAGTTGTTGGACGCCAGACATTTCGCTAATAAAGCAGATGGGCTTTCTCTAAGATCAAATATGAAGATGCAGGTATGAATACTTCACAGCACATACAATCTAGTTAATCCGTATACATACTGATTAAGAGTTGTCTGTTTTTCTTCTTTCGACAGTGATTACCAAGGTGTGCGACATTGTTTATCGGTACACGCTGAAACCTCAGCATGACCCAACCAAGTGGTTTAAAAGAAAAATACATCTCTTGATTATTTTGTATCCTGGCTATGCATAAGTCAGTGGAAGCTGGCCAACACTCTGTTTCAAGAACCTCTTGCCAGATGTCAGTGGAGTACATCCGCTTTGCATCTGTTTGAATCTCTAGAGACGTGTACGCTCGGGAGAAATCCTTTAGTATAGGATTATTCATTGTAGATCAAAAAATTGTTTTAGTCGAATGATATTTTGGAATCTCACTTTGCTGAACAGCAGAATGACAGCATGTCTTTTTTTTTTCCCAGGATTGGTCTTGCTGTGGTTTCTTTTAGCTATGACTTAGGAGAGGATGGGAAATAAAAGCAATCACCATAGTAAAGGAGAACAGTTACCTAGGCCTACATAGAATCATAAAATCTCTACAAGTGTGGAAGCAGGCCATTCAGCCCATCTAGTCTACACCAACCCAACGGCAAGCATCCCACTCAGAGCCATGCCCCTACCATACCTCTATAACCATGCATTTCTCATGGTTAATACAACAAGCCTGCACATCACTGGACACTACGGGCTATTAAGCATGGCCAACCCACCTAACCTACATATCTTTGGACTGTGGGAGGAAACTGGAGCACCCATAGGAAACCCACGCAAACATGAGCAGAATGTGCAAACTCCACACAGACAGTTGTCCAAGGGTGGACTCACACCTGGGTCTCTGGTACTGTGAGGCAGCACTGCTAACCACTGAGTCATCCAGGCCATCCCATTTGCGTGTTAGTTCAGCATAAAGCATGCCATTTACACAATGAGAGAGGTCAATGTGTAAATATCTTGCCCTTATTTAGAAATGGGGAATGGACACAAAGCATGAAGACTTAAATAATAGGGTAGCTAAATAGAACAACTTGTAAGTCCGAAAGATACATGAGGTAGGCACTTACACTGAAAGCATAAAGTCTACTGTCATCTTTATCTGTTGGTTATTACAACTTCAAAATTTTCTGTTGAAGAAATGTATTTGATAATAAACTCTTTGTCAGATTTAGGTGTAGAAAAAAATGCAATTGCGTTATGCTGAACTAACATGCAAATTATTTCTCTGCAATTTCCCACCTCATATGTTGGACGTCTGTAATACTGTTTCTCATTACAATCCTTCTTCACATTTGTGAACTCAACTTACCCTGAGGGTAATACTGCTTTCAACAAAATTAAAGCGTCTAAAATATGATTTGAGGATTATACAGCAGGAGAAGATATGGCAGAGGAACAGAGTTGCATGGTATTTCATGATGGGTTTTAAGTTGATATGACTGGTAGACATATTGGTCCACATCCAACTACATATATTTATTTAATTCATCCTTGGGAAACTCATCTGCTGCTCCAGAAATGAAGCCCAGGCTATTTTAACTCTCAGACCTCATTTAAATTCTGCAATCTGACTTCCTGTCTGGAATGAGAAGCACTTGAAAAATTGTATGATCCAGAGGCTGCTTGTGGCCATCAGGTATGTGACAGGATCAGATTGGCTTCAAGAGCCATCTCATAGGCTCAGGAAGGGGAGAGCAGAGGATGTGGAAGTAAGACCTACATTTTCGTAATGGGGCTTAGAAAGCTCGGCTGTTCCAGCTAGTCCCACAGGAAAGTATGAAATTTATGTGATTGAACCACTTCTGTCCCGGTTTCCCTTCCCACTGTCGTCAACTGGTGAGAAATGTACTGTAGCTTCACTGTTGTTGAGACGAAGGCAGAATTTTATGTCCCCTGTTGACACATTTGCAGTGGAGGAGTTATAAAATTCCCATAGCCCCTCTTTCCCACTCTGACCAGGGAATAGATGAGGCCTAGCTGCCCCATTCACCCTTACCCAAATAGTGGAAGCTTGACAAGAGAACTACAGAAAAGTAGGGTAAATAATGCCATTTCTCAAAGATTTCTGCAAATTCTATGCCAAACTCACTGTGGATGTTTGGCCAAATCGCTATGGGAATCCAATCTCAAACTAACCAGGCAATCAAAAAATCCGACAATGAGAAATAGAAAGGAGTTCCATTTTGAAATATAGTATTATCTTTGTTAACATACTGGCAGCCACAAAATGTAAAGCCCAGTCTATGCCCTCGTATAATTCATCCTTTCATGTGGCATCACAAAAATACTAGTGTGAATTTTCATCCTGTTATACAGTTCCAGTGATGCAGCAAAGCGATCTGTTACTGCTGCCACTTACTCAATGGGAAGAATCTTATAAGGGCCTCAACGACGTGGACTATGGAAAGATTTGTGACAGAATCAGATAAGCCCAGTCAGGCACTGGGAGCATTCCTTTGCATCTTTTAAGTGCCGAGCAGCAAGGTGCGTTTCTCACTAGGCAGCAGTGAGTTGCCAATAACGAGGGATTATAGTTTGTTAAATGCCTTATTAATGCCACAACTGGCCTCATTAATA
>NC_063340.1:54693479-54698714 GCF_021869965.1 Rhincodon typus
CCGATACAGTCATCAATGTAACGGAGGAAGAGGTGGGGTTTAGGGCCGGTGTAGGTACGGAAGAGGGATTGTTCCACGTAACCTACAAAGAGGCAGGCGTAGCTTGGGCCCATGCGGGTACCCATGGCTACCCCCTTTGTCTGTAGGAAGTGGGAGGAATTGAAAGAGAAGTTGTTGAGTGTGAGGACGAGTTCGGCTAAGCGGATGAGGGTGTCAGTGGAGGGGGACTGGTCGGGCCTGCGGGACAGGAAGAAGCGGAGGGCCTTAAGGCCATCTGCATGGGGAATGCAGGTGTAGAGGGACTGGACGTCCATGGTAAAGATGAGGTGTTGGGGACCGGGGAATTGGAAGTTCTGGAGGAGGTGGAGGGCGTGGGTGGTGTCACGGACATAGGTAGGGAGTTCCTGGACCAAGGGGGAGAAAATGGAGTCGAGATAGTTGGAGATCAGTTCGGTGGGGCAGGAGCAGGCGGAGACAATGGGTCGGATTTCAGTTGGTCCAAATGTAGGTGCCCCACCCAACTCCTAATCCTAAAGTGCTACAAGAGACAGGAGGGAAACTTTCACAGGAGCTCCATCATGCCACTTGATTGTACCACCTACGGCCTGCCTCCAGTGGAAGTGGATATTGGAATTTGAGGGGTGTAAAGGTCCAGCCTATGACTCTGTTGTTGTATTTAGGTTCAATAAAGTGTTGACTACCTTATAGTGACCTGCCTTAAAAGATCTGAACTAGTAGCAGACCCAGTAAATTTTCCCACAAGATATTGGCCTGGGCCTCAGGTCAGTGTCAATACTGGTTCCATTGTCACTCCCGCCAAAACTTTTAACCAACATTACTGCCCATTTCTTTCATGATTTTCCAATTCCAGTTGGAGGAGCAATGGGCAGTTTAGTGTCTCTGTGGTAAATCCAGTGAGTACAATAGAGCCAGGAAAAGGAAAGCACACTTCCTTGTACAGCTGCTGTACTTAGATAATATTTTAAAGGCCCAATTCTTTCAATCAATGGGTGTGGATGAAATTAATGAGTGAGTGAATAGATGGAAGTGTAAGTGAATGGACAAGTAAGTGAGGTGGGTGAATGGGTAGGTTGGTATGGTGTGTAGGTATATAAGTGGGTAAGTCTGAGAGATGGGTATGAGGGTAGATGGGGTGCTTGGTCTTATGTATGCAGTTGGGGATGCATGCTACTCCTTTAAGAGAGTTGGTCAGGCGAAATGAAGGCAGAGCTTAGGGTGCAATCTAGCTCTGACTGTGACTTTAAAGACACTTAATAAACTGTTCCTGTTCAAGTAATTAGACCTGAAGCATAATAACTGTGACAAGAGTGGGATCAGGGCCCACTAATTACGTGCTCCTGCTCTTTTATCAAGAGGAAGGAAGGAGATCAACCGTCACCCCGACTTCGAAAACAGCCAGGTTTGAGGAGGTAGCTTGGTGGGACTTGCTGGGAGATGGACCAAAACACTGAGGGAAGCAGTCATGAGGGAACTGGGCTGCAGTCAATGTTGGGGAAGAAGGGTGCTCACCGGAGAGTAGGCCGAGAGCGGTGGCCATGAAGGGACTTGGGCCACAGCCAGCAGCTGAAGAGGGGAATACTCACATGGGAGTTTACCGAAATCATCACAGAGAATGTTCACTGGAGTGGGCTTGGGCTGCGAGCTGTTACCAGTCTTAGAATCAAGTGGTGGGTAAACAAATTAGTGGTCCAATTAGGAGTGATGGGACTGTGTTACAAAGAAACAGAAAGTTGAATCCTGTGCACCAAATGTTTTAATGCATACTTGAAGGCAAACAGAATGGCTGAAGTTCTAACACTATCGATTTTCTCGAGCACCATTGGAAGCAACACCTTCACGATTCTAATGAGTCTAGCGCAGCCAGAGAAACCAGTGAAGAAAACCCATAAAGAACAACGTGAAGTGTTGGAATGTCATTCTGCACACAAACCACTGATGTTCACAGAACATTTCTAGCTTTATAAATTGGTTCAACAGTCCATCACTCAATTCATGGCTGCCTTAAGGAGGTTAGCGGAACATTGTGAATTCGGAAGATTCCGCCAGGATTCCTTGTGGTATTACGAAGATGGGTAGAGTAATTGTGAAGTGGAAGGCAGGAAGTTAAAATGTGTGGTTCCTTTAAGAGATTTGAGCCTTGTCTGTACTTAGAAACTTCTATAAAAAAAAGTATGTCTGTGAGCAACAGCTGAAGTTGCCAGTACAGAGAGCCTGAAAAAGTGAAATATGTGTATCAAAAAAGCCTTACAGGTGACAGGCAAAACAACAGTCATGTTTTGATTCAGAGATAGTAGGAACTGCAGATGCTGGAGAATCCGAGACAACAAGGTGCAGGGCTGGATGGACACAGCAGGCCAAGCAGCATCATAGGAGCAGAGAGGCTGACGTTTTGGGCCTAGACCCTTCATCAGAAAAGGGGGAGGGGAAGGGGGTTGAAGGGTCTAGGCCCGAAACGTCAGCCTCTCTGGTCCTATGATGCTGCTTGGGCTGCTGTGTTCATCCAGCCCTGCACCTTGTTGTCTCAGTCATGTTTTGATGTTGTGACAATGAGTTTGAATTTGGCCAATTAATTTAAACAAACACCTAGATACAGAAAGCCAATTGAATTTCAATCCAATGGCATTGACAACTTGAAACCAATCATATTATAAGAATTTGATTATGCCATTACAGGGATAGAAGATGAGAGTATTTGGAAAACTAGGGAGAGCCAACTGCCATCTGTAAGAGAGAGCCATCCACCACCTGCCAGCATTGGCACCAATCAGCTCTTAGAGAAAACCCATCTAATTAATCAAAGGTACCATGGTATTTTAGCTCAAAGTCCTCATTGAAGAAATAAGAGATAAAACATCCCAGACAGCGGAACTATCGGAAGAAAGGCATTTGTGAAGAGAGCAGAGATGACAGAAGATTCCAAAAGCCAGTCTGTGCAAACTTGGGGAGGTTAAGTTATAATTTATTGCTTCTTATTAATTGACTTTATATTAGTGGGACTTGTTTTTATTTAAACAGCATTCCAGTAGAATTAAGACCAGTTAGGGAGTAGTTAATAGTCTAAGGGGGTATTGTCAGTTTGCTAGTAATCTTGTTAATTTATTCATTGTTAGGTTAAATAAATAAATTGTTTCTTGTTACTTGTAAAGTGGAGGTCAGGGATGTTCTTTCTTTTAACCACTCTCTTAACAGATTACTAGGAGAAAGACAAGCTTCTCCGGAGGTTTCGGGGGTAATTATTAGATGGGAACCCCAACACCCATCATAACAGATTGGGGATAACAAGGTGTAGAGCTGGATGAACACAGCAGGCCAAGCAGCATCAAAGGAGCAGGAAAGCTGATGTTTCGGGTCGAGACCCTTGTTCAGAAATATCTTCTCCATAACAGATTAGGGCTTGTGTTTTAGTTTAATTATCAGAGGGATTCAGCCATTCCCCGTTGTAAATGGGGGACTGGTTGGTTTGTGGCCTCCCACACAAAGCCATCCAATGGAACCTACTAACAAAAAAACATAAAGGTTGCAGGAGCACGCCCTACAAGTAAAAAGACAGAAATGTGAGTATTTTAAAGGACTCCACCAAGTACCTGGGCTGCAATGACAAGAAGAAGGAGACCATCATGAAGGTCCCTTGACCATAGAATGTCTCAGCTGAGATCATTATAGGGAATTGTCAATTATTATGGCAAGTTCACCTTGGATCTGGCAACCATGCTAAAACCCTGGCATCATTTGCTGAGAAAGAAGCGGCTGTGGAAATGGACCCCGGGATGTGAGGGGACGTACAGGAAGGTGAAGCAAGCCTTAAAAAAGTTGGAAGTGTTAACTCATTTCGACCTGATGTTACCAGTACAGTTATCAGTAAAAGGGACAGATGTTACTAATGGTCGTGGATGCGACTCCAAGTGGCCTGAAGTAGCTGGTATGAAATTAGTATCCATGGAAGCAACACTAGACTGACTGGATGAAATATTTGCCTCGTTTGGAAACCCCAAACAAGTTGTGAGTGGCAATGGTCCACATTTTGTGATGCAAGAGTTTGAGGAGTACCTGGAATAGCACAGAGTCAGACACGTGAGATTGGCTCCATATCACCAACGACAAACGGCCAGGCCGAGAGATTTGTACAAACCCCGAAGCAGGCCTTAAAGGTCTCACAAGGGAAGGGTTTGCTAGGATGACAAATCAATAAGTTCCCTGGTGTGTCCTATAACATATCACACACAACGGCCCAGTCTTCACTAGCGTCCCCGATGGACAATGCCAACCAAGAACCATGTTTGACTTGCTGCAGCCAGAAGAGATCAGAGAGGTGGTAGAATGAAATCGTGAAGGACAGACAGCCAAAAGGGCAGGAACCCGTAATGTCTAGGATATTCCAAAGAGGAGAGACCATCTTGGCTCAGAATTATACATCTGGGCAATAATAGGTTCTAGCGGTGGTCAGAATCAGAATCAGAACAGACTTTATTGTCATGTGTACTTGAATGAGTGCAGTGAAAAGTTTGTAATGCCACCTCTCAGCACCATCGTAGCTACAGGGTACCTAGGTACAGATAGTTTAAGTGTTGTTACAGAGTTAAAGAAAGAATAGGTTAGCATGGGAACAGACCTTAAAAAGTCTAGAATGATAATAAAAAGTGACCACAAATACTTAAATCCCAGTCCATCTCCAACATGAGTCCATGTCCTCCGGCCCCAGAAAACGAGGCCACACCAGCTCCACGTGCCGGCCTCTGTCCAGGACTCACTCAGCTGCCGCCCCAGTTCTGGTCCTCTCCACTGCCACTCTGGGACTAGGCCTGCTCACTCTGCCGCTGCTCCGGGACTCGGCTCGCTCACTCACTCTGCTCCGGGACTTGGCTTGCTCACTCACTCGCCGCTCCGGGACTCGGCCTGTTCGCTCACTCACTCTGCCACTCTGGGACTCGGCCTGTTCGCTCACTCACTCCGCCGCTCTGGGACTCGGCCTGTTCGCTCACTCACTCTGCTGCTCTGGGACTCGGCCTGTTTGCTCACTCATTCCGCCGCTCTGGGACTCGGCTCATTTGCTCACTCCGCCACCCTGGGAC
The DNA here is from genome assembly GCF_021869965.1 of Rhincodon typus. Lineage (NCBI taxonomy): Eukaryota > Metazoa > Chordata > Chondrichthyes > Orectolobiformes > Rhincodontidae > Rhincodon > Rhincodon typus. The sequence goes on from NC_063340.1 coordinate 54,698,570, forward strand.
TCGGCCTGTTCGCTCACTCACTCCGCCGCTCCGGGACTCGGCTCGTTTGCTCACTCTGCTGCTCTGGGACTCGGCCTGTTTGCTCACTCACTCCGCCGCTCTGGGACTCGGCCTGTTCGCTCACTCACTCCGCCGCTCCGGGACT
>NC_063340.1:54698724-54778690 GCF_021869965.1 Rhincodon typus
CTCTGGGACTCGGCCTGTTCGCTCACTCACTCCGCCGCTCCGGGACTCGGCTCGTTCGCTCACGCTGCCGCCTCTCCGGGACTTAGCCCGCTCATTCCACCACTTCTGCAGGACTCGGCCTGCGAATCGGCCTGCTCACTCTGCTGCCACTGCGGGATTCGGCCATGCACTCAGCTCTGGCTAAGTCTCCAGCCACAATCCATCTCCTTCAACTCCACTCTCCAGGTAGGGCAGGGCAGTCAAAAGTTGGGGGGTAGCGGGGTGGAGAAAAAAGCTAGAAAGAGGAGAGAATAAAAAGAAAAAGGAACTGGCGAGCAAAAAAGCTCCAACTGCAGCGTCCTGCTAGCCACCATCTTGGACCTTGTGGTGGCTCAACAGGACCATTGTCATATGGTACAGACCAGGGATGAGCTGGTCTGGAGCAGACATGCAAACCAGCTAGTCATTGCACCTCATCAATGCGGGAGATGTTCCTGAAAATTCAGAGCTGGGCCGGTGATGTCAACTGAATCATGTGTCTCCAAGTCAAGGGTTGGTCATGCCCAAGGAGGAGAAAGTAGCTGCATCACAGCACAGGAGCAGCCAATCTGGGAGGCACACATCTGTTGAATGGCAGGAGCTTCCAAAAGTCCAGAAGACTACACCAAATAAGGCCCCTGAGATCAGGAGATGGTTCTAGAAACTACCATCCCCTTGATAGAATAATCATGTCAATGTAGACGACAGAAGCAATAGCCTTCAGAGTGGGGAGTGGTCATTCTCCCATATTTTCCATGGTTTTGTTAATATTCTGACTGGGATAATGCTGTGGCTTTAAGAGGTTATTTTGTCCTGGTTTCTTTTAGGGAGAGATGGGGGACAGGTGACGAGCAGTCCATCAGAAGATAAACAACTCATGAATCCTCGGGTGTTTCTTTTAATAGTTGAAATAATGGAAGAAATCTGAATTGGTGTTGTCAAGCTCCCACCCACGGAACAAGGATTTTTAGTTTTTTTAGGTTTTCAGTGGCAGTGACTAGCAGTCTCAGCATTGTTGGAAGGCAATGAATCTCTCCCAGCTGCTACACCTTCTCTCTGAGATTTCTCTGGATGTTTCACCTCCTGGGCTGCTACAGGAGTTGCATCTAAATTTATGTTCTGAATTTGCCTTTTTCCAAGTGTGTGTTTATGAGATGTTATTATATTGGAACAGTTAATTAGTAATAGTTGCTGTATCTATTATTCTGTTAGCTTTTCAATAACATTAGGTTATTCCAATTTCCTCTTTTTTTGTATTTTAACTATAGCAGCTGAATAAATTATGTTTTGCTTAATGTCGAGTAGTTTGACAAATTGAATTGCATCTGGAACACATAACCTCACATTTACCTATAAAATAAAAAAAAATTAGGGTCTAGGCTACATTCTTATTATACTTTGAGGGTGTGTGGTCTGGTCCACAATACTGTCACTGTACATATGTTGGCTATGATGCCTTTATTTTGTTTATCATATTTTATATATATGTCCATTAGTAGGAGTTTTTGAACTAAAGGGGGAGGGGTGTTACGTATGTAGTTTGAGGTACATACTGCCCCTTTAAGACAGCGGAGCAGATGACCCAGAGGTGGGGCTTGGGTTCACTCAAAGTCAAAGTAAAGAGGCTTATTAAACTGCCCCTGTTCAAGTTCTACAGGTCTACCTCTTGGTCTTTCTATAGTTTATAATTCGACCCTGAAACATAATAGCCGGGCATTCCGTGGGGTTAGTTGGTGGATGGTGTGTACTTGGTGGTTAGTTGGGTGTTTGGAATAGAGGGTAAGGGTGCAGTTGCAAAACTGTTAGACCAGGTATTTAAACTATCCAACATTTCAGGTTCAGTACACAAGAAAATCCCATGAATCTAAATCAAGTCTCCCAACTTGAGCTCAGGGTCAGAGATATTCGGAGAGGGTCCAAGACCTCAAGGAATCAGTTAATCAGAGGAAGATTTTCCTCCCTGGGAAATCCCCATCTTTGTCTCAGGACCTCCACAAGTTTACAGTGCTCATTTCTGACTTAGCTCAGTCTCCAACAATCCAATGTCAGGAAGATTTGGGATAGTAATTCTTTGGATACTCATGATATATACCAGCAATAATTATATGAAATTCCTCATTTTGATTGATTTATCTATCTTGTATGTAGCTGCAAGAATGAAATTTGCCTTCATAGAACATTTGCTTTCCAACACGACTTTGTATTATCCACAAACTTAAGCATCCTACTGAGAACACCTTCGACCAGTCTCTGGAGGACTTCAAGAGTCACAGATGGCCAATTGAAAGTGCTGTATTACCATTAATAACTACCTTCTGTTTCCTATTTCCTAGGCAATTAATAAACAATTTACAAAACCATCTTTCATCCCACGAGCTTTGCTTTAACCATACGTTTCCTATGAGGGAATCTTATCAAATTATCAGTGAAAAATCTAAATATGTAGGTCACCATGTTCCACTTTTGCAGAATCTGAGCATAACTTGCCTGAAGCAGGAGTTTCATTCAGTGCCAAGATGTGAATTTAGCTTCCAACCATTTGTTGGTGGTAGATTAATTTGCATTTTTAGCCTAGCTCCGAGGTATCCATTGGGAACTCAACCACAGAAAGAACCAATTTCCTGAAGACAGAGATTAGAAGCTTGCTGCACCGCAGTCCAACCAGCAGCCTCTCTGTGATGAAATGAAGTAAATAGGGAGTACTAGTTAGGTGATAAAAACAGAAAGCATGGGAAAACTTCAGCAAGTCTAGTAGCAGATGTGGATAGAGAAACATTTTGTATACAAAGACTTTTCTTCAGAACCTAGAAGGGTTGATGGACTTGAAACATTCTCAGTATTTTCCATTTTACTTTCAAATATTTCAACCATTTCAAAACCCACAGCATTTTGCTTTTGTGTGATTAGTTTGGTGAAGTCCAACTTGTCATTTAAAAGCCTGAAGGTAATAAAAAAAAGACTGAAGTTAACAAGTTTCAGTTTTAGAAGTTCTGGGAAACAATGTGTTCAGCCAAGTAGATAGTATTGTATAGTTCAACAGTGGGGCCTGTTTTCTGGCGAATGAGGTCAATGGTGCAGACATGGAACAGGAATTGGTGAAAAGAAAAACCTCATATTTATACTGCTTTAACACCAACAATGAGTTTCAATCAAGTCATTTAACCAACTTAATGTTGTCTGTTGTGCTTTTGCATTTGGACACTGGTGTCCCTTATTATGAATGACTGAAGTCTGCTCAGCACTGAATGCAGAATAATCCAGTGCAAGGTAATTGCGGTTTGGACAGCCTGTGCATATGTGCCATGGTGGTTGATTAAAGAACCAATAATATATATGAATGAGGCCATAGCTCCATAATTTGGTGTAATGTCTGATCAAAAATATATATTTTTGCTTATGTGTAATTTAAATACATTATCCAGTGATTCTCTTCAATTTGAATAAACTGGAATGGATGTCACAAAAGCAATAACTTTTTTTTTATTTTTAAGTTGTCCACCGAGCTGATCCTCAGAAAAAAAATGAGCAAAATAAAAGAAAAATAGTGATTGTCTCTGCACTCTTTCTGTCTTAAAAATATCCAGTAGTTTCAATTCCACAGCCTTCTGTGGTAGAAAATTCCACACAGGTTTGCCACCCTCTTAGTAAAGAAATTTCTCCTCATCTCAGTCTGAAATGGCCTGCTGCATATTCTGAGATCATCACTCCTTATTCTGGAACCTCAACCAGGAAACATTATCTCTGCATCCAGTCAGTACAGCCCTGTAAGAATTCTGTATGCTTCAATTTGATCCTGTCTCATTTTTCTAAACTTTGGTGATTACAGGGACAGTCAACCCAATATTTTCTCACAGGAAATCAATGTCCTGTATGACAGGTACATCTTTTCTTTGGCAAGGAGACCAAGACAGCACATATTACTCCAGATGTGGTCTCACTGTGGTCCTAAATAGCTGTAGTAAGGCTTCCTTGCTCCTCTTCTCAAACCCTCTTCTATGAAGGCCATTTGCCTTTCAAATCACTTGCTGTGCCTGCATGCTTGCTTTCAATGTATAAGCCCAGCCAGGTTCCTTTGTACATCAACATTTTCCAATCTATCACTATTTAAATAATACTTTGCCATTCTGTTTTTCCTACCAAAGAGGACAGCTTCACGTTTATTCATGTTCAACTACATATAATACTCATTTGCTTACTCACTCAACTCATCTAAATCACCATAAAGCTACTTTATATCCTCTCCATTACCCACACTCCCACCTACTAATGCACCATCAGCAAACTTAGACATAATATACTGATCCTAATATACATAGTGACTAGCTCGGGCCAATTAATAATCCCTGTAGTACCCCACTTGTCAGCACTTCCCACACCAAAAAACAACACACCTCCCAGTCGCAACAAAGGACAACACCTCCCAGTTGCGAACCACTTCAATTCCCCCTCCCACTCTTTAGATGACATGTCCATCCTGGGCCTCCTCCAGTGACACAACGATGCCACCTGAAGGCTGGAGGAACAGCACCTCATATTCCGCTTGGGAACCCTACAGCCCAATGGTCTCAATGTGGACTTCACAAGCTTCAAAATCTCCCCAACCCTGACCTCATCCCAAGACCAGCCCCTCCCGTCCCTGCCTCCTTGACCTGACTATCTTTTCTCCCACCTATCTGCTCAGCCCACCTCACAGACCAATCCCCACCCCCACTTCCTACCTACTAACCTCATCCCCGCCTCCTTGACCTTTCCATCTTCCCTCCTACCTACCCACCCCCCCCTCCTCACTGACCAACCCCCATCCCAACTCCCTACCTACACTCACCTGTACTGGCTTCATCCCCGCCTCCTTGACTTGTCCGTCTTCTCTCCACCTATCTGCTCCTCTATCCACCTTCTATCATCGCCTCCCCCTCTCTCTATTTATTTCAGAGCCCCCTTCCCCTCCCCCGTTTCTGAAGAAGGGTCCAGACCCGAAACGTCAGCTTTCCTGCTCCTTTGATGCTGCCTGGCCTGCTGTGTTCATCCAGCTCTACACCTTGTTATCTCAGACTCCAGCTTCGGCAGTTCCTACTATCTCTAATTTATTCTTGCTATCTGTTTCCTTTTTGCTAACCAATTCTCAATGCCATCTTTCAGATATCCTTAAAAGCTTCTGGCACGTAATAACCTATCTCCTGCTGTTCCCTTGGTGAAATCTCAGTGTGTCATGCAATGTTTCCTTGGAGCAACATAACAATATGTACATGCTACAATATTGTCTTATGGTGTTAGGTCAGCTCAGTGTTTGTAGGATGTGTAGAACAGTGATCCCAGTGACACTGCACTAAGAACTTTTATAAACCAAGTAGCTTCTGAGGTTCTGAGGCTATTTTGCTTGTATCTTTTAAAAAAATCTATAAATTCTTCTGTATTTGTTACTTGCTAACAATTTTGACTGCCATTTTGATAAAAAAAACTTAGAAATGTAAATGCATCGAAGAAATATGTTAATTGACATCTATTTTTGAAAGTGCTTTATTTTCCAAACAAAATGCATATATGGAACATAAAACAGCTAAATACAATCTGTTAATACATCAGCAACCAAGTGTAATTGATATTTTTCAAAACATTCAGACTGACAGAAAAATCGTTTGGGTTTTATCCAATTCACTGGCCACTCCTTTCCACTGATTAAGGTAAATGCAGATGATGTTTCCACTTGCAGAAAGACCAGACTAGTGGTAATATACATAAGACAGTCACTAATAAATCCAACAGGGAATATAAGAGAAACTTCTTTATGTAAAGAGTGATTAGTATGTACAACTTGCTGCCACATGTTGCCACATTGAGGTCAATGGTATAAATGCATTTAATGGGAAATTAAATAAATGCATACGGGACAATGGAATAGAAGAATATATTGATATGAATAAAAAGAGAACATTAATATTGTTTGTACTGAAATTGCATGTTCCTCCAGCTCACCAAATTGCTTCATTTCCCAAAGAAATATGCCCATAGATTGAGGCACAGCCTTATGCTTCACGTATCAAGGAAGGAGGTAGACTTTGTTGCAATCATTTTAGCCTTTTATAACAACAGTGTCAATTGTAAGTTAGAGCTGGAAATACCATTCTGGAAAATACTTGTTAATGAGCATCAATGAGAGAGCAAGGTGATTACTTGAAACTTGTGCTGAGACAGCAGTGAACATGATTGCCCAGATTAACACTCGGTAAATGGCACTGTTCGGTAGTTTAACCATGACAGTTTTTTTTAAAAGATGTACCATCTTTTTCTTAGGCATTGTGATGACTGTGCACAGTGTAGACTTTGGCATGCGTACTGCCAAACTCTGAAAATGTTGTTTAGGAATGCCAAATAAAGCAATTCTCATTGCACCTTCACTTCATCAAATACTAAACATGCGAAAAATGCTGTACAGCTCCATCAACAACCTATTTACTCCATTTCCAGCCTTTACATTTATTTTTCCAGAGACAACTCTTGGGAGTTATTTTTATCAGCTAACAAAGTATTTGCATCTATTTTTCAATTGTCCTTAGCCCTTGAAAAGGCTGCAGCCATTTCTACCACTTTTATGCAACCACATACCCATATTTGTTGCTGCATGTCTCTAAATCCTGCCACATGCTAAGATAATTTGCTTGCCAAAAATTCCATTTGACAAGCTTGGATGTTTTAAAGTCAACCTGTTCAGGCATGCTAGGACACACCTTTAGAGCAGGTGGGATTTGAATCTGGACCTCCTGAATCGGAGAGACACTACAATTGCACCACAAGAGCCCCTCATTTGGAGAGCTCATATTGCCAGGCCTAATATATACCAGTAATCACTATGAATAATTTATTATCCAATCCCAGAAATTTTTGTTCCAGGAGGAAATTAACAAGTTTTGTATTTGTCATTCTCTGGACAAAGAAAGTATATTCTAGTGCAAATCTAGGGAGGAATACATCTCTAAGTTGAGAGACTGAAAAATATATAAAGATGTAGGGACTGGATCAGAAAATATAACCTCATGTTTGTGAAATAGAATGCAAGGAAAACAAAAGAAAACATGTTTAAATGCATCAAGAGAAACAAGAGAGGTTGACCTGAGGAGTAACAACCACAAAGCTGTGGATAAAATAATAAACAAGAAAGGTTATGGGAGAGAGGTTGTAGAAATAAATAAAGGTCATGTAGTGGATAACAAACATTTTCATATCCTTACCAGTAATCTAAAAATTAGACTGAGAAGACATATTGTGATTTTTCTCCATTCTATGAGCTCTACAATTTTGCATCATTTTTCTGGTCTGCTGACTTTATTATGGCTAGATTTCTCACCAAAAAAAAGTTAGGAGTATATTATCTAGGTTAGAGTGTTGCACAATACTGTTACAATCAAGCACTTTCAATAATATGTCCCAGCTGGGACCAATATTACGAGGAAACCTGTCCAAAATAATATGATAACAAGCAGGAAAAAAGACGTGTTACTGTCGATTTCTGGAAGAAAAGGCACCTGAAATTCTCCAGTCTCAACTGTGCACAGTTTAGCAGAATGTGTTGACAATCTATTTATCATTAACTATTGAAATGTATACATTTTTCCTGAAAAGTTTCAGTTCTGCTTAGTTTTTTTTTTATCTAGATACTAACTGGTTTGTGATGCTCATTTAGGTTGCTATACAATATTTTTGATACCAATTTTATTATTGATGCTTTTCCCAACATTACAAAGGGCTGTTTATGGAGGGGCTGATGAGGGAAGAGTGGGAGAACTGTAACTCACTTCAATGTAACTATCAGTCTGTACATAAACCATCCCAAATATCTCAATTAGATTCCAAACTGTAATTCATTTCTACGCATCTGTTACTTAAATATAAACTATCCCGAGCTCCTCAATAAGATTCCAGTTTGTAACATACTGCCATGTATCTATGACTCTGTACAGAAACCGCTCTGAACCCCTCCATTACAATTCAGTCTGTAATTCACTCCTGTGTATCTGGTATTCTATATAAAAACCACCCTGAACCCCCTTGATTAGATTCCAGTCTGTAATCCACTCCTGAGTATCTGTTATTCTATATTTATATATAAACCAACCCAAACACCTCAACAACAAACAGGGAAATTTTAGGCAACAAAGCTAAATTTCGGCTGGGTGGAAATTACAAATATAAGTGAGTTCAAAACCTAACCACAGCCCATCTAAAAGCCATTAATTACCAGATTTAGTGGAGGTGGGACAAGTGGGTGGGACACCTACCAGCTTTCGGAAGGTGGATACCATTTTTAAAACTTTTAATGGGTTGCGTGTCTTAAATTTTGTTCTCTATTCCATTTTTAAACCTGGTCAGTTGAGCTTGTCAGGCTGCAGAAAATCCAACAGTTTGTAGGGAGTGAGGACTGCTGGGTGGAACAGGCAAATGCTTTTAATGCACTGTTTGTTGCATTGTACCTTGTAACAATTGTGTAATATGACTTTAGGGGGCATGCTCATGATGTCATCACTGTATCACGGCATATGACCTAATAGTATAAAACCCATAGGAAAGGAGGACTTTTGTGACATATGTTTGAGCCAGAACACCCAGGTTCAGGTCCTAACTGCTCCAGAGTGTCATCACACATCTGAAGAGGGTTAATTAAAAATACCTATAAATCTTGCAGCGCCCATTTAATTGAATTCTGTTCTCAAGATATGCTGAGGAAAGCAATCCGCAGCATATATGAATTACTCCGCTTGAACCCACAATTGTAAGTGCCTGTGATTGTAGTATATAAATGTAGATAACAGGTGCTGTAACAAACATTTGTTGCCTTATTCAGTATTACGTGACCCTCATCTCATTCTTATGTTACAGGAGCCAATACAAGTATCACAGCGTAATTGTGGTAGGTCATTGGTACATCAGCTATCACCTCAGTTTATCATACACATCACCTCATTGTTTTAAAGGGCAAATGAGCAGTGGTCACCATGCATGTATATGTACCATGAGAAGGGGGTATGAGACTACAGTAATCTTTGAGCAAGGAAAGCCAAGTGGTAACTTTATCTTAACTTCAGCTTTGTGCTGATTAAAGGAGAAAGTGCAATAAAAATTTTGCAAGGCTAAACCAGTGCCTTCTGTACAGTTAGGAGGAGTAAGTGATGAGCTGAATAGATTGGAAAGAACAAGACCAATTAATAAGTTAAAGCATAGTGAATATGTTGCACCATAGTCATCATTCAAAAAACAGAGAGATCCAAACATTTGCACAGGTTATAAACAAATGGTAAATCGTTTCACTGAGACTTACCCACTGCTTACCAGTAGCGATCTGTTTCCTAATTTAGCTAATGGAAAGATGTCTAATAAGATAGACCTGGCAAACATGCATTTGCAATGAGAATTAATTGACTTAAGCAAAGAACTGCTGCCATTCATACACCCAAGTGGTTGTATCAATATAAAAAGGTTAACATTTGGGGTGTCCACTGCTCCTACAGTGTTCCAGAGCATAAGTGAACAGGTATGAAGTAAAATGAAATGAATGTGCTACTTCCTAGATGTCCTTCTAATTATGAGCAAGATAGAGAAAGATCACATAGAAACATAGAAAATTGGAACAGGAGTAGGCCATTCAGCCCTTCGAGCTATTTACTCTATATTAAATCAACAATACATAAAATTGCATGAATTGTGAAATAGCTGTCCAAAGCAAGTCTTTTCATTCCTGCTAGATTATCTTATCTTGCCATGATACTTGAGGCAGAGCAATCAAACAAATGACGTAGACTAAACTGAATCTTTCTTGAACTGAGTATGTAATTTATATTATTTTATACACTTAGAATTTTTACAATACTAGAGAAGATTTGCATTCATGGGCTGTGTAGGCGGGAGAAATCTGACATAATATTGCCCCACCATTAATTCGGTTGGAAGATCTGAACATCCAGCAGCTGTTCTCGAGTCATATAGTCAAACAGCTTGGAAACAGACCCTTCAGTCCAATCAGTCCATGCCAATCATAATCCCAAACTAAAGTAGTCCCACCTGCCTGCACTTGGCCCATATCCCTCCAAACATATCCTATTCACGCTATTATCTAAATTATTTTTTTAAACATTGTAACTGTACCTCCATCCACCACTTCCTTTGGAAGTTCGTTCCACACACGAACCACTCTGTATATAAAAAATTGCCTCATGTCTTTTTTAAATCTTTCTCTTCTCACCTTAAAAATATGTCCCCTAGTCTTGAAATCCCTCATCCTAGGGAAAAGTAACCTGCTATTCATCACTTTATCTATACCTCTCATTATTTTATAAACTATTACAAGGTCACCTCTCAACCTCCTATGCCCCAGTGAAAAAAGTGTCAGTCTACTCAGCCTGTCTTTATAACTCAAACTGTTCTGGTTGTTTTTTTGTTGTCCCAGTACCAAGTTCAAGTTGTTACATCGACTGAGTATTGTTACAAAACTTGATCCACTGAGATTTGAATCCACAAACCTATAGGGTGCTTGTTTCAGACCACAACCAGCAGAGGGACTGTAAACTTATTTTGTGGAAACTGCAATACAAACCTCTACGAAACAATATCATAATTTGAAGTCTTCCTATGCTTAGAAGAACAAGAGGGCACCAGTACTATACAGTGACATGTTTTGAAGAAAAATACTTTTGAAGAAAGTACTACCTACTGTTTTCTCTCAGTAACAACCAAATAAAATGATTTCCACAGCATGGATACTTGGAATTTATTACTTTTGAAGAAAAAAAATGTGCAAAAGGAAATGTTTACATTTATGTTCCAAACATTAATTTAACATTTTAAAACCAGATTAAAATTAATTGTGAATTGTCCAGTGCAATCATCCTGAACTTTTATGACATCTTGCCATCTGAAGGAAGAAACAAATATTTTCATGAGATTTCTCCCAATTTCCTTTGCAATTATGGTAGAATATTAACAGAAACCTTAGAGAAACCATATAAACAACAGTATGCACCATTTTATGAGATACACAGTTATAGAAACCAGCCATTCAACCCATCAGTCCATCCTGGGCTCCAAACCATTTGCCATTCTTCCATTAAAGGGAGATTGAGAAACACTTAATTCTATCTAGACCATCATATATTCCTGTCTTTGTTTCAGATTTCCATCACTTCCTTTTATTGTCTTTCATTTTAACACATACATGGCCAATCAGGTGCCACACCTGACCCTACACCTCCCCTCTCTGCTCCAAACAATCCTTCCAGATCCAGAAGAGATTCACCTGCACTTCATCTAACCTGATCTATTGTATCCATTCCTCCCGATGTGGTCTCCTCTATATCGGGGAGATCAAATGCAGACTCAGGGACCAGTTCACGGAGCATCTGCGCTCTGCACGCACCAACCAACCTGACCTTCGGGTTGTCATCCCCTTTAACTCCCTTTCCCACTCCCATCCTTGGCCTCCTTTCCAGTTGAAGTTGTGCCACGATGATATGATGAGGCTGGCATGTGTCCAATGCTAACATCTATGGATGAGGGGATGCATGTGCTCATAGTCTATGGAGTGTACCCTGAGACATAGGCTTTGGGGTATCCAAGACAGAAGCACAGAGGAACAGATGTGAGCTAGAGTCAGCAAGTAAATGCTCTGACGTTCATGTTGGGATTTTCACCATCTAGTTTCTATCCAACAGGTGGGAGAATGGGAAATGGCACTTAAATGACATGAGATTAGGTAATAAAGGGATGTAAATAGGCCACTGGGTGCTCACGAGTGAGAATCATATCTTGTCATTTAACACTTGTTTGTAAAATTGGATGTTTTGTTCTCAGTGTTGAGAAGCTCCTTGTTGGCCATCTCACACAATTTTACCAGCTTACTTGTCAATTCCCATGTTGTTCAGTGCCTGGGAAGATTCTGCCCTTTGTGCCTGCATTTACAGCAGAATACACAAAGTTATATACCAGAAGGTAGGCCTCATAAAAATGAACAAATTGATATCAGCAGAGAAAAAGTACTGAAAAAAAATCAAGGGACTAGAATCCAGCAAATCTTCGGGAATAGCTACTTTTTTAGAGTACAAAAAGATACAGCAGCAGGGGTATTGGAAACGTTAGTTATGATTTTGAATATCCACTCAATTCTGGAATGGTCCCAGCAGATTTGAAGTTAACTAAAGTAATAGAGTTAGTCATGACACGGAGAAAATGAACATAGGGAGCTATAGGCCTGTTAGTGTGACATAGGTCATCAGAATAGTGTTGTAATCTATTATTAAGCATGTCTTGGCAATGCAGTTAGAAACATATCGTGCAATTAGAATAAATCAAAAACAAAACAAATCCCTTTTGGGAAAGGGAAATTTTGTTTGATAAATTTATTAGAATATTTTGAGGATTTGACTGGTAGGGTAGATAAGTCAAATCAGTAGATGCAGTATACTTAGATTTCTAAAAGGTGTTTGGCAAGGTGTCACAACAAATAAATACAGAAGACAATTGAAGATTAGGATATTTTAACATGGAGAGAGAATTGGTTAGTAGACTAAGGAAAGATTAGGGATAAATGGTGCATTTTCAATTTGGCAGGCTGTGGCCAGAAGAGGGCTGCAAGGATCATTGCTCGGGCCTCAGATATTTCTATTCTAGATTAAATTATTTATATGAAAAAATATAGAGTAATGTATCTCAGTTTTGTGGTTTATATAAAACAATGTGGAAATGCAAGCTTTGCAGAGGTCAATAAGAGGTTGCAAAGACAGATTAAGTGAGTGGGCAACAAGATAGCAGATAGCGTATAATGTGGAGGTTATAAAATGCACATGCACTTTGATCATAAGAAAAGAAAAGCAAAATATTTTTAAAAGGTATGAAACTTGTAAATGTTGATGTTCAATGAATTTGTATTTGTACAAGGAACATAAAGTGAGCATACAAGAAAACAAATAGTCTGCTCATCTTTATTGCAAGGATATTGGATTGCAAGAGAAAAAAAAGTCTTGCTACAAGTGTACAGGGCTTTGATAAGGCCACACCTTTTCTGAAGAAGGGTCCCGACCTGAAACGTCACCTTTCCTGTTCCTCCAGCTCCGCACTATGTTATCAAAGGAGGTTTACTAGGTTGATACCTGGAATGAGCAAGTTGTCTTATGAGGAAATATTGGACTGATTGGTCTTGTTTCCACTGGAGTTTAGGAGAGTGAGGGTTGACTTGATTGAAGTGTATAAGATCCTGGACAGTCTCGACAAGGTGGATGTAGAAATGACATTTCCTCTTGTAGGTGGTTCCAGAAGTAGGGGGCACTGTTTTAATATTTGGGATGGGCCTTTCAGTACGGAAATGAGGACAATTGTGCAAGTTTAGAACACTGCCTCAGACTATAATGGAGGAGGGTCACTGAATATTTTTAAGGCAGAGATAGATTTTTCTGAGGAAATGGAAATGAAGGTTCTCACAAGTACATGATGATGTGAAATTCAATAATCAAACAAATCAACCATGATCTTACTGAATAATGGAGCACACTGGATGGATCAAATGACTGATTTCTACTCTTAGGTTTGATGTTGTATTGGTATGAAAGAATTGTCCTATGATGAAGGCCTGATTAAACTGGGTCGATATCTTCTGGAGTTTATAAGAATGAAAGGTAATCTTAATGAAACATGCAAGATTTTGAAGGGACTTTGACAGCTGAAATCTTTAGATATTTTAATAAGAAGTAAGGAGATTTTAATAAGAAGTGCTTGACTCTTGCTGGCAGGACCACTTACATTCACATGTACAGAGTCGCCATGTACGCAGTCACAACATAAATTGTAATTGTATGTGGCAGATTTGTCCAACAATCACAGCGAGCCAGACAGGAAGTCTTCACCTCATTATAGGCTAAAATAATTTTAGTTGGGGCAGGTGATAAAGACCCCACCTCTGCAAGCATCTGGTCCCTTGAGGCAGGAAGCACTGGTGCTGATTGATGGAAGTGCTCAGCTACCCGCATGGCCATCTTGAAAATATTGCAGAAACTCACAGTCTCCAATGCCCTTTGACACAGGTCACTGCCATCACTCCCCTGCTTCATCTGTCAATTCATGTTCTTGGACTCTTATTGCATTCACACAGCAAAATTATGGGCTGAACATAATAGGTGAAAGGCACACTGTGCTCACAAACAAACAACAGTGCTGCACGAACTAAAGTTAAACAAGGCCACGCTGCAGCTATAATGTGCACTGAGTAGCCTTAAGGAGATGAAGTATTCCCTTTTGCTCCTCAGTGAGACATCCTGCTATTGACAGATGCCAGTTCGAACAGTCTCAGCAGCACCAGAACTAAGTAGTAGGTGGGGCTAAAACTGCATAAAGGCCTCAGGGTAAAGACTGAAGAAAAATCCAGCTTTGAGTATCGGAGAGCCTACGGAGGGGAACGAGGGGTATGGCTGTACAAGTTTTGAAGGTCAGGGTGTGGAAGAACAAAAGTAGGTAATATCTTGCGGGGGTGATCCCAAAACATAGATAACACTCCCTGAATAATGCATCCCACTTCCTACCTACATTTTCAACAAAGCTGTTAAAAAATGACTCCAGACTTCCAACTGCCAGCCCACACCAATCATAATATGGTGTAGGCCACATAATATTGAGGTCAATGAGCATGTTAATGAGCTCAATTGCCTGTTAATTATTTGTTTTAAAATGGCAGGCAGGTTGCACTTGCAATTATCAACTTATCCGCCAGTCCCCAATGTTTTTAATTATTGCACTTAATTTATTTGAATTAACTGATTGTAGGAAATACATCAGAAATTTACAGACTAGTTTACATTTACTTATGTTTTAGATGTAAAAATAAGTTAATTATTCTACATTTTATATTATGGTGATTGTGATTTACAATCAATGAACACAAATAGAACTTGAGGTCAGAACAGATTTTATACAGAAGAATAGTGACATTATCTCATAATGTAATTACACAGAAAATCTTCAGGAATTGTGCAGCTAAAATTACTTACACAGAAACTGGTTTTGTCTACTGGGCACCATTGTGATCTGAATTTAACATTATATTGGCCAAAATAAACAGAACGGCTGAATCTTAATCTGCTCAGCAGTTCATTCCTTTGGCACTGTGCTTTTATAGGTGATTCTAGTGCTGCCTGAAATAAGTGCCGGCCTTATCTCAACTCTGCAATGAGACTTCTAGTCCTAAATTTGTTTGTCCTTTATTGTAGCCCTTCTATCTCTCTCATCTGTGCTCCTGTAAAAATGGCTGCCTACTTGAGGTGCTGGAGGAGAAATTGGCATACCCGTGGTTTGGCCCATTGCTCAACTTGCAACACCATGGAAGGGTAGACATCATAATAAATTGCTTAAAAACAGGCAAATTTGGATAGATTTGAATTTTTGAATCAGACAGCCAACTTAGTTACCTCACAAGACACAGCAATCTATTCACAGCTATTTCACTCTAGGAATATAAATAATATGTTTCTGATGGTAAGGACTTGCGATATTTCAAACACTGTTGAAAAGAAAACTTTAAGGTGATAAGGCATTTATTCCCAAAGTAATTGTGTTACAATCTCCACGGGGAAAATGGAAACCAAGATAACCAAATTTGCAAAATGGCCTCCAAATAAAGAAATTACAAAAAGATTTCACTTCATACAACTTTTAAGTTAAGTTACATTGATTCCAATTTGCGTTAACCCTGAACTAACAGGAAAATTATACTTCAAACAAGAAATGTAAATTTCACGTTAATCATGCACCTATAAGCACTCCATAAGCTCCATCACTTGCTGCACCATTGTTAAGTATGCTACACAATATGCTGCTCTTCATTGATGCAGAGAAGGTTAGGAATCCTATCTGACAACAGCTTTTGTCTTTAAGTTTCGTGGCTATTGTCAGCAGGACACACTTTTACAAACCTTCTCTCTCTTACTCACGACTGTCCTGTTTATATAGAGCTTTTCAGCATTTCTTTTCAACCAGTAACATTCAAATTTACACTGTGGCTACTTCTGCAAATGCATCCACCTCTTTAGCATTTTTGAACTCCTCTCAGAGCTTTCCATGTTTTAAATCTTTTTAGCTAGCTCACACAGTATCTTCAAGAGCTCTTGTCGTTTTACTGACAAATAGAAATAACGACCTCTTCCCAAGAGTGATTTATTTCTTTTCTTTACAAAAATTCTCTGTTCCTTTTTTGTCTCTGAACGCTTTCTCTCTGTTCCTATAACTGTTTGCTGATTGCCTTCCCCATTCAGCTCTCAACTGGTTTCGTACCTGCAGCTCTACTTTGTGTCTACCAGCCATATGCCTTCTTTCTGAACTACCTTTTCGATAATACTGCTTGCAAAACAAGGGTGGCCGGTCCAATGAATACGTTTTTTTTCAATCTGCCAGAAAATTCCAATTGATCCTTTGTAATTGATGCAAACTAACAAAAGTTATCTTCAAACATTCTTGAATATAATTACAGATTCCAAAGACCTTTGGTAGAAATTATCAATTTTCCTTACTATACTGCTTCCAGTTCAAAATATGTAACAGCACTCAAACACAAGGTCCAGCATTACAAATAGGTCTCAGGAGATAGATACCCAACAGAGGCTGAGGCATTTCAATCCTATGAGCCCTTGTTAGCTTAAGAACAATTAATAACCTCCTGCAATCCTGGCTCACAGACTACACCTACAGGAAACACTAGTATGGCAGAAAGAAAATGTATTTAAACACCTAATACTCTCTTCCAAACTCTCCTGTCAGGCAGAAGATATAGAAGCTTGAACACATGCACCAGTGGGTTCAAGAACAGCTTCTTCCCTACAGTTATTTGATTGCTGAATGGACCTCTAATTTCCAAATCTAATATTAATCTTGCTTTGTGCACCTCCTGTGCAGCCATAACCTTCTATGCCTCATTCTTCCTAAACACCCCATGATCTGTACGCCCTTGTTTGCTGTTATCCACCTGTATTGCTCGCAAAACAGAACTTTTCACTGTGCTTAGGTACAGGTGACAATACATCACATCAATGGGAAGAATGATATAAGCCAACTGCTTATTTAGCAATTTGCTACATTGATGAATAGTGTAAACTTCACTGGGCTTTATTATTCATGAAGATTACAATCTTCCAGTAAAAAGAACAATTGTTTTGCACCGACTCATTCAATTAGAAGTCTATAATATACAAGGGCTAATAGAATCAATTTGATATAACTATGTAACATTTAAGGATTGGGACTAGATAGTAACAATTATCCTTTAGGGAAGAGAGGTTGTTTTGCCATAATGCTAAAGATAGGTTGTGTTAAGTAGATGTGAATGCATCATTAATCAGTGTCTTGCAGCAGAGATTGAGGAGTCCCAGGTGTAACAGTTATCCTGGTGATCTCCTCCATGTAGATCTGTACACATGAGGTCGAGATGAGGTCTCAGCGATACCCTGTATAACTGAACTATAACATCTTCATTTTAATGTTCAATTCCTCTTGTAATAAAGAACAGAATCCCACTCACCTTCTTGAATATGCGCTGTGCCAGCAAAACATGAGAAAGCTGAAAAATATGAGAAAGTCCAAACTACCAACAGATAAATAAATGTATCAATTTGTGATGCAAAAGGCTTCCACACTAAATTCTAAAACAAACAAATCTCACACCAATGTAATTTCCAGGATATTGAAACTTGCCAACAGGACCATTTCTCTCCTTGCACTTACTTTCTGCCTCCTCTACTAAATTACTCAATATGTGTGGTTTCAAAGTTACTTGTAAATCTAAATTGGCCATTTTTTTAACGTAAGGATTGTCAGTGAACATTGGAAGGCTGTTCAAATTTAGGATAACCCTATAGTCAACCAAGATCCCACCCTCACCCAACACCATCTTAGTGCTTTATGTATAATCTGTCATACACTGAAAAACACATTTGAT
Organism: Rhincodon typus; assembly: GCF_021869965.1. Lineage (NCBI taxonomy): Eukaryota > Metazoa > Chordata > Chondrichthyes > Orectolobiformes > Rhincodontidae > Rhincodon > Rhincodon typus. The sequence goes on from NC_063340.1 coordinate 54,716,696, forward strand.
TCTTAACCCTGTCCCAAAGAGGTCTTAGTACTAAATTGAACACTTGTACCAACATCTGAGATCAACTAATTTACAAATCCAATGTCCTCCTGGTCTGCATGCCTCAATATCATTACAGTCAACAGCTTTAACAGCAGAACCAAGACTATGTTTAAATGAACTTGTAGAAATAGCTTCTGTATAGAGAAATATTAAAAGAATTTTAAAAATCCATACCCACCACCTATGTTCAAGACCAAATGCTGGACAGCATCTTGCACAGATGCTACAAGAGGTTTGTTCATCTAAATCCCTTTCAGTGGCCACATTCCAAAAAACATACACAGCAACCATCTGGGATTTGCACTTACTTCCTTTTTTATTCTGACATAATATGGAATGAAGTTAACTGAATCAAATTTAATCAAATGTAACCCATATGACTATATTTACATCTTTTAGTGATTGACAGATAAACAATCTGTATTGTATAAAATTGAACAGGCCATTTTAAAATGGTTGAGCATGTGCCACTTTGATAGTGTGGCTCCATGACTTGTCATTCCAATAGTGTCAGTACAAGCAAACCAATTAATTGAGGGTTCATGTGCAATAAAATTTGTTTTCTTGTGGTCTGAGTACAGAAATCTTCATTTAACAAGTATGAATAATTTAAAAAATGAAATATTCAAATGTAGAATACATAACATATAAAGAGACATTGTGGTATAATCTGGCATGAGGACATCTTAATGGATCATGGAGGATAGGTCAGGGGCCAAATCTGGTATGGTGGTGGTTGGGGGGGTGGCATAAGGGACCAATGGCACAGGTGTAGGTGTAACTTGGGATGGGGACAATGAGGTGACATGGATGGAACATGGAAAATGTGTGAGGTGAGAGGTGAGTCCTTCCCTAAAGGTTGCTCTTTTTCATGCTAACTAGGATGAAGAACTATAGCCCCTTGGCTGGTAAAGAGCCTGCTTTGGCACCTGACAGGACTTGTGGTGGTCTCTGATTTTTTTCCTGGTCAGCTGGTACAACTGCTGACTTTACGTTCCCCCCGAATGAAAATACTATCCATTTTGGACAATTTCTTCAGAACTGGGATGGACTGAGCCAAGAATTTATCCAACTCCCACAAACTGCCTTGAGGATGAATAACTAGGCACTTGTTCCAGAATAAACCCACATCCAATTTTAACAATCGGTATCCCTGCTCTTGGTTTCTTGGTTGGGTTCTCTGGGCTTCTCTGGGCAAAATTTTATGGAAGTCTCAGAGACATGGATTATGATGGGATGTGCAGCAGAATTGGGAATAAGTGTGGTGAGGCCGATCTCAAGGTCGAAATCATCTCACTCCAACTTTTATGCTTTTTACAAATAATCTCACTAGGCAGCAACAAAATGCCAATTGGAAACCATTACTGATTGTTCAGTGCCTTGTTAACAACCCAACTCACCTCATTGTCAGGAAAATTTGAGAAGGAAACCAAAGCAAGCTACTAGCAGAATCAGCTCAACACTTGCTCCAATCAACTTCCATGTTAGACAAGCACCAAAATATCAAGGTATGATCGATAGGCACTAGCCGCATGCATTCCACGTTCATAGACATTGGCATCCAGCATGTTCTACCCTTTGATAACCCTGATTGGACACCTCTGATCTATTTTCAGGGCACTTCTGCATTTTTATGTTGCACATTGGGGTGCACTTTGTAAATCAGCAGCAAGGACACTGTGCACTCAGGGACATGCACCCAGCTCATGGACTGAACCAGGCTGCATCTCCAGGCTCTTCACACACTGTCATTGTGCTCACTTACTCTGAGCCTTCCTGAATGCTTATGGCATCCCTGCCTTGCCTTGCCTTTTTGTGCTCACCCAGAGATACTCAACCCATACTATGTTGGTCTACTTCTTGCCATTTAGCTTAGACACAAAGCCAGTCATTGTTGTCGTCAAGTCAAGAGGGATAGCCTTCACACAGGGGTACTTGGCACAGTAAGTCAAGGATAGTCTGTGATGCCAGGACAGGGCTTGTGGGGCCAGTCAGATTTAGGATCATCTCCATAGAAGGGCAAGGAAGCAGCACACTATTTGTCTTGATTCTTTTTGCCCTATTGTGGAATGAGACAGAGACAGGTATTATAGCAGATGAAAGTGAGTGGCACAGCTACTACAGAAGTGCTGGTAGGGATTTATCCGGAGTGAGTAAGCAGGCAGTGTGGAGGGCATCGGGGTTAGTGATGGTTTGGGTTGGGGTGGGTGAGAGTGATAGGGGAAGATATTGCACGGAATAGTGAGAGCGGTAAAAGCACGAGCCTTAGTGGGAGGAGAGTACAATAGCAGAGATAGAGTGAGTGTGAGGTATCAGAGAGAAGATGGTGGAGTGGAGACGGACATTGATCTTGTCTAAGTGCTGGGTATTCCTCCAAATGGCAATCTTGGACCAGGCTATCATGTGCTGATGATATGCCATCACTGTTGATGCTGGGCTAAGAAGAAATCCTGCAGCCCATCTAGCAGGACTTCCACAGCACTGTCCCCAAATTGGGGCATGGATCTCCTCCTCCTGCCTGCCATGTCTGAGGCAAATGTCAGGAATCACGCAGGGGCATCGCAGGTCTGACAGTACTTGGCTGGTTGCATGACAGGCTTTCAAAAATAGTGGGTGTGCAAGGGACACTGGTGAATTCTGGGATATCTGCCAAGTGGCAAGTTGTTCTAGAAGTGGTGCATGGTAAAATGGGTCAAAAAAGTGAGAGATATCAGAGGGGGATGGTAGATAATTAATGTGGTGGATTTGGTAAGATATGACGACAGAATTCACTAGTCCTGCAGGCGAGAAACCCTCCAAAAAACTCACGCAACTTGGGCTTAGCCAAAGAAAAATTAAGATTCAGCCTTCTGTATCTAGCTTCTCAATTTTAATATTCTGAATATGTCGATCAGATCATCCTACAATCTTATGTGCTCAAAGGACACAAGCCATGTTTATGCAACCTGTCTTTATAATTTAAGCCTTTAGGCCTCAATATCATTCTGAAAAGGAAAACATGGTAATGAAAAGATATTAACTGCAGATTAAAGTAGAGGTACTGGGAAGTGCAGGAGATTGGGATTGCTGACTGATAATGTGGTACGTACTATACAATAAAAATAGGAAATACTGAAAATACTCATGTCCGGCAGCTTTGTGGAAAGAGGAAGAGATTTAAGTTGATAATGAAAAATGCTACCTAACCTGTTTACAGTATTTTCTGTTCCTATTTCAAATTTCCAACACCAGGAGTATTTTGGTATAGTATGCATTATGTTAAACTAATATTTTACAAAATTCACAAGATAATACATCAATGTCTAGTTGCATAAGTGTATGGAGAAACTAATAGCCTCAATGTATAAGTGTAATTAGATACTAATAATGTTTCAGCTGCTCACTTCGTAAAGCGCAAGCTACAAAATAGTCTGAAAATTATCCTTAGAACAGTACCATACAACTGAATTTGAAGTGCCAACACCCACTGTGAGCTGTAGCCCAGATATAAACAACTCATGTCCTTTATTTAGTGATATGAACAAAATAGTACAAGGTAAGACATGGGTCACAAGTGATGAAGATGTAGCAGAACAGGTGGTTGTGAAGGGCCCAGCTGGTCTTCTATGAAAGTCTGGATTCTGCCAACCCCTTGTGAGTTGCTTTAGAACACTCAATCTAGTATGCCAGTTTTCTAACAATGGATGGTAGAATACATGGAACATATTGAATAAGCACTTATACCAAATTTAGGGCAGTATAAGGGGTCGAAAAAAACACCAGAGCCAGCTTTTGCAACTTTAGTGGCACTGGTGATTTTGTGATCTTTTAATCAAAATTATTAATACAATATGAACACTCTTAAGAATATTCACACTGACAAATTGAAGTGCAAAATTCAAAAACAAAATCTTTCAAAGTAAGCTTTATTCACTTAGAAAATGCTTTAAGGGAGAGTGTTAAACACCTTGCAAAGGTCTTTAACTATTCTTTCGATTTTATGTTTTGGCTTCATCGGGCCATGGTCTCTAGTAATGGAAAAATACAGGAAAGCACCACAATTGGCCAATGCAGGCCATTTCTCTACTACAAAAGTGACTGCATCCACCTTCTCAGGAAGCACCAAGTATCTAGTGACTCCTGGCATGGAAGTTAGTTATTCCTACAGCAAGTGACATGGAAATAAAAATCAAATAGAGAACTAAAAAAGACTGCTGACTCACTATTGCTCATTTCACATCACTTCACAATATCAAATTCTATCCCTTATGTCCAAACTTTAGTTAAACGGGTCACAGAAGAAAAGATAGGCTACAATATTTAAAATACCAATTCTTCTGAACTCATTTTGCTATATAGTCAATTTAGAGTCATAGTCACAGAGTTGTACAGCACAAAAACAGACCCTTCAGTCCAACTCATCCATGCTGATCAGATATCCTTATTTATTTTGTCCCATTTGGTCTTTTAATTGTTGTAATTATATCCACCTCCACTACTTCCTCTGCCAGCACATTCCTGAAAAGAACAAAATATTTTAGATTCTATAACCTGAAAATATTTATATGGCTACGTTTATTTTGTCATTGAAGAAGTATTTTTATGATTGAAGTCTGAGAAAGGAAAATTGTTTCACTTAAAATGTACACAATTTCGGAATTCTCTACACCCTTTCTTGCTGGTAGAATTAACATGACAGGATAGGTGATGTTATTAAAGGTTGACTGTTGTATTCATGCAGGTGGAATTGACACCCATGCAGGTCCTATGGGGGCCTAACCTTACCATGGTTTCCTTAATCACTTCCTCGTACTGACATTTCCTTACTCTAATAGCATTCCCAGCAGGTTGGTGAAATTAGATAGACTCTGGTTTATTGAGTTGTTGAGTTTCTGCTGGGTAATTTATCTATTGTTAGTTGAGAAGATGAGCGCATTTATATGAATATAATCACGTGGTAAGTGTGTCTGTGTGATTTACCCATAAAAACAACTTGCCATAATATTTATATCAAATTATGTTTTCTTCAGAGCTGCTTTTTGAACATTTTTTCTCATATTTCTATTTAACATAGTTAAACCCAGTGAGAAGTTATATTTTCGACTTTTAAGGAGCGCATTACTCACACCTTTACTCTCTAAGGTGGATGACAAATTTCTTCAAAAAAGTAGCCAAGCATGAATCACCAATCATCCCTTTGATGATTAATTATAGGCAGATGTCCTCACAAAGTAGCAGTCTCTGAATGCTAACAATTAGCATTTACTTTCAATTTATTCAAATTGTGCAAAATGTAGTCAGAGCTGATGCTCCATCTTTTTTCCCTTGCTGATGAAAATGTCAAGAATTGCTATTAATAATAAAGGAAAGCATTTGTTCTGATAAAGAGAATGGGTGTAATGGCAGGACAGCATTTGTGCTGACAAGGCAGGAGCAGCCATTTCACCAAATGCATACCAAATTTTTTTGTAAGTTTAAGTGAAAATAAATTACTGATAAAATAGTACAAGCCAAATTAAGAAATGTATGCCTGACTGAGTGCTACTTGCTTTTGTAACTAACATTGTAGTATTACTTTGAATTGAAGTCTCCTCAAGAAGTCTGACAATATTGCTGTACAAATTGTAACCTTGAATTGCTATTTTCAAGCCTACTTTTCAACTTTCAAGTTATTATCTTATGACTCATTAAGTTTCTTAATAAATATTCAGATGCTCCTAAATATAGTTCTGATGCATCAATAATTTTGTCCAAACAGAGTCATTGGGATATGTGGAAGAATGATTTATATCTGTAAGTTTTCATATCAGATCATTGTATTTCCGATGAATAAATCATACAGCAAAACCAAAAACCATTCTGCCACATACAATGCTATAAGTATTTTATAATAACTAACAATAACTCAACTCTGGGTCAACTGGCTCAGCTGGTACAATTCTTGCTTCTGAACAATGTAGTAATCTTGGCTGATGCTCTAGTTCAGCACTGGGGGACAGTAGCATGGTTTAAAAAGCCATTCTTTGAAAATATGTTAATTCAAACATTTATTTCATAATTAAGGCAGATGATAAGGATGTAATTGCACATTTTGAAACTGGCCATTTTTCTTATTCTGGAATCATGTTTTCCACAAAATAGTTGCCTTGCTTATTGATATAACAACAGTTGCTGCACTATGGAATGCCCTATAAGAAGCAATTTCAAATGTTTCTCAAAGATGTCTGAAAATACAATAAGAGAATTTTTTTTAGAAATCTGCTTTTCCTATATTATATGTAAAGCCACATCTAAAATATTTAGTACAATAGCAACCTATTAAATCAGTTGTTTCTGACATTACCTAGTAACAAAATGGCCAAGATGTTTGATTGTTAACAAAATGGACATGTGTTTGAGACACAGAACTGTCCTGCTATATCTACAAGCTGAAATTGTAATGGATTGTGTCAGGTTTTGATTTTGGACAGGCTGGAAATCTCATGATAATAAAGCTTTTCAATTTAAGAGGAGAAAATATCTGACAATGCAAGTTTCTTTAGCAGTGAAAACTATTGGTTGAGAATCTTTTGCCATCACAAGACTAAGGACGGACACAGTTTGGACTTCTAACTCTTAACTTCTGCATAGTGGGAATCAACTTGGAAAATTATAAGCAAGTCATTCCTTCTTTCTCAATAAACATAACTATACTATTAAAAATGCTTGTTTGGTACTTACAGAGCACCAGAAAACATTGTTAGCTGAACACATCTTTTACTCATTTGTTGTTAAATGAGGCATGAAGTAAAGCTCTAGTTCTGTTCAAGGAAAAATCACATAACAAATTTTCCAGATTTTATTTTTACTTACCCAGGGTATTTTTAAAGAGGTGATTGAAAATCATTTTACTGACTTTAACAAACAGTGTAATGTAACGACAATTCTTGTTGAAATGCAACACCACACAAAATAAATCTCATGGTGCAACTGCTCCGACTGTTCCTCCCTTTTGACCATTATGAAATTGTGCCGACTTTCCTGAAGGAAAGGTGAGCAGCTGCCAGCCATGAACAAAATTGGAGGGGTGGGAACACACTTTTAAAACTTGAGCATGTGATTCTGTTAACCAAAATGAAAGATGGATCTCTTGATCATGAAACACCTGTACTTTTATTGCTCCTCAGGCAGCTAAAGAGCTGCTTGACAAAAACTTCATTCATCGAACTGTGGATTGCACAACTGGCATAGAGAATTGCTCAACATGGGGAAACCAAAACTGTTGACAGGCTCAGGGTCTACAAATCCTCACATATTGAGTAATTACAAACCTACCGAGGTCATTTCAGCGAAGCAAAATATTAACCAAAGTGGAAAACAAGAATTCAGAAGAGAAATGTAATGAATACAAGGAAATTAGTCCAAATATTCTTCAAAAGGACCCATGTTTATGAGTTAACATGCACGTAAAGCCAGTAATTATAAAACCAAACAGTGTGCTAGCTTTTGTGTCAAAGGGATTGCAGTATAAGAGTGAAGAGATATTACTATCGTTATGCAGGACATTGGTGAGACCACAGGACTCTGTGTAGTTTTGTCTTCTTAGCTAAGGAAGGATATACTTGTTATGAGCAGGGATGCAACAGTGGTTCACTAGACCAGTTACCACCATGAGGGGATTATCCAATAAGGAGAGCTGACTAGGGCCATCCTATCTTCTCTGGAGTTTAAAAGAATGAAAAGTGATCTAATTGGAAGGTGCAGCATTCTTAAAGGGCTTGACAGAATACATAAGAACATAAGAACTAGGAGCAGGAATAGATAATTCAGGCCCTTTATCTTGCTCCACCATTGAATACCATCATGCCTGATCTCATTTCAGCCTCAACTCCACATTCCTGCCTGCTCTCCAAAATCCTTTTACCTGTTAATAATTAAAAATCTGTCTAACTCATCCTCAAATTCATTCAGTGACCTTCACATCAGCCATACTCAAGGGTAGTGAATCCCACAGATTCACAAGTCTTTGAGAGAAGTAATTCCTCCTCATCTCTCTGTTTTAAGTCTGTCACACTTAGCCTAAAACTATGACATCTCATTCTAGATTGACCATGGAAAATATCCATTCCATGTCTACATGTTAGATACTGAGACAGTGGTTTCTCCAATGTATCTAGAACACAGGGTCACAGACACAAAATAAGGGATTGGCATTGCATGACTGAAATAAGGAGAATATTTTTGACTCAAATGATTGACAATCTTTCAAATTCTTTATCCCAGGGAGATGCAGATACTCAATCTATTCAAAGTTATTGAACTCAGAGGTTGATGGATTTATAGGTACTAATGGAATTAAAGGATGTGAACGGTGGCGTTGAGGGAGAAGATCAGTCATGATTTTGCAGAATGGTGAAGCAGGTCAAAGAGCTAAATAGCCAACTCAAGCTCTCAACATGAAGAATACAAATTGAAAGCCGAAAAGGAATACAAAAGTAATGCATGACTATTACTATCACATTCGAAGGGCTTGAAATCAGGTGACGCATTTAGTAATGATATAAATCCAACATGCCCTACTAACACAGAAAAATGTTGATAAGAATTTAGCAAGTTTGGTACCAAAATGAAAACTACTGTGGCAGTGGAATTTATATTCTGCGTGTCATGATGAAAGACAGAATTTACTGCAGGAAGCAATTTTCATATGCCAAATTATTCTGTCTCAATTCCCACTGTTCTAATTTTTAAAGGCAATACTTGCACATCCTCAGAAGGAGTTGGTTAGAATGTGTCATTCCCATTTAAGGGAGCTATGTAGGTGGATTGCATTTGAAGGAATGCAGTTTATACAAGATGAAAGAAAATCAAAAAGCTTGCCATTTGTTCTATATTCTTTAATTATCTACATATTGCACAACATGAAATATGAATGTGCTCAGGAACATAATACATCATGTAATGACCAAGATAATACATATTTGAATATTGTGCGTTTATAGACACATAATGTACATAAATTTAATGTCTGTAGCGCAAAGCTGATTGCCCTCCTGGGGATGAAACACACCTTCTTGAGAAGGGCACTCGCATGGGTGTCCCTTGTGTGTGCCGGAAGAAGTAGAACTGGAGCTATCCTAATTTCAAACAGCCCTATTACCTGAGAGAACTTTACAGATCTATTTAATTAATTCATACAGCACTCACCAAAATCAAATGTTCAGCTACAAATAGCATTCAGTGCCACTAGTATTATTTAAAGAACCTGGCAATCAACTTGTGAAAAAATTGAATTTTGAAGAACGTTTTTCTTGTATATAGCCAGGCAGAACTGCAGAATATTTCTGCCAATGTTGTGGTGAGTTGCTGGATTTGGCAGCTACATGCAGGCTGCCACAAGTATGGGGGCTGAAGCTGCAGTGCTTCTGAATCTCTGGGTCAATCGGAAGACAGAGCAGAGGCAGTGAAGAGAGCAAACTCTCCACACTTGGCCCTCTGCCAATTCACAGCTGAGCTCTTCCATGCTCCATAGAAAAGACAGAGCACATGTTTGAAAGGTCGATCATTATATCATGTACTCAACTTCCAATGTGATATTACCAACATCACTTCAACTCTCTCCTTTCATCATTCTAAAAAACGATGTTCTCTCTATGATACCCTGGTTAACCCCTCCATCACCCACAACGTACCCTCCCTTTCCTACAAAGCACCACTCCAGACAAATGATGGGCATGGAATCGCCTGGCCCTTTCTCACTATTTCCCTTCTCACCATCCAAAGTCCCAAACACAATCTTGAGGTGAAACGTTGATTTACTCATACTTCTTTCAATTTAGTACACTTAGTACAATGTGCTTCCTCTGCAATAATGAGACAAAACAGAGTTCTTTGCGGAACATCTCTGTTCAATCTGTCAGCAAGACTCCAATGCTCCAATCGCTTTAATTCTCGAGCTTGCTCCCAGATTTTTTCCAAGAAGGGTGTACTTAATCAGGTCGGAGTATGGGGAATACCTACTCTGCCACTCTCCTGCCTCACCCTGATGAAGTCTGTGGCAGGAAGGACTGTGGACAGCCTTCTCAACCTACCACCAATTTAAGGAACTTTTGCCCTCTTCAGGGTAAAATCTTGGCACCATTGCTACTAATCCAGTGGTGGGCAGAAGCTGTCCTCCTGGCAAGCATGACAAGCAAACCCCGGCATATTTGCTTGCAGACTCTGCAGGGGTGAAAGATGATCCCTTATATAAAGGCACTCCATACCTTGTCAAGGGACCTGGCATCAGGACAGAGCAGGGGATGGGAACTTCTCAAAAGTACCCACTGCCCTTGTTGCTGACAACTGTTCCCCAACCCTGAATCTCAGTCTGGGGTGAACCCACCAGACAGTAACCTATGCCTGGCCTCAACCCACGGTCACAATTGAGTGTAATACCAGCAGCACCCAAAACTCCCTTCATCTCCGCAAGATATTGCAGGGTAACTCTGTTTCTGCAAATGCTTCAGACCTCTCAGTATTTTCATCATTTCCTATCTTTATTTACCCAGCATCTTTGTGTCCAGGCCGATCAGCTTTTTCCCATCACACTGATTCTCTGACATCTTGAAGCAGCTTCTTCTTCAGCGGTACATTCAATGTTGAAGGTTATTGCCAATTGTAGACTTCCTGACCCTTGTCCTTCTCCTCTGCCATTCTCATGCTCAGGGATCCACATCTATTCCTGAGCATGTTGATCCTTGTTGCTACTATATTTGAGACATAGGAAGTTTCTGTGAAGCACAAACATCTGTCTATGGAGCAGAATATCAAACTAACAACTCTCTGCAAGACGTTACACACTAACAAGGAGTCAGTTCTGCATTGAAAGACTTCGAAACATATTTCAGTACCAAGTGCCCAGCAATACCCCCTCTAATTTTTTATTCAGCGCATGGAGCTCTGAAATCCGTGAGAGGCAACAACTTCCAAAACCAGATGTCAATGCGTGGTCACGCATGCACGGAATCTCAGAGCAACCCTGGAGTAGCTGTGTGACTGTGCTGCTTAGAAGAAACATTGGTGCACCATGCATGATATGCCACCAATCCATCAAGCAGGAGCCTCTCAGTAAATAAATGATGACAACCAAACTCCAGAGGAAACTGTGACCAACATCAATAAGATGAAGAGCAACAAAGCCCTCAAAGCTGTTATAATTTCACCTGAAGACTTGAAGCACAGTGGTCCTGCCATATGTACCAAGCTCCAAAAGCTTTTCATGAGCTCATGGGAACAGGACAGGATTTGACAGAATCTTCACGAAGTTATTATCATCATTTTTGTACAAAAACAAAGTATATAAGTCAGATTTCTCCAATTACCATGGAATCACCTTGCTTTCCCCTTACCAATGAGTACACCCTTCCTAAAATCTTCATCTGTGAAGAAATGGCAAGGGTGAACTGAAGAGCCAATTATGGCCACATGATCTCTAGAGAGTCACAACCTCCTATTGGTGGATGAGTGGCCCTTCAAACTGATCAAACAGGCCACTGCTAAACTAATTTGGTAGTCAGAGATAGCAAGAACTGTGAAAGCTGGAGTCAGTGATAACACAGTGTGGAGCTGGAGGAACACAGCAGACCAGGCAGCACCAGTGAAGCTGGAAAGTTGACGTTTTGGGTCAGGACCCTTCTTCAGAAATGGGGAGGGGGAAGGGAGCTGGGAAATAAATAGAGGGATGAAGGGGGCACTGGGGAAGGTAGGTGGGATGGTGATAGGTGAGCGCAGGTAGGGAGAGAGTGGTGGGGATTTGTCAGTGGGATGGGTGGGGCAGATAGATGGGAGAGAAGATGGACAAGTTGTATCAGGTAAAGGATGCGAGGATGAGAGGGAGGGTTGGATATGGGATGAGGCTGGGGATCGGGAGATTTTAAAACTGGTGAACTCCATGTTTAGGCTATCGGACTGGAGGTTCCCGAGGTGGAATATGAGCTGCTGCTCCTCCAGTTTGCAGGTGGTTTCATTGTGACACTGGAGGAGGTCCAGGATGGACATTTCACCCAGGGAGTGGGAGGGGGAGTTAAAATGGTTCGCGACCGGAAGGTGTTGTCATTTGTCACGTACAGAGCGTAGATGCTCTACAAAATGTTCTCTGAGTGTATGCTTGGTCTCACCAATGTAGAGAAGGCCACATGGGGAGCGGCAGATACTATAGACCAAGTTGGACGAGGTACAGGTGAACCCCTGTCTGATATGAAAGGCTTGTTTTGTGCCTTGAATGGAGGTGAAAGGGGAGGTTTAGGGGCAGGTGTAGCATTTCCTGCAGTTGCAGGGAAAGATGCCGGGTGCGGTGGGTCCGGTGAGGAGTGTGGAGCGGACTAGGGAGTCGCGGAGAGAACAGTCCCTATGAAAGGCAGGTAGGGATGGGGAGCGAAATATCTCTTTGGTTGTGGGGTCAGATTGTAGGTGGCGGAAGGAGCGGAGAATGATATGCTGGATGCGGAGGTTGGTGGGGTGATATGTGAGGACAAGGGGGATTCTGTCTTTACTTTTGTTGGCGGAAGTGGGTGCAAGGGCAGAAGTTTGGGAAATGCAAGAGACGCGTTTGAGGGCATTTTCGATCACCAGAGAAGGGATGTTGCGGTCCTGGAAGCAGGAGGATATCTGGGATGTTCGGGAGTGGAACACCCCATCTTTGGAGCAGACACGGCAGAGGTGGAGGAATTGCGAATAGGGGATCGCATTCTTGCAGGAGGGTGGGTGAGAGGAAGTGTAGTCCAGGTAGCTGCGGGAGTCGGTGGCTTGAAATAGATGTCGGTTTTGAGGTGGTCACCAGAGATGAAGACGGAGAGGTCCAGGAAAGAGATGGAGGTATCGGAGATGGTCCAGGTGAATTTGAGGTTGGGGTGAAAGGTGTTAGTAAAGTTGATGAACTGTTCAAGCTCCTTGTGGGAGCATGAGGCAGCACTGATACAGTCATCAATGTAGCAGAGGAAGAGGTAGGGGATAGTGCCAGTGTAGCTGCGGAACAGGGACTGTTCCATGTATCCTACAAAGAGGCAGGCATAGCTTGGACCCATGCAGGTGCCCATGGCCATCCCCTTAGTCTGTAGGATGTGGGAGGAGTTAAAGGAGAAGTTGTTCAGGGTAAGGACGAGTTTGGTTAAGTAGATGAGGGTGTTGGTGGAGGGGGACAGTTTGGGACTGCGGGAGAGGAAGAAGCCATCGACATGGGGGATACAAGTGTACAGGGATTGGATGTCCATGGTGAAGATGAGATTTGTGGGGGCCGGAAAATTGGAAATTTTGGAGGAGGTGGAAGGCATGGGTGGTGTCCCGGACCTAGGTGGGGAGTTCCCGGACCAGGGAGAGAAAACAGAGTCAAGGTAAGTGGAGATGAGTTCACTGGGGCAGGAGCGGGCAGAGACAATGGGTCGGCCAGGGCAGTCAGGTTTGTGGATTTTGGGAAGAGATAGAAACAGGCAGTGCGGGGTTGGGGAATGATGAAGTTGGAGGCTGTGGGTGGGAGGTCACCTGAGGTGATGAGGTTATGAATGGTCTGAGAGATGATTGTTTGGTGGTCAGGGGTGGGGGCAAAATCGAGGGGACAGTAGGAGGAGGTGTCAGAGAGTCGGCGCCTGGCCTTGACGATGTAAAGGTCAGTGTGCCATACCGATACTGCGCCTCCCATTATCTGTGGGTTTGATGGTGAGGTTAGGGTTGGAGCGGAGGGAGCTGAGGGCTGTGTGTTCCATGGGGGAGAGGTTGGAGTGAGTGAGAGGGGTGGAGAGATTGAGGTGATCGATGTTGCGACAGCAGTTGGAAATGAAGAGCTCGAGGGAGGTTGGGAGGCATTGGGGTGGTGTGCAGGAGGATGAAGTTTGTTGGAGGTGGGATAAGGGGTCTGTAGATGGTGGATTAGACTCTCTGTCGAAGAAATAGGCGTGGAGGCGGAGGCAGCGGAAGAAGATTTCGACATCCAGATATGAATGCAATTCATTGATGTGTGGGCGCAGGGGAATGAAGGTGAATCCTTTGCTGTGGACTGACTATTCGTCCTCAGTGAGTGGGAGGTCTGGGGTGGGGGATGGTGAAGACCCGGCAGGGTTTGGGGCTGGGGCTAGGAGTAGAGTTGGTTTGCAGGAGGATGAGGTATGTTCGAGGTAGGAGAAAGGGTCTGTAAGCCATGGAGCTCAGCTAAACGTTTATAAGGTGATTCATTTGGATAAACCTATTAGGTCACCTATTTAATTTGAGCTCGTTACTAAATAGCCTCATTATGAATGTTTGACTGAACTCCAAATCCATTGGTGGATGAGTTGGAGTGCTAATTTTGGTTGATTGATATCTTTGTGAAATTATAGCAGGTCATTCTTTCTTTGGCCTGCTTTTTAATGCCTCAAAGTTTATTTGGACAAAATTAAGAGATGTGAAGTGGGATAAAGCTTCTCTTATTGAAACTATGACAGTGGCTCACTGACAGTTCCTTAAGGTTGTAAGAGCAGCAGTTTTTTTTTGAAACCAAATTTCTAAATGATCTTGTTTTCCATGAGCATTTTAAGACTTGCCATTATTACCATATGAATCATCAGTTCTGTGCATTATGCATTCTGGATGAGTGGGCATGGAGTTGGCAGCGGTTCACGGAGATGGCGTGGACACATAGGAAGCGGGTGGAAGTGTCAACATCTGTAAAATGAAGGTAAAGGATCTAAGAGCCTTTAATACCACTGAAAGGAAGTCCAAGACAACTGGGGGTGGTCTTCTAATCAGCCTGGCCTGCTACTTGCTCACCTCTGTGGTCACAACAAATTGCTTCCAGGATGAGACGGCCCCGTGCCCTTCCATTCCCACCTCTCAAGACCAAAAATAGTGCATGTGGGGCCATTTATGTGGAGATGGATCTACTGTATTCATAAATTTCCCGTTAAAATTTATTATTGAAAATCTGGCCCTTGGCTTTCTTGGTTAATGAAGCCCCTGGGAATCCAGTTCCATCTTTCACTGCCTACCAAATAAGCTTTAATCCTGGGTAGACCATATTCGGACTGTTGTTCGCAGTCTTAGATATGCCAGTATAGAAATATTAGTGTCATGGAAAGAGTACAGTGAAGATTCATCAGAATTATTCCAGGAAGTAGGGCCCACAATGATGAAGCAAAATCTTCAGAACTGGCACAATAATTTTCAAAATTATGAAATGTTTTGTATTAAAGAACAGTGAAATATTCTTTTGGCCGAATCCATAATGTTAGCATTATCACTCGGAAAATAAAGGAGAAGTTAGAAGTTATGTTTTCAGAGTGCTATTGGAAATGAATTCTGTACCATAAGTAAGTGCAGAGACAGAAATCCTAATAATATAATTTAAAATTAAATTGGATGTGTAGTTCAAAAGAAAAAGTATAAAAGAATTTGAAGACAGAGTGAGGAAATGCAATTAGAATGGATAGCTACAGTTAGAGAGCTGGCACAGGCAACTGAATGGTCTCTTTCTGTGTTGTGGGTAGGTTTTGGATGGGGTGACACTGAGGTCATGCTTGAACTTCTTTGTTCTCTTTTATGTAAGATGGGTTTCGAAACACAACTGCATTATTGTCAAGTTTGCAAATAAACCTAAAGCTTTGCAGAAAAAGAAAATCACAGAAGGCAGATGAAAGTGTTGAACACTGAGCAAAACAATATTCAACCTAAGTACAAAATGAATTGAATTGGGTTTGCTATAATAGAGTCATTGCTGTCACTGTCTAGACAGTGGTGAGGTAACTAAATAAACTAATAACATCCTTGGATATAGAGCAATATCAATGGAATACTAATCTACTGCAGTTATATTCAGAATGTATATGTGCTGGTTATAATTGTGTGCAGCTCGTTCTGCCACTCTCACAAAAGGATGTGTAAGTATTAATCAAGGTATAGGGAATAGTAACAAAAATTATCCCATTTTAATATAATGCATTGCTCACTCAGTTTCACCAGTTTGGTACACTTGCTGAGGCTGAGTCTGAATGAATGATGGAGGCACGGCCCTTGTTATCAGGGTTCTATATGTCTCACTGTGTGGAGGAATGTGTGCAGCCCTCACCTGCAGAACACTCCATCACTGGCTGTTCTCAGAGTTAACAATCTGTTTCCCTTCTTACGTCGCCAATGTAGGTCATTGCCAACAAAAATGATGCACCCAGCTGCAGGTGGATGTTAGTCTCTGTGGCTTCCTTGCTAAGAAGGTAAAGGTGGATGCAGGTGGGCCAGGGTCATTGGCAAGCCCAGAAGGAGCAGTCACCACGGGAACCAAGGAGAACCCAGCTCAGGCAGAGCTTGCAGTCACATATGGTGCATCAGGGCCATGGCAGAACCAGAAAAAACAGGCTCAATATTTCGTGTGCAATGACCCTTCAACAGATCAGGCTAACGAAGGGTCACTGGACCCGAAATGTTAACTCTGCTTTCTCTCCACAGATGCTGCCAGATCTGCTGAGTTTCTTCAGCAATTTCTGTTTTTGATCTTGAATGAACGAATTGTCTTATGAGGATAAGTTGGACAGAAAACAAGGCTGGCCTTCAGAGTTTTATTCACTTCAATCAAATCATCCCTCACTTTCTAAATTCCAATGAAAACAAAGCTGGCCTTGTTTTCGTTGGAATTCAGAAAGTGAGGGATGATTTGATTGAAGTGAATAAAACTCTGAATGGTGTTGGCAACATGGACAAGGCAAAGATATTTCCTCATGTGGGTATGTGTGCAACTAGTGCACAAGGAGTTTTAAAGGTGGTGTGGGCACGAGGGATATTGGTCAAATCTGATATCCTGGCAATGATGAGTTGTTCCGCAAATAGCATGCAGTAAGATGGGGCTAGAATCAGGCAAGTGGCAGGGCAGGTTGTTAATGAGGTGAGCTTGGTAAAATATGGCATGAGATCTTGCTAGGCTTTGTAGTGAGAAACCCTCAAAAAACTCAATGAAAATGGCAATTAGCCAAAAATAAGTAAGATTCAGCCCTATATATCTGAAACTGCTTTGAAATATTTTGTTCAAATAATGAGTGTATAAATGTTTCAATTACAAAAATTCAGGTGATTAGTCTCTTGTAACTTGACTATATTGTGGAATGGCTGTTAACATAGATTATTAATATTCTACCAAATCTGCATGGCATGAAGTGGTCTGAAATTAGAACATTTGAGGCATTAAGAATAAGACTGAATCTGCCAAAGCTTGTACTTTTAACTCTGCCGACCTAGACGCAAATGATTTGCAATATGTCATAAACATTTGCCACTGGCACACCATTTCCTCTGGCAATCCATTTTGGATATTTAGCAGCTTTTGCAATAACAAGTTTCTTTCTAGTATCTGATACAAGGCTCATTTTTTTAAACAGTTAGTTCAGATAATATTTTTAAAGAACACCATAGACAAATCATTTATGTTAACCAGAGGATAAACAATTTACCAGACAGCTTTGAGTTCAAATCAACCAGGGCAGTTAAAGGATCAGAATTCAGTTTGGAAAAAAGTTGGAAACAAAGTAAAAGTGACCATGAAGCTTTTAGATTCTTGTTAGCAAAGATCTCGTCCATTCACATTCTTCGGGAGATAAAATCTGCCATCTGACTTATACAAGACCAATGAATTGTAACATCATTTTCAGGACAACTACAGATGAATAATAAATAACTATCTAGTCGGCAATACTCTGATACCATTGTTAGTCTGGATCTGCCCTCTGTGATTCCTGACAATTATCACAGCCATGGCACAAATGGTGATGAGGATAAAGCAATGGTAATGCAGTTGATATAAAAAAAAGATTGCATTCTCTCTTGTTGGAGATGGTCATTTTCTGGGATTTTAATTGCATGAATGTTAATTGTCAATTATCAGACCAAGCCTGAATGTTTCCTTGTTCTTGACGCACGTGGGCATGGATTCCTTCAGTATCTTAAATTTGTGAATGATACTAAACATTGTGCAATCATTAGTGAACATCCACACTTCTAACATTATAATGGAGAAGTAAAGGATATGAATGAAACAGCTGAAAGTGGTTGCTCCTAGGCAACTAACCTGAGGAATTTCTGCAGCAATGTCTCTGGCTCCCACCACCACAAGAGTGGTAGGCAGGACTAGAACCAATGGAGAGTTTTGACCTTGATTCCCATTGACTTAAATTTTGTAAGGTTTCCTTGATGCTACACTCAGTCAAATTCTTCCTTGATGTCAAAGACAGCCATTTTCACCTTACCTCTGGAATTCAGCTGTCTTGTTCATAATTGGAGTAAAATCCTAGTGAGGTATGGAGCTGCGTGATCCTGGAATAAAGCTGGAATTGTCCAGGGGCTTTGGAAATGGGCTCAAAGACATAGTGACTGGTGAAATGGATGGGAGGGATTTGGGTGGCATTCCTGTAATCTTTTGAGTCAACATGCCATTTTGCCTCAGGTGAGCAGTCTGCCTACCTGAAGCCTTCAGTGGCCAAGTAAGGATCTCTTCTTATGCCAACTGGCATTTTATCAATGGGGGAATCTCCAATGTGGGGAGACTGCCAAAGCTTCACTCAAACTTCAAGTTGGGTCCTCATGTTTTAGCATTCCTTTACTCATGGAAAGCTCCTGGTGGCAATTGCTGCCCATTTGATACCAAAGCCCTTCGTTTTTTGGTGGGTCTGCCTATCTAGCATGGTGCATTCAGATGCCACTTAACTTATGCTTTGGCACTCATCCATCAAAGTATCCTGTCAGATGAAATCCCAGCAGTAGTCACTGCCTAACATGAAGTCCTTAATAGGAATGGCTGCCCTAGCAGGGATGCATCATTGGCATCACAATTAGAATGTGATCCCAGGTCCTGCTGCCTACCAATTCTGATTCACCACCCCCTGAACCTTTGGCCTTGATACAGGAACACCTGCCAGCTCAGAAAAAAAATGATGTCCAAAGTGGCCAGTTACCTCTCCTCCTCCCTGATGCCCCACAATGTCTGCAGATTGGAATCCAAGTCAATAATTCTGAGCCAAATTTTCCTTGAGCTACGAACACTTACTGCAAGTGTGGTCATTTAAGATCATAATGCACTCCCAAACTCCTACACGTTGCCGTTATGGCACACCATCTGTTATGTCATATCTGTATAACTATTTATTTATTTATTGCTTATTTAATTAATTTTGATTGAATTATTTTAATTGAATTAATTGAATTTTGTATTTACTAAATTAGCCAGTAAAATAACAGCATGTTACACTTTTCCAGCTTAGGGACAATAGAACAACACTCACCAAGTTCTGGGGGTAAAAGTAAAGAATAAAAAGCAACATTTCCTTCCCCTTCTGCACTGAATTCCACAATTGCACAAAATGTGTGACTTTAGCTCTCTGGTAACAAAGCACTTTGTTTGCAATCACAGTGCAATGCCAATGTCTGTCAGCAAGTATAAGGTTGCAGATGATCAGGACCTGCTAAGAGTTAGGATATGTGCAACAGAGTTTTTTGCACTCAATTATTAAGGGTATAAGACGAATGGTTGACCATATTGGAATTGTTGAGTTTGATAAATGTAATTTAATGCATGTTGAGAGTTGCTTATCATGGATTTCATTCGAGCAAGTTGCTTCTGTAAACTATTTAAGCCCTAGTCATTTTTCCTAAATTGCAATCCCCATAATTGACCACAGCATTTCAACTGAAGCTTAACCAGTATTCATAAACATTGGCATAATTTTCTTGCTTTTGTATGCTATGATTCTAAACACAAGAACTGTAAGCCTTTTCTTCCCTACCTCCTTCAGACTTGTGCACCTGCAGGTTTCTCTGTTCCCATACCTCCCTTAGCATTTTATCTGTAGTTTATAGTGTCTCTCCTCATTCCTCCTACTTCTCCCTCCACCCCGAGTGTTGTATAAGGCAATGGTTCTGAAGGAATTGATGGTCATATTGCATTGGCTCCATCAATGTCATGATGTCATACACAATCTGTGAGTGCAAATAGATTGTTCCACATTACCTTTTGGACTGCTGTACCAGCTCACAAAGGTTTCAGTCATCATGCCTGACCAAATGTATTTGTATTGTAATTGTATCGTAACATGTAAATGTATTTATTGCAATCATGCAATGGACTTTCTTATCATCTAGGAAAAGTGCCTCTTCTACAGATACTCAATGGTGGTACATCCTCTACCACTACTCATTATATAGGCTCAAGACAAGAACAGACAAAGGAGGATTGGGACAGTCAACTCTATCAAACAGCCCTTACCCAGTACCCAAGTTAGACAGAGGTGGAAAACCCCACCGGTATCAGGAAAAGTAAAGAAAAAAATTTCAACCAAATGAATAAGTACGGCAAGAGTGTGGGCTCGGAAAACAAAGTCACCACGTTTGGAAAACACAGAAGGCTTAGTGAAGGAAACTCTGTAAGGAGCATGTGAAGGCTTCAGGAAGTAAATTTAGAGATTCCCTAAGGGAAATTGGAATAACTTTCTAAAAATAAAGTACAAAGACCGAAACGGGAAGAGCAAGGGACTGTAAAATACAATTCTCATCTCTCACTGTGATCATTATTGACATTAGGCTCTGTGGGGCATAGCTGCAAGGAACATTGAAAGAACCAGAAAAAGAAATTAGCCTCAGGCTACAGAATCAGGAAACCTCAGACTGTATTTAGGTTGAAAACAAGGGAATTTAAATAAATCAATTGAGCCTAGCTGAAGTAAAAAAGCCAGGTAAAAATTAAACATTTGAAAAAAATGGGATTGAGTGATTAGGCCATGGATTCTCGTGGGAAGATTTACGAAGGCTGCAACAGAGATCTTGATTTAAAAATTTGAATAGAAGAGACACTATGGTGTTTTAGACCATGAAGCCAGGTAAAAGTCCAACTTGCCTGGGAAGAAGTGAAAAATCTCTATTTGATTGTATCAGGTGGGAAATTCTAAAAGGAGTGGATAGATACCATAGCCACCAGGGTAGCCACCAGCTACCCTGAAAAAGGCAGGAAAGCCCAGTAAGCATTACAGAGATACAGAATTACACAGAAACAACTTTTAAGAGCTTGGAAAAAAATCAATTACTACAGAACAGCGAGAAGTATATATAGAGCTTTATCAAAGAATTTGAAACAGTATTATAGAAACAGAGATTTGAAAAGACCAAAGGAAATACTATCATATTGCCATGACATAAAATTGAGCAAGTTCTACAGTCATTCAATTTAGTGCTGATAATTCCAAGAATACAAGCTTTAAGAACAGCAAATTGAAAGCCTTACTGAAATGATCCAGGTTTAAAATACTTTTACGATAAAACAAATCAGCACCTTGAGAAGAAATGGAAAAATATATATGAGAGAGTAACTGTCAGAAGCATAATTATGTCACATGTTACTCTATAAGGCAGTACACGTAAGAGTTTAAAATGTATACATTGTTTGTAATCAACCAACTTCACATTGAACATGCACACATGACTCAACTTCAACTTCATCAGAACAGTTAGAAAGGATCAACAATGTCCCAGTGAACAATTCATTCAAAGCAAATGTTCTTCAATCACTGATCCAGGAACAAACAGTGTTAACAAATCAGTCAAGAGGCAGCCAATAGAAGACTTTATTAGGCTTCCCAGACTCATCTCAGAATCCAAATACATGAAAAATGACATAAGAGGGCTGTGTAACATTGTCACAGAGAAAGTCACGACTTGACAGGACTTATGAAAATGTTTAATCCTTTTTCTTCTAAAGTAGAACAGTCAGTGTCAATGTCAGCAACAGAGATAATGTGGAGTGAGCAGCAATATTTCAGTGACATGACTGAGAGTCTGAAAAGGTTTGATCTTTATGACTCTACTGTTGGTCAACTTCAATTGTCTTCCTCCAAATGCTACACTGGTTGAAATGAGACAGAAGGTAACTGATTCCCATATACAAAGTCTCTGACTTATCAGTTAAAAGTCACAGCTTTCACAACTGCTCCACAAAAGATTAACCAGTTTTCTTCAGGTTTGCATTGAGTTTGCCTGCAGACAGAGACCACTCCTGAGTTGCGGAAAAACTGAATACTTCTCTCTCTTTGTCATTTGTTCTCAGCTCCAAGCTATTCAGTTACCTGAGGACCAATCACACATTTGTTGGCAGGCAAAAAGGTCGCTGTCATTAAAAACTGGTCATTAGTCCATAGGCCAATGAACATTTCGTTGCCACCAAAAGCTGCAATTGTACACACCACTCAACTCCAAATCATCTGTAACTCAAACTCCAATTACTGATTGTTCAAACAATTCTTTACGATACTTGTCCTGTGTTTTAGGTTACTTACTTCTCAAAACTGCAGCCATTCTCTCAAACATTATTTTCTCAAGCAGCTCTTCCTTATTTTAGTCCACAGCTTTTGAAACATAAAATAAAAAAGACACAGTCCTTGCATTTCTTGGAAATTAATGAGGCATAATGGCTATAAGACAAGTAATCCAGTTAAAAACTGGTACAACCAGAATCAAAGAAATCTGTATCTTCCTGGAATATTTCCAGGAAGCTTTGGGCTCAATATTCAGGAAAATTTCCTTTTCTCTGAGATCCAGAAGTAAAGTGCATATCAGCATATTCTAATGACAGTAATCAAGGTTCTTGTTCTTACCATTCATTTTCTTAGAAGAATTATCCTGCTTCTGTCTGTGTAACTCATCTGAATCAGAGGAGGGTTTTTGTTTCCATTGGCTTTGCTTTATCCTTGTTATCAATTAAGGTTAGGAAATGCATATTATCCTATCCAAACTACAGATCATTGAAGATCAGAATTGAATTGAATGACTGTTCTTCATTTGGGGGGATGGGGAGTCTTCCACAATAAAAATCCATTATAATTACTCTCTTATTCTTCCAAATCTCTTCCCATTTCTTTCAACTTAAAGATGAGCTATTCACAGAATATGACCTATATATCAGCCAAAGAAAGCTCACTCTACATTTTATTTTGTTTGTTCTTCATGCTTTAAGAGATATCATGAAAAGTGCACCCTTTGTAAACATGAACTCATCCAAAACTCTGCTCCCCATTATCAAATTCACAGCAAATCTTGTTCACCCTTTTACCCAGTACTTGTTGAATTATGTTTGTTCCTGCTCTGGTGTGCCTAGATTTTTAAATTCATATCCTTGTTTTCAAAAGCCTCCTTGTCCTCAGCCTCCCCCTTTCTCTATTATCGCATCTACAAATATAATGTTATGAAATCTCTATTTCTTCTATTGCCACACTGTTGCAAATTCTCAATTTTCATTGCTCCTTCGTTGCCAGTTCTGACTTTAGCTTTCTTGAATTTCCTTCCCAAAGTGTCCCCTCTATTCTATTTACTACTTCAAGCCTGACACTTTGATCAAGCATTTGGACAGATAATGTAATCTATTTTATCCTTTTGATCTGGGCAACCAGCAATCATGAGCCATGCTGGTATCAGTGACATTGATAGCAAGGGTGGGTATGGTCTTGCAGTCAGAATTTAATGAACTACGTAGAAGAATAGCAATCAAGTTCTCAAAATTGATGAACTCCAGATCACTGCTAATGCCACACATAAGTGAGTACAGAAAAAGAGCTATAGCTGAAAAAGTGATGCAGAAAAAAGGGTTTTAGATTCCTGAGACACTTTGCCTGGCTCTGGGAGAAGCCAGATGGGTTGCATCTGATCAGAGCTGGGATGGAGTTCCTTGTTGGCTATTCTGCTAGCGCTGTGAGGGAGAATATAAATCAAGTCAACAGGGATGTGGAAACCAGACGAGAATATCTGTTCTGTTCAGGACTTCCTCACTAGAGACAAAATTCTGCACAAAGGCTCTCACACAATGTCATTATGCAGTGTGTCCAATTTGTCAATGTATTTCTCTTTCCTTCTTCAATGTGAAAACTTGCCATTTTGTTCTTCCCTGAACATCTGTCCCCACCACTTTTCTTGCCTCTCTAATGTAAAGTTTCTTCAACCTCTGAACTTTTTGTCAGATCTCATGAGAGATCATTGATCAGCTATACTTAGACCCACTCACAATCAACAGCAGATAGAGAACCAGCAAACTTGTGGTGCTAGTTTCTTTGTGGCTCTTTGACAGCAAGCGCGTACAGCTTCCAGGATTTCTGACCAATTGGAATGGGAGGATGTAATCATATCCCACACTTTTGAGCACCCACCGACCCACCCCTGCCTTCAAACCCACTGGTAGGGACAACATACCATGGGGGTAACAGAATTAGATAATAGGTGATCTACACAGCACACAGCACTCACTCATATCCTGACGTCAGCACACAAGTGATAGTCTGTGCAATTAGGCCTGCAAATTTCACCTTATCTCGTCTAAATCATAAATGAACAGGAGCAGATATTGAAGGCAGAGATACTAGTGCAAACCCCAAGTCAGTGGGCGCAGGACCCTCGAACCTTTGCTCAACTTGCTAGAGCTGCTGAGATTCAGGGACATTGACTGACAGGATTATTCTGAAATGGAAGATGTGTGCAGTTTTTGATGGCATTCCCAGAGACACTCTACACTCACGAGAGAGAAACTGCAGGAGTCTGTTTCCATCATGAGAACCATAATTTCTCTGGTCTTTGCAATTATATCTACCTCAGTGAAAAAAAGTGGTCACCTGCCTGGGGCACCAGATAACAGGTAAAAGAGTGCATGCTCACCCTGACCAATGATCTGCATATTCGGTTGACCAGGACTGAAGGAAAGCTCACCTCAAGTTATTCAACACCTCAATAAAATGTTCTCCAGCTTTTGGCTAGCAAGGAATTGTGGGTTGGCCTTAAGATAGTAAATAGTGAAAGTGGGCATGAAAGTGAGGACCCTGAAAAACATGCCCTCACTCCTCCATCTTTGACCCCTCCCTGGTAAAACTCTCATTCTTGTGATGAACACTAAATCTGCCTCTGCACAAGTGCAGTTGGAACGATCTCATATGGGGCTCTCACAGGCTCCAAAACTGAAAAGACATTGGCCATGAGCTTTTCAGCAGTCAGGGCAGGGGAGACAGTTGCAAGCCCATAGGGCTGTTGAAGCCACAGGAGTTGCACCATATTAGAAGAATAATAAAAATAAATGAAGAGCAAGTCTTTGTAGTTTCACAAGTAAAACCATTTGGCTGGTTAAAGCTTTGTCAGTCATTGCTTTCACTGTCAAAACTCCATTGTCCAGTCAACTACATCGGTGTCCGTCACCTTGAGGTAAATAGCATGTCCATGGTAAGACAAACAATGAGTGTCAGTGAGTGAGATGGATTGTTCCACTGTGCGAATGTTTTTGCATTGGACGCTAAAGGTTTAGCACAGTAGACTCAACATTTCTCTGCCAGCTGGCAAAACACTTTCTCATAAGCTAAAACGTGCCTGAATGAGTACACGATAGGAAAGTGGGCAGCGGCAGGAATTTCGGTCACATCAGTCTTCCCCTCTTCTTGTTGTTGCTGCTCTTCTTCCAAAGATACGGAGTGGCCATCAGCTCCAGTCTTCTCTTCTCTACTCAGTGATGCAGAGTGCAGCACACCCCGATCACTCCTATCACCTCCATATAGCAACTTATTGTCACCGGTATTTATGAAAATACAGTGAGATGTGTATAAGTTGCCACAATTCAGCCCCAATTTAATTACAGGAATTATGAAAAATTGAGAGAAGGTTAGGACAAAGTTAGTCTTCGGTTCACTCCCCGGATCCTGGGTTTTCGGACGGTCTACGGGACGCCACCGCCGAAGCCACCAAAACAAGGATTTTCAGACCGGACCCATCGCGCTGCCACCAGCAAAACCAACAGTGAAGCCACTGCATTGCCACCATATCAAGGAGGGACAGACCAGACCCACCAAATCACCAACACTGAAACCATCGCTGAAGCTGACGTCACTTCAGTCACTACCCAAAGCCGCCACTTTATCTCCACAGCCACAAGGAACAAACCAGAGCCACCATGCCACCACCATTATAGCCACCGCTGAAAGTGCCGCACCACTGCCAGGAAGAACAGACTAGACCCACCGACGACGAAGCCTTCGATGAAGCCGTGGCCACTATGGCCATGAGGAACAGACATCTGGATCCACCACACTAATCTGTGCAGCAAAGACCCATTAAAGCTGTTCTTCTGACTGGCTTTCCTGCTCCCGCTAACAACACCATCTACAACACAAGATTTAAGGCACGGCTCTTGTGCACCTCTGCCCATGCGCATTGTGATTGACTCTTAACAGGTCTGTGAAATTATCAAACAAAGCCACTCCGTTCCAGGGTAATTAGGGAGCAGCAACTAATGCTGACCTTGCCAGTGACACTTGCATCCTATGAAAGAATACAGATTTCAGGACTCCCTTACAGGTACAAACTGGGAGAGTGTGGCACAGATCTGTGCAGACATCAGGGTCACTTCAATAGCTTGCTCATAATAGCTGACTTCTGCTGTGGTCATGTAGTTTCAGTTGTACCTTTCCTCTTCAACAGTGCATGTTTTCTGTGGGAGATTGACCTTCAATTTATTTTGTGGCCAGCACAGGTACAATAGGCAGTATCCCAGAAGGGAAGAACCACAGTAAAACAGGGAAATGATTCATGCTTGTCCGGTTAGTCTTGTAGACCTGAAAATCGAGCTTCAGATCTTGCCATTGTACTGGATTTATCCTTTTCTTCTTCATTTACTATGATTCTATATTCACCTCCAAAAGAGGGAAAGGACTACTGCCTGGACCACGTCCAATGAGCAGAAGCCTTTCACTGAGGCAAAAAAAAGCAACTGACCTCTTCATTGCCCTTGAAGGCTTTCTCTCCAGTCAACTGTTGGATCCTGTCAATTCCGCTGTCTTCTGGCCTTGTTCAGCCTGACCACTTTCAGAAAGAGAAACATACCTGTTCTAAGCAAGGATCACCGGATCCCGAAACGTTAACTCTGTTTTCTCTGCACGGATGCTGCCAGCCCTGCTGAGCTTTTCTAGCAACTGCTGGTTTTGTTTCTGATTTACAGCGTCCGCAATTCTTTCGGGTTTTTAATAGCGAAGCAGACCCTGGTTTGCTAAAGATGGGAATGCATGACCAGAAAGAAAATTGACTCAGTTGGTACTGTTAAGACCAGTTTATCCGCCGTGCTCCACTTAAAATATTGTAGCCCACTTCAACATTTGTCGTCTCTCATAAACAAGTGTCTTGCTTCTGGCTGTTGGACCTGTACTGTGCAGGAATGCTAGTGTTCGTCTTTCTTTATTGTTGAGAATGAACGGAAAGAAAAAAGAACAGGCTAGCCTGCCGTCGAGAGGCCAACACACCCCAGCCCTCATTCCTAATGTACAAATTTACTGTTTTACTCTGTCCGCAGCCGGATTTGAAGCGCTGCTGTGAAGTTGGAACTGTTGGTCTTGGAGTGGGTTAATTTTCAGTGCACTCCAGGGCGCGGCGCTGTTTGTTCTCACACTCGCTGCTCTCGATAAGCAGGTGCCCTCGACCGAAAAGCAAAATAAAAGCGGCCCAAACAAAAAAAAGGGATCCTTGTTTCTTCCCAGTGATGGTGAGTTGATG
The DNA here is from genome assembly GCF_021869965.1 of Rhincodon typus. Classification (NCBI taxonomy): domain Eukaryota; kingdom Metazoa; phylum Chordata; class Chondrichthyes; order Orectolobiformes; family Rhincodontidae; genus Rhincodon; species Rhincodon typus. Next base: position 54,744,230 of record NC_063340.1, read on the forward strand.
CCATCGACACATTGAAAGCGGTTCTCAATCTTCCTGCGTCTTTCCGTTCGCCCCCCGTCTTCATAATAGAAAGGAGATCTTGGAAACTTTCATTCTGAGCTGCAGAAACTTAACATGCAATTCCCCAGCTATGTGAGTTGACGCGATTTTAATCCACCCTTCATGCCTTTGAAGTTTGACTTTCTGTAGCTTTTTCCAAATGGTGTCTATTTCAAATTTATAACAGGGTTAAATCCTATTTTTAAAGTTGTAATATCTCAAAAATTCAATAAAATCCCTGCAGTCCTACAGGACCATTGGGCTACCCTCTCCCATTACAGAGTGGTAACTGGTGATTGGGTGAACCCAAATGTCAGCACACCTCAGGGCAGAGGTTGACAAGGTGAGCCCTTCACAGCAACTTCAGCCACTGAACCCATGCTGTTGGTGTCACTCTACAGAGTCAAGCCAACTGAGCCCAATCACTCTTGTTGCTGAACATCAACAATCTCACAAACCGTTGCCAAGTCTCAGCACTTGTCATCTCACTGACTGTACTCATCTTACCTTCACCTCAATCTGAATGCTCCCAAGCCAGTTTCTGTCCATCCTTTAGCATCATTACAATCGTAATCAAAGTCTCATATTTCAGTAATAGTGACTACAGTGTTAATCTTCCTACAGCCCAGGTGGGTTATATCGATAATCAGGACATTATTGTCCTCTAAGACTTTACTGCCATTGTTCAGCACAATAGCACTGTTATTATTTAAAACACACAACTTATTTGATTTTGTTCAGAACATCCCTTGCGGACCTTTCTCTTCCATCACCTTTGAGTGTAGGAGTTGGGAAATCATGTTGAGATTGTACAGGACAATAGTGAGGTCTCTTCTGGAGTGCTGCCACCAGTTCTGATCGTCCTGTTGTGGGAAAGATATTATTGAGCTAGAGAGGGTTCAGAGAGATTTTCCATATTGTTGCTGGGTATGGAACGTTTCAGTTATAAAGAAAAGCTGGATAGGCTGGTAATTTTTTCATGGAGCATAGGAGGTTGAGAGGTGACCTTATAGAGGTTTATAAAATCATGAGGGGTATAGATAGGGTTAATGGTAGGTGTATTTTCACCAGTTTGGGGGAATTTCAAGAGTAGGGGGCATATCTTTAAGGTGAGAGGAGAGAGATTTAAAAAAGATGAGGGGCAACTTTTTTACATAGAGGATGGTTCACATTTGGAATGAACTTCCTGAGGAAGTGGTGGATGTGGGCACAGTTACAACGTTAAAAAGATACTTAGATAAGTACATGAATGGGAAAGGTTTGGAGGGATATGGGCCAGGAGCAGGCAGGTGGGACGAGTTTAATTTGGAATTATGTTCAGCATGGTCTGGTTTGACTGAAGAATCTGTTTCATGCTGTATGACTCTTTGAACTTGGGATTACCCCAAGGATTGATCCACAGCTCTTCCTAATCTAGATTCTGTCCTTTGGCAACAACACTGATCAGTAAGGTATGCTTTTACAGCTCTACCTCCCTATGGCCAAATTTGATGCCTTCCCTTCCTGTTGTGGTCTGACTGCCTTCCAACCATTCAGTCTTGAAGGAACTTTGGCTTTTCTGCAGCCAAGTATGGGGAAGACTGGACTCATCATTTTCACCTTATTCCACAAACTCCAATGCTCACCACTGAAATCCTGTCTCTATCTGACCTCTGGCACTGCCTGAACATTAAAATGTGCAGCTTCCTGGAAGTTCCAGGAACTCCTGGACTGAGCCTCTGACTCCATATCATCTCTGTCACAAAGCCTACTTCAATCTATTTAATGTCACCCAAATCCAGCTTATATGCAGATTAAACCCATATCCATAGAAACCGAAAGAATTGTGGGTGCTGTAAGTCAGAAACAAACGTAAATTGCTGGAAAAACTCAGCAGGTCTGACAGCATCTGTGGAGAGAAATCAGAGTTAACATTTTAGGCTGAGTGAGAAGGGATCTGAGGAAGGGTACTCAACCCGAAACATTAATTTAGATTTCTCTCCACAAATGCTGCCAAACCAATATCTATGTTTAACTTCATCTGCGCTTAATTACTTCAATGTACTGCTGGAAAGCATTCCAGGCTAGTTCTATAATTATTAGTTCATCCAAAACTTTGCAGTGCTATACCAAGTCTTTTCTGCTCAACGCTCCTATCGTCAACAGACAACACTGAATCATGGTACACAAGTGCTTCAAGTTTAATATGTTAATCTTGGTATTGAAAATCTCATCTCTTCACACCTTTGTAGCATTTAGCAGCACCATAACTCACTCTGAATCCTCATTCACCTTTTTGGGATGTATTTTGGCAAGTGTTTTGGGATGTCTTTCCCTGTAACAGATCCCATATATATCTAGGTCATCGCTATAGTTATGATTAAATGAATTCTCCTCATAGAAAAAAAAAATCAGTTCAGTTGGGAATGCTAGTTTACAGTTTAACTACTACACAGAAAGTATGGAAATATCATTAAATTTGAAGTTATATTAACAAAATCTATTTAAGGTTTGGTTGAAAATGGGTTTGTTTGACTGAAAACTGACAATAATAAACCGTCTTCCCTGCAGGTGTGCTCCAAGCTATTGTAATCCTTCCATTCAGGCTGAGATTGTGCAGGTCGTTAACATCATAACGAGCCCTGGACCAAATGGCACCGATATGGAACATTGAACTTCTGATGGCAGAGATTATTTCAAACCTTTTACAGAATAAAAAGGATAAAGTACCCCAGGGAATAAGGAAGGGATCCTTTATTGTTTTAAAAGGTAGCATGTATCAGGAGTTTATTTTAGCAGAAAGCATCTGAAATGACACCTTTCTTTAAATAAGGTTTCTGTTCTTGATTACAAAACTCCATTTCACACAACAATTATTGCAGAACTCCTTCTCCCTGATATTTAAATTAAAAAACATATTGTTAATTTGATGTGGTAAAATCAAAGGGAAATAATTTTAATGAATTCTGACATCAGTGTTTCAGTAAGTCAATCGTTCAATTATTCAGCACGTAGGCAATTTAATCCAGTTAAAGCACCAGGCAGGCATGAAACAAGTGTTTGACTCTGCAGGGGTAAACAAATTGGCCTGGATTTGTTTCTCTTTGGGACAGAGTTTCAGAAGGGTGTTACACTGATTGACTTTTCAGTTTATGATGCAGTGCCGATATATTTCCAATGTCAGGGCTATTAGAGATGCAAGATGGGATTCCTGTCACCAAGCAATCTAGCCACTACAGTGACGAAGCCTCAGCAGCCCTCTCTGCTCACTACCACAGCATCTGAAGACCCAAAGAATGATTTAAAGGGTTTGGTTTGATTTGCTTTATTGTAGTCACATGTACCTAAGTACAGTGAAAAGTTATGTTTCGTGAGCAGTACAGACAGATAAAAGCAAACAAGGACAAACAGATCATAGGATGCTTAGACAGAGCAAGGCATACAAAGTTATGGCTGCACAGAAGGTGCGTAAATCAAGATCAACATTTTTGGAGTTAAGTCCATTCAGCAGTCTAATAATAGCAGGGAAGAAGCTGTTCTTGAACCTGTTGGTATGTGTGTTCAAGCTCTTGATGGAAGAAATTGGAGGAGAGTAGGTCAGAGTCAAAGCTTCCATGCAAAGCATGGATCAAAGCCCAAGCCTTCAGCTCATACATTTTTGGTTCCCTTTAGAGTGAAGGGAGGCTACAACATGCCCTCTCCCTCCATTTGTTGCTTATCAGAACATCCCAATGCCTTCCACATCAAGGTCCCAGGAGGCAATAATAGAGTCATACCTTCAGCCCACCATGTCTGTGCCAACCAACAATCTATACTAATCACATTTACCCAAATTTGGTCCATACCGTTCTATGCCCTGGCATTTTAAGTATTTATCTAGGTGCTTCTTAAATGTTGCAAGAGTATCTGCCTCCACCACCCTCTTAGGCAGCATGATCTATATATCTACCACCCTCTGAGTGAAAATATTCTTTCTCGTATCGCCTGTAAACCATTTGCTCCTCACCTTAAACCTTTATCCTCTGCTCGTAGACACAGCTGCCATGGGGAAGAGATTCTTACGATCCACTCTGTCTATACCTCTCATAATTTTGTATACCTCAATCAGATCCCTCCCCTCAGCCTCCTCTGCTCTAACAAAAACAAGTATCCAGCCTATCCAGTCTCTCCTCATAACTGAACTTTTCATCCCGGACAACATCCTGGTGAATCTCCTCTGAACCCTCTCCAGTGAGACATGTCCTTCCGATAGTGTGGTGACCAGAACTGCACACAGTTTTCCATTTGTTGCCTAACCAATATTTTATAAAGTTGTAACAAGATTTCGTTGCTGCTATGTTCTATACGCCGACTAATGAAGCCATCATCCCACATGCCTTCTTCATAATCTTGTCTCCCTGTACTGATCTACAGACTTATATACCAAAGTGCCTTTGTACCTCAGTAGTCCCTGGATCTGCCATTCATTGTGCATGCCCTTCCCTTATTTGACCTCCCAATAAGCATCATCTCACTCTTATTGGGATTAAATTCCGTCTGCCATTGGACTGCCCAATTTATCAGCTGATCAATATCAGACTGCAGTCTGAGACCATCCTCCTCGCTATCAACAACATCACCAAATTTCATGTCATCTGCAAACTTACCAATTATACTTTCTACATTCACATCAAGCCATTAACGTACATAACAAACAGCAAGGGTCCCAACACTGATTCCTGTGGTACACCACTGCTCACAGGCTTTCAATTACAAAACCAACCCAGTTGAAGGATTATTGCTAAAGGACCCAGGATTAAAAGTGATTTTTTTTTGTCTATGCTTGCAAGTATATTAGACTTAGCAAAATTTGTGATCAAAGCAGAATAATAGTTGAAGTAATAGTATTAAATTTCCATTTAATGTTTTGTGGCTCCCTTAGATCCTGAGCCTTTGGTTTGAAAAGTTATTCCAAATGACAGTTTATAAATGTCCTAACTAATGCACAGCACTAATAATTCGCTTTCGAAACCAAGAATTGATTTGCTTATGTAGTTGACAAAAGCTGGCCTTACGGTCATAGGAGTGGGTACAGAATTAACTTCTCCTCCAAACCTGCTCCTGTCTCTAACAAGAATCCATTGTTGAATAAATTCAATAGTGAGAAATGGTGTAGGATCAGAAGATGTAGAATCCATATAGGAGGAGGAGGTAAAAAATAAAAAGGGGAAGAAGACACTGGTAGGACTAGTCTGTAGTCCTCGAAAAGTAGTTATACATGGGCCAGAGAATGAATCAAAAATAATGAGACCATGTGAATAAGGCAGTACATTAATCATGGATGACTTCCATCTTCATGTAGATTGGGATATTCAAATTAGCAGAGGTAGCCCTGCGCAAGAATCCATAAAGTGTATTCAAGGAAATTTCCTAGAACATTATGTTGTGGATCCAACCAGGGGTCAGGCTATTTTGAATCTGGTGATAGATAGTGAGTAAGGTTTAATAAATTATCTCAGAGTAAAAGATCCCTGAGGAAACAGTGACCATAACATTCAGTTTAAGTGGGAGGAACTCGGTTGAAAACAGCTGTGCTAAGATTAAATAAGGGTAATTACAAAGGAATGAGGGTGGAACTTGCTGAAGTGGACTGTAAAATAGGTTTCGCAGCAAAGATTGTTGAGTAAGGCCATAGTTTATGCTCACAGCAAATGTATATCCCCTATGAGGAAGGAGGATTCTAGGAAGGGGATAAGCCAACCATGCTTAACCAGGGAAGTTAAGGATTGCATCAAATTGAAAAAAAAGCATACAATGTGCAAAGGTAAGCCAGTGGCTTGGGAAAATTTTTAAAAACCAACAAAAGATGACCAAAAAAAATGTGGGAGAAGACAAAATTGAGGGTAAACTTGCAAATAAAATCTAGATACATAGCAACAGCTTCTTTAAATATATAGAAAGGAAGAGAGGGAGGCTACACTGAACATAGGCCCCTTATAGAATGAGTAATTAATAGTGGGGAACCAGGAAATGGCAAAGAAGTTGAAAAACAACTTTGAAGAATATTGTGTTCAGTTCTGGTCTCCATGCTGTAGTAAAGACCTAAGTAAACCTGAAAGGGTGCAGAAAAGATTTACAAGAATGTTACTGGGTTGGAGAGTTTGAGCAAGGGGAGAGGCTGAATAGACTGGGGCTATTTTCCTTGAAGCGTCAGATGCTGAGGGGTGACCTTATAGAGGTTTATAAAATCATGAGGGACATGGAATAGGCTGAATAGCCAAGGTCTCTTTTTCCCAGGGTCAGGGAGTCCAAAACTAAAGGGGATAAGTTTAAAGTTAGAGGGGGAAGATTTCAAAGGGACTTAAGGGGCAACCAGCTGTCAGAGGAAATGGTGGAGGCTGGTACAATTACAACATTTAAAAGGAATCCGGAAGGGTATATAAATACGAAGGATTTGGAAGGATATGTGCCAAATGCTTACAAATAGGACTAAATTAATTTAGGATATCTGGTCAGCATGGGCAAGTTGGACTGAAGGGCCTGTTTCCATGTTGTACAACTCTATGACTCTATGACTCAGTCTTCACAGTGCAAGACACTAATAGCATTCCAAAATTACTAAATAATCCAGGGGGAAAAAACAGTACAGGAAATAAGTGCAACAACTATCAATGGAGAAAAAGTGCAAGGGAAACTAATGGGGCTAAAGACCAATCGGTCACCCGGACCAGATGGGATGTACCCTAAGACATTAATAGGAATAGATACAAAGATAGTCATCTTCCAAAAATGTTAGATTCTGGAAAAGTCCCAGAGGATTGGAAACTGTCAATATAACACTGTTAGTTTTAAAAGAAAGGAGACAAAAAAAGGTAACTATATGGACAAGGTGTAGAGCTGGACACCTTGTTATCTCAGATTCTCCAGCATCGGCAGTTCCTACTATCTCTGTAACTATATGGACAGTTAGCTTAATTTCAGTTGTTGGAACAGCGTTTGAATCTATTAAAAAGAATGTAATAGCACAGCATTTAAAGTACATAATATGGTCAAGGAGAGTCAGCATGATTTCACAAATCATGCCTCATAAGTTTACTAGAATTCTTTGAATTCTTTCAAGCAAGATAGATAAAAGGGAAGCAGTAAATGTAATATTTTTGGATTTTCAGAAGGTGTGTGATAAGGTACCACATATTAGGCTACTTCATAAGATAAGTGACCGTGGCTTTGGAGATAGTGCACTAACATGAATAGAGGATTGATTAACTAAAAGACGACAAAACGTTTGGATAAAGGGGGCATGTTCAGGATGGCAACCTGTAATGAGTAGAGTTCTACAGAGATCAGTACTGAGACCACAATTATTTACAACATGTGTTAATGACCTGGATGAGTAAAGTTGCCAGATTTGCAGATGACACAAAGGTAGATTTGATGGTAAATAGTGGAGATGACACAAAAGGTCTGAAAAGGGGTTTAGTTACGTTAAGTGAACAAAATGAACAAAGAAAATTACAGTACAGGAACAGGCCCTTTGGCCCTCCAGGCCTGCAAGTGATTAGGTAAAATTTTGGCAGATGGAATATAATGTGGGAAAATGTGAGGTTATGCACTTTGGTGGATAGAATAGAGGAACAGAATATTAGTTAAATGTAGAAAGACTGCAGAAAGCTGCAGAGCAGAGGGATTTCAGAGTCCATATGCATGAATCACAACAAACACATTGAATTAGACCCTGTGTCCAAATCACGGAGAAAAAGAACCAGAAGTGGTACCAAACACTCCAACAAACTGAAACATATAAATAACAAGTGGAACAGAACACCAACACTTCACCAGAGGCATACTGGCGATATAACCTAGCAGGGTGATGAAATGTTTGCAACCAAACACACTGACCTGGCAATCATGTCCACAACCTCATCTGAGCTACAAATCTTCTTGAAAACTTTAATCATGAGAAGCTAGCATTCAAGTTCACTGGGTAATAGGGAAGGTAAATGGAATGTTCATTTCAATTTCAAAGAGAATGGAGTATAAAAGTCAGGAGTTTTGCTAAAACTATATAAGGCACTAATCAGACCATAGGTAGAATACTGTGAATAGCTTTGGGCCCTTATCTAAGGAAAGGTGTAGTGACATTGGAGGCAGTCCAGAGAACATTCACTAGGCTGGTACTAGGTGTGGAAGGACTGTTTTATGAGAAGAGGTTGACTGGATTGGGCCTTTATTCATTCAAGTTTAGAAGAATGAGAGGCCACCTTTTTGAAAAGCACAAGATTCTTCAAGGAGATAGTAGGAACTGCCGATTCTGGAGAATCTGAAGAAGGGTCTCGACCCGAAACGTCAGCTTTCCTGCTCCTCTGATGCTGCTTGGCCTGCTGTGTTCATCCAGCTCTACACCTCGTTATCTCAGATTCTTCAAGGACTTGACATGGTAGATGATGAGAGATTGTTTCCCCTTCTGGAAGAGTCTCGGACCAGAGGGCATAATTTAAGAGTAAGTAGTCACCCATTTAAGACAGAAATGAGGAGGAATGTCTTCTTTCAAAGGGTAGTGGATCTGTGGATTTTTTTTTACGACAGAGAATTGTAGAGGCAGGGTGATTAATTATATTCCAGGCTGAGGTAAACAAATTTTTAATCAGTAAGAAAATGATGAGTTATGGGGAAATGACGTGAAAGTGATTGTTATCAGATCAGCATGCTCTCATTGATTGGCACTGCGGATCTATGCGCTGAATAGCTTATGTTTACTCCTACATCTTATGTTCTTATATGGTTAATGTAAAACAGACTGTGATGTAACTAATGAAATAACTAGACATAAATAGAACCCTCAGAGAGAAGAATCTGATATGGAGGCTGTAGCTGTATTTTAAGATGTAGTCATGTATATAATATGAATGAAAAGTTGAAATTACTTTACCATTACCTTGGTCCCAATCATTGGTAAAAAAGATTGGGAAGGACAACCAACCCAGTTGAGCAATATTGGGATAGGATAAACCCACCCCTCAATTAAAGAGAGACCAACCAAGGTGCAAGCCTCCACCCATGGTCAACCCATCCCAAACCACCCATTACCCAGAACTCAGCTGAACTGCAGCATTTGAAGAAAACTCTTGCCAGTAAGCCATCAAGTGAACATTTGCAAAAAGAAACAGATTACCAAACTTGTTTATTTTTAAAGACTATTTGATTAAGTCCATTAATGAGTCACAGAGATGCTTTCTCACGCCACTACCAGACAATCTGCAAATTCAAGCATTTTCAAACTAAAATGTAAATAATCACACAAGTTAAAATACGAATTGTTACAAGATAATTATGAATCAGGGAAGAAAGCAGAGAAGAGTGGTAAAAGATTTTTTGCAAATTATGGGGAAGTATAAGGGGCATATCCTAAGGAGCCAGTTTTGGGACCATGGTTCCTTTTGATGTATATCCAATTCACATTTTCAGAACGGTTTCAAAGCTCTAAAAAGGGTGCAGAGGAAATGTATTGATGAAGAACTTCAATTATGTGGAGAGAACAGGGAATCTCAGGTTATTCTCCTTAGAGCAGAAAGAGTTAAGAGAAGAGTTAACAGAGTTGTTCAAAATATTGAAGTGTTTTGAGAGAGTAACTAGGGAGATATTCAAGTAGTATTCAGTGGTAACAAAAGACATAGATTTAAGGTAATTGGCAAAAGACCCAGATTTGAGATTGTTGTCATAGTGGAGGATAGGTGGAGATGAGGCAGTGGCAAGGGGATCAATTAAACTGAAACTTTTTCCCATTTACCATTTAAATGGTCACGGTTTTGCAATAATTGCAAAGTAGACTCCTATCATGTCACATATAAAACTCCAGGAGCATTTTAACTCACTCATGAGAAGGACATACATCATAATCTACAAGGCTATGCCAAGAGTTGGGAAGTGAGATGAGGCTAGATAGCTCTCTTTCAGCTGAATCATACAGAATAAGCAAGATGACTTCCTTCTGCATTGTAAATTTCTCTGATTCTATGAAGCTTGAGAAAAATTTTACGGTTACGTTGTCTCGCAGTCAATTCACCTGTGTAAAAATATGTTGCATCAATATGTACTCTATGGTTTGACATGGGATAGAACAAGAATTGTGGTTGACAAAGTTGACACTTGTAGATTTCTGCAGCTAAAGCGATTGATAATTATATTGTATGAACCTTTTGCACCAGCGTTGACACATCGCTTCTGTGTGGGCTGTTGTGATTTCTCATGAGCCAAAAGCAGGGCACAATGTATTTCTCACTTAATTCAATGTGAATACCTACTTGATTGGTAAGATTAGTAAGCAGGCCATATGCTTCAAAGAATCCAGTAACTTTGAATGGCCTCTAAGGCACTGCAGAGCAATGCAAACACCTAAGCCGCTAATTTAGCAAGCCAAAATGTTGCTGAATAACAGGCTGCATTGCTTTATGTGCCTCATTGTTTCAATGGTCTGCTGGGCTTTGATAGGGATTTAAATTAATCCCTAGAGCCAGTTGTTTGGTTGAATAAATCAGCATTTAGAGCTGGTCATGGATCGAGAACTCATCTGCTGACCGAAAACATTCAATATTCAACAGGGTGTGGATCATTTATGGTCATTATAGGCCGATCAAATTAAAATGAAAGAGTTTGTTACACTAATATATAGTAGATTGATTAAACGATTGCACTCATATATCCACAGAGAAATGTATAAACGTTGCAATAGAGGTGGCATGGTGGCTCGATTCCACCCTTAGGTGATTATGTGCAGTTTGCACGTTCTCCCTGTGTCTGTGTGGGCTTCATCTGGGTGCACCAGTTTCGTCCTACAGTCCAAAGATGTGCAGGTTAGGTGGATTGGCTGTGCTAAATTTCCTATAGTGTGAAGGCATGGATTAGCCTTGGGAAATACAGGGTCTGGGCAGGATGCTGTTCAGAGGGTCAGTGTGTGGACTCAATGGGCCAAATGACCTGCTTTAAAAAAAATGCTATTCAACCCAACCCATCCATGTTGGCATCTGAGCAAATCATTTTCATCACACTTACCCATTCATGTGGGTACAGTCTGCTGCAACACAGTAATAATGTTATGTGGCCAATAGTTTCTTTGTACTTCTGAGTAGATAAATTACCTTGTCATTCTTCTGAAACAGTGCATCTGTCACATCAGATTATTGCTCCCTATACCTTTATAGAACCCATTAATCGCTCCTGCAATTGGAGCTACTTATTGAGGATCCCTCTGAAAAATGATTCACGTACTACAATAATCCGCCTTGGTTAAATAGAGTTGCACTTTGTTGAAGTTGTCTCAAATAAGCAGAGGAGGACTTCTGCCTACATTTTAACTTCCATATTAGGAAACTTCAAACACAAAACCTGACTCTCAAAGGTGCAGTGTTGTCAGCCTAGAATTGGAAAAAGAAAACTAGAATGGTATCAGATCCATCAGTCTAGTATGGTGTAGTTTGATTTGAGCAATATGCTTCATGAAAAGAAAACCACTAGAAGGTTTCTGCTCATTAGATGCTATAATACAGCGATCAAACCACAGATCTTAGTGTGGGATCATTGCATACAAGATTACCCTCCAGTAGCAGTATCTTTTAAAGGGCTGATGATTCCTTTAGAACTGTTTGGCTGTTGAGGGGACAGGGAATGGGATGGAATTTAATGAAATTGGTGATGAGGGTGTATATTTAATAAGGTAGAAAGATGGTAGTTGGGAATCCTGGCCAAATTAAGTCTGCTGTGTGTAATGCCATCTGTATTACTGAAGTCTATGAGATTTTAAGGACTTGTGTGGGGGTCTACTGTGTGTGAGTGTAGCCTGGTCTAGCGTGAAACATCTTGTAGACTAAACAAGATATTTATACTAAATAAAAACCAAAAGAACTGCGGATGCTGTAAATCAGGAGCAAAAACAAAGTTGCTGGAAAAGCTCAGCAGGTCTGGCAGCATCTGTGAACGAGAAAACAGAGTTAACGTTTCAGGTCTGGTGACCCTTCCTCAGAACCCTATCCTCAGAAGATATTTATTCTGTTCTGCAACTAGTTACAGATTATAAGAATAAACTGCATGTTACTCCAAAGATTTTTTGAAGGACCTAATCTTAAATCTATCTCCCACAAGCTCCCACCATACTTTTCCACCAGGTTCTCATGACATAATCACAGTGGGTTGGACTTATTGGCTTAATCGAATATTAACCCATCTCCACCCACCAGTGATTTTTCTGGCAACTATAATTGTTATACATGTTATCATATTTTACTACCCAATATATACTATATATGTTTATATACTTCCATTTCCCACAATTCAGTCATTTGACAAATTTGGATGGTCTTGGGTTTCAGTGTTCTCTATAATGTTTTCTGTTTGGAATTGGTAGAATGGTAGCTTAATGGGTAGAACATAGTCACCTTGGACTGTCTTCCTTGAAGGCTGAGGATCTCTTCTGATATAGAGCATTGTTATTTTCAATGTTTCTTTCATGGAGGTTTGAATTCTATTTGAACTGTGCCTTCTCACTAATTACAGTTTCGAACTGTGATGTGAATTTATCACACACAGAACGCAACGAAGTGTCAAATGATTGGAAAACAGCTAATGTGGTACCATTGTTCAAGAAGGGTGGTAGGGATAAATCAGGGAATGAGAGGTTAGTAAATAACAGTTAAGTTAATAACTGTCATCCATAGTTTGGAAACATTTGGAAAAAAATATGAATGCCAGAAAATATCTCCATTTGAAAAAAAACAAAGATGAATCAAGAAAGTAGGCATAGCTTTGTCAGGGGACGATCATGTCTAACACATTAAATTGATTTTTTTGAGGAGGTGACTAGGTGTGTGGATGAGGGTGGTGTAGTGATCTGGTCTACATGGACTTCAGTAAAGCTTTTTACAAGGTGTCACATGAGAGACTGGTCAAAGAAGTGAGAGCCCTTGTGAACCAGGTCAATTTGGCATGTTGGATCTGTGATTGGCTTAGTGGCAAGAGGCAGACGGTTCAGGTTGAAGATTGTTTTTGTGACTGGAAGCCTGTGACCAGGTTTTGGATCACTCGTTGATTGCAGTGTACATTAACGATTGTGGAGATCATGCTGTCAGCAAGCACTGCCTCTGAGCATTGTGCCATTATAGAGACCATTCAGCCTTTCACTGGCAAGCAGCCCTCAGCTGGTAGCAATGTTAACCCCTAGGAAGGCTCGCCACTGTCCAGTTAAGTGCCTGAATAGCATTTAATATGGTGGACCTTCCCTAAAACAGGCGACACGAGGTTCTCATCAGCTCTCCGGTTAGACTGTTTTCAGCTCCGTAAAATACTGCCTGTCCATCAAAACTGAAATTAAGTGTTGAAGCAATTTTATGAGCTTGAAAAGTTGTCAAGGTGCAAATTGTTTACAGATTCTTTAATTTTACAGTATTTCTATATAAAGAATCCTAGCAATATCTCATTGTAGGTTTGGTGCAGTGTCAGACTAGGCTTATTACTTTGGAAATGTTCATATATTTTCTAAATGGATAAGTATACTCATGTTGGATCATATAAATATATATAAGTTACAGTATTAAAATAAATACCAGCACATAAAAGGTACAAAATGGAAATAGGCTATTCAGCCCAATAAGTTTGTGTTTAAACTCCATACGAACAATCAGTCTTATTGTGTTTAACTACCCAGTTCCAATATCTCTTTTAATTCTTCTTCCTTCATTGACCCATTCAATCATAATCTTAAATATTGACATTGCTTCTGCCTCAGCACAAACTCTTAAGTGAGTTCCACAGACTCTCAATTTTCTGTATGAAAAATTACATAGAATTTACAAAATAGAAACAGATTGTTTGGCCCAGCAGATCTGAGTTGGTTTATACAGTCCTCATGTAGGTTCTCTTGGATTCTGTGTTAGATTTATTAATGATTGTTGTTTATTTATAATCACAAGCATTGGACAACGGCGCAAGTGGAAAGATCATCTCTACTGCTGTTATATCTAGCCACATCATAATTTGAAATCCATATCAGATCACATTTCTTCTCTACTCTTTAATAGGACAGCTTTCTTGTTTTCTGGTCTGTTTGTATGTCGGCTCCCTCAAGCCTAAAGTGATCTAATATTGATTAGCATATCTGCCTTTCTGGTCTAATTAGAAGAGTCTTGTTGAGTAAACAGTATGATGTTTATTACATTATTGCAACTGTTTACAGATTACTTGAAGTTGAGCTACATTACCACAGAGACTGTTAAGACTGTCTTCTACAAACTCTGACTTTACATTCTAAGGCCCCATGACAATGAAGTATGAAACATTTCAGACCCTTTCAGACATGTATGCTGCATTTCCACCCAAGTCATTTTTCACACAAAATTATTATATTTTTATGTATTTGTTTATTTATTTTAATAAACCACTAACCCAACACCCCTCACCTCTTTGATCTCGAGAGGTTTCACTAATCTTCCCAAAATGTATTCTCCTTTGTGGGCTTGGAATTGTGATATTTTATTGAGTGAAAGGTAGTTGACTTGGATTGTCTTGTTGACTGTTTGAGGTCTGTAGTTATGTCTTGAATTATGGTGTCTTTAACCCCTTGTATCTCTTTCACAGGGGATTCTGATGATTTTTCCTTTATTAATGTTGGTGTGATCCCTGCTATCACAGGCAATTTTCTCTTTACAGTATCTTGGATTTTTGCTTATTGATTTATTCTTCTTGGTGGTATCTCTGTGGATTTGTGTGAATCACCCCCTTAATGAGTCAATAGCATTTGGTTCTCATTCCACCTGTAGGTTTGTGATGAAGTAGGTAGACTTATTACTTCAAATTTGTGAATATTTTAAGAGTTGTCCTTGTCACACAGTGACTGAATTACTCGTGAAACCAGAGTGTTCAGTTCTTTAATTCTATTACCTGGCAATTCATGCTTGCCTGATGTGGTACCCTTTATTATTGTTGTGAATTCTTCTTTGGAAGATGGGGAGGTTGGATATTTTGATTGACCTTGCTCCTTCCCAACCATCTCAGCCCCCCATGGCACACTTGAATTTGGAGTTGACAGTTGTTGATGTTGGTTGACAATCTGACTCAAGCCAATTTTGTTAGCAGTGGAAAATATTTGAGCCCAAACCACCATAGTTACAGCTTTCCATTTTAATTATGGTATGAAACCATTTCTTTTAATCCAATATAACCTATCTTGGGGGATTCTGCTTTAAGTTCTTCCATGAGCTTACAGAGCCCAGCAAAATTTTCTATTGGCTTTTCCTTGACCTTTTGTTGTTTAACCTCTCCACAACCTTTTGAATGAAACTGAGGTCAATACATGCTCTTCTCCTCAGGAAAGAAAATCCTGGGTTATGAAATATGTAAAGGTTTTCTAGAATTTGGTGTCCCCAATGTTGGAGAGTTGTTTTAACCTACCATTAATGTTAAATGTGAAGCACCCCGGATTTTGTAGCTGGACTTCTGCTAGCTGTAAGCAGTGTTTTTGTCAACCAAGGCTCAATATCTGACCGTACTGTGACACTTGCTCCCAAGTTTAACGTGGAATTCAAGGGAAGCTCATTGATGCAAATGTAAGCTTGTCAAAATGTTTGATCCCAATCACAAATTTCCCCTAGGAAAACCTTCAGTTCATCTTCTCCTGGAAACTGTTCCACTTCATTTAACTCTTTGTGGTGATGGTTCTTTGTATTTTTCTTTTCTATGCCTGTGCCCTGCTTCAACTCATTTTCTGTAAGTGACCTACCTTCTTAAAATAAAAACTTTCAGTGTTAATAGCTGGACACTGTCCATGTCTGTAAGGTTTTTTTGCTACACAGTAATTGGCAAAACTTTTAGTGTCTGGTGTCTTTCCTCACCATTGCTTTGTCTAATAATAATATATTGTTGTTCTGTATCTTAAAAATTGAATAAATTCTTCTATGTCAAGTTTTATCTTCTCTTCTTAGGATTGATCTGTTTTGCTTCTAAATCTCTGCTTCACTCACCACTCAACATGTTTTCTCTAGCATTAGGACATTTTTGGACTATAAAAAGGCTGACAATAATGCCTACAACCATCCAGTCTCTCATAATTTCTCATTTCAAATCAGCACAATTGTAATTCTCAACTAGACTGCAAAGGTCATTAATTAAGTCATCTATGGACTCCCTGGAATGTTGCACTCATTCATTAAATCTCTCCCTTTGAAGAGTTTTATCAGTTCTGAGGTTTAAATCATTGCCAAAGGAATTCAGTATTACTTTGAACTTGTCTGATGTTTCTGTTATCCCTTGGTGAGCAACAACATTATCTGCTATACTCCCAATTATGTTGACAAGAGTGTTTACTTGTTCAGCTTCTGACTGTTTTCAGTTTTGAAGCTTTTATTTACCTCAAGAATTGAATTCTCCAAGATGTCCAATTTTGATTTCCATTTGGTGCCTCTCTGAAAGTAAGTCTTCCTGCTGATAATTTTTATTTCTGATTTCATGGCATTCAAATGTGATTAGGTATTGTGTCTTTAATGATTTTTATTTTGCAGTAATCTCCCACACTTCATTGTTGTCCCGTATGGCTTTTCCTTTCTTCACCGCTGTTTGTGGGTTTTCCTGCCCATTGTGACTGTAATGGAGGTTTATCCATGCTTCTTGGCTGTAATAGAGGTTTTCTGCTCTTAAGAGCTGTAATGGAATTTTTATTGCACTTTGGAGTCTTACTAGGATTTCTCCAACCTTCTTTGTCTCCCAAAATGTGTGAGACCAGAATCATGTGCTTCTTTTAATTTCCGTCCACTTTGCTTATCTTAGTTAGTGATTTCCCCAGCTCTCTTCTCCCATAATCAATGAGTTTTCTGTTATGGCCCTCTTAATTTTATGCTTCCAGACCTGCCGCGTGACATTTTGCATACGATGGCATTGATGCCTAATTGGAGTTGCAACTTTCTTTTTTAATTACTGCCCTTTCAGCCTGCGTCACTGCACAAGGTTTCCCTTTTCAGGCAAGAGATTATTGGTTTTGACTCATGCAATCCTCGATGTCTGTTCAGCTCAACTTGGACTCACAACCGCTTCCACAGACTACCACCTTGCGATATAACCCATAAATTTGCCTTCAAGCTGCAGATTGTTTATGTTCCTGCACATTTTCTGTCAGGTCTGAAATGCTTTCTGTGTCAATCTCTGAAGATTTCTTCTGAGTGTTGCATGGAGTGTGTGGGTTCGCTGTCATCAGCAGTGAGTAGTGGCTGCTTCTCTTGAAATCTTCTGGGTCACCAACATGTTTTTTCCCCTGTGTTTTTCTTTTTGCAAAGCCCTAAATTCTAAATTCTCTTAGCTGGCATCATTTAGAAATAGTGCTGCTCACCACTGCTGACTCTGTTGTCCCCAACATTGTCACCATGTGTGAACGTTGCTTAAACCTAAAGTGTGCTAGTACGGATTAGGATAACCATCTTTCTGTTCTATCTAGAAGAATCTTGTCAAGTAAACTGTTTATTGCATTACTGCAACAATTTAAAGGTTACTTGAATATGACCTACATTACTCATAATAGGAACATGTTAAGCTGTGGTCTGTCACTTACAAGCTCTTTCTTTACCCTCTGACCAAATCCACATGACATCATTACGGTGATTAGTACTTACTGCACTCTATCAGACCTTTTCAGACCTATATATACAGCATGTTTTAATCCTAACATTTTATCTTCTACCTAGGGCCTGTTATTTTTTTACAAATCGACTGCTGAAAAGTTATGCTCTTATCCATCTTGTCTCGTCTTTTCATGGTTTTAAGCATTCTGCCAAATCACCCTGCAACCTGTGTTTGACTGAATGAAAGCTACATTTTAAAATCATTACTTTCACATTCGTGGTTCCTTGTATGAGGCAACATCCTGGGGAATGTGTGTTGTGTCCTTTCTAACATTTCAATATCCTTCCTAAGGATGGACCACAATCCGATACACAGTACGCAAACTAAGGACTCATTAAGGTTTTGTACAGATCCATAATTAGCTCTTGGTTCTTATAGTCTACAGATTTTGTGATAAAATGTAGAATTGTGTTGTGTTTTATAATCAAAGGAACTTGTGGGACTTAACTTGTGAAATTATACCATTGAAACACTTTGTTGTTGCCTAGAACTGATCCTAGTTTCATTCAAATTGTAACATTATTTCCTATCAAAATGTGTCACTTCAATGGCCACTTTTGAGCTAATTTCCCCTTTTATCAATAACTCCTTTGGGCTTGGAATTTCCTCTGGGCTATTCCTGCTCCTCACTGGAAACCAGGTTATTGGATTAACGAAGACTAAAGCAGCCCACTTATTGTTCTTTTTCAATCTCACATTTATCTTACTGCCAGATGCCAAAAGTGCTACTTTTTAAAATTCTGGTCACATTATATGACATGAATGCGGCCCAAATAATTTTTGTAACTTGCCAGATGGAGCTTCCATTGTTGGTGCTTCATTCAGTTGATGCAGTTGGGATGGAATTGACTCTCTGAGATAAGTAATAATGTTATTATTATTGTGTGGTCAGAGAGATTAGTATTGCTCCCCGGTTCTCACAAAGAATCGTTTGGCTGTGAATACATTGGGCCACCCCCTTACGAAGCCCCTGCAATGTCTTTGCTTGCCACTAGGTGGGTCATCTCTTATGTGCTCTGTTGAAAACCCCTAACCTGGCAATCGTAATTTAGATAGCTGCTGGACTGTTCCTATTCTGTGGGTTCAGGCATCAAATAGGTTGGCATTAAAATAAACTGACTCTTTTCCATAGCTCCCAAGCAATTCTGCCAGTCAAACATCCAGGAGGGCCTCTATAATGTAGATAAATGTTTGGTGGGAACTCCATGAATATATGTTGGTGTGCTTTCTGCTGAGGTTTTGATGAAGAAGCAATGAAAGATCAAAAGATACCTGAGGAAATTCATTTGTTAATAGTTTAAATGGTTATACCTTTCACTTTGCGATCAGCTGCAAATTTTGCCATTGTCCCTCTCGGCCTACCTCTAAACTGTTCAGCAGTCTACAATTTTGTCATGACAATGTATTTACCTTGCAAGCCAAATGGTGTGATGTGCAGCAGGTATCAAACACCCTGCATGTAGGTCCTGTGGCAATACTGAAAATTTGATTTATTTTTTATTTATAATATCCTGACTTGATTTTCATGAATATAAAGTAGGAGCCCAGACATCCCAAAGTTACAACCCATCTGACAGTTATGTTTTCTACCCAATTTGTCATTGTGCCTACATAATCCAAAATTTGAACACCTGTCCTAATGTCTCCTATTGTGGCTTAGTGTCAGATGTAACCTGATATCCATTCCTGTGAAGTATCTTGAAATGTTTTTTTATTGTTAGTGGTACTTTACAAATGCAAGTTATTGTTCTAACATCCTCCTCTCAACTATCTGCCTCCCAGCTTTGAGATTATCAGTAAAATTAGACATGTGATTCTATATTCCTTCACATTAGTCTGTGTTACATATGCTGAAAAGCTAATACCCAGTACAGATCCCTGTGCTACACTACGCCATATCCTGTCAATCAAATTACATTTTCTTCATACTTTCTCCCTGTCTCCTATCTCCAAACCCAATTGTTTCAAGCCTACTTCAAACTCCATGTGCCTTTCCTTTCATTGATAACTTCTTGCACAGAACCTTTTTTTAAATAACTTTGGGAAATCCATATAAGTAACATCTACTGAACTCTCCTATCTGCCAAGTTAGTTGCATCTTAAGGAATTCCCCTCAATTACACAGACATGACATCCTGCCCAAATCCATGCTGCTAGGCCATACGCTAGCCCATATTTGATGAAATGCTCTCTTTCTAATGACAAGTGGTGGCCCAATGCTTGTTTTAGGACCCCTCAAGGAACAGGTGTCCGTGGGAGTAAAACAGGTACTGAGCCTACACCTTGCCATCAATGGGAAGTAATAGGATTTTTAAAAAGAGTCAAGTGAAGCCAATAGGAGCAGGGGTGTTCCATAGCTCAAACTCTGCTGATTGTTGGTAATGGCCACCATCAACCCTGTCCTACTGCGCTCCATCACCTAGAAGTCAAGTCAGTACAACAAGGTCAAGACAAGCAGCTCAAAATTTATTAATGCAGGAGTACTAAGAATCTGCAGAGGTGAAAATGTAGGTAATGGCAGCTGACCAGATTATTTCAGTGAAGCCTTTAAGGCCAACCTCAGGTCAGCTTTGGACCACCATCTGTATGGTTACTTTGTCATCTTCACATTCAAAACATACAGCAACAAATTTCTCTCATCAACAACTATAACTTGCAGTCACCCAGCACCTTTAATGGGGAACATGTTTTAAAGTGCTTCGTAGACATAAAACCAATATGGGCACTGAAACATAGGAAATAAGCAAAAGCTTGGCCATGGACATTCATTTAAGAATGACCTTAAAAGAGAGGTGGTGGAGTTGGAGAATTGGAGAAACAGAGAGAATTAAGGGGTTAATTTGAGTTGGTGATCTGTGTTGCCATAATTGGGTTGGTGGAATTGCTGGCAGAATTCTTTTTCACTCTTAAAATGTGAGCATTGTTGGCAAAGCTCACATTTATTATCCATCCCTAATGCAGGACCCAGAAAGGCCCTCAGGAATGAGAGTCAGAATCAGAATCACACGAGAGCTGAGCCCTTCAGAGGATTCTTTCATTTAATGATATTTAAATTAGAGGCATTGTCCAACTGTCAGCAAGGCTAGGCATGGTAAGCTGTTTTATTATAATTAGTGCAGTATAAGTTATAAACAGAGTTTTGGATTAGCAAATGTTTATAAAGGGTAGGGGTTAAGGTGCTGGCCAGGAAAGACTGGAAGAACATGATCTGGATGTGACAAAGGCATAAATAAGGTTCTTATTCTAATAACAGTAACCATTTCATATGGTACTGAATGCCTGAAGTATTGGTCAGAAGGTCCCAATCATTTTCCGAATACCTATATCACTCCTCTTCTCTCTCTCCCATTCCTCCTTTGTAAACATGTCATGATTCCAGATTTCATTGGTACTACCCCTAAAACCTAGGACAAGGACAATGGGTGCATGGAAATGCTGCCCCTTCCAAGTTTCTTCCCAAATCACATGCCACCCTGACTAGTACATGTAAATTACAGTACATTCAGATCATAAAGTTAAATACTGGAGCTCTCTACCTAACAGCACTATGGGAGCATGTTCAACACATAGCAATGATTCAAGAAAAACACCCAGCATCACCTTCTCAAGGAAATAATGATGAGAAATAATTGTCAGCCTTGCAGTGATACTCACATCCCAAGAAACAATGAATCTAAAGTTATTTTTTTCAGGGTTTTGGTGAGCAAATGCAATGAATACCAAGCAGGCCCAATATTTAACCATATGTATTGTTAGTGGTAATGTCCCTACCTGGATCAGGAGGCCCAGGTTCAAGTCCCACCTGCCCCAGAGGTGTGTAATAACGTCTGTGAACAGGTTGACTCGAAAAATGGGTACAATTGGTTAGCTCAGTTGATAAGATGGTTAGTGTGTCTATGCTACCAAATAATACCAACATGACAGGTCCAATTCGTGTCTCTGAGAGTGGAGGGTATTGGCAAACCATCACTAATAAAAACTGTTCTAGATGAAGCATCAGCAGGCAATGGGATCAAGGACCTACCTTTGGCCTATACGATGGGTTCCCAGTATCTGATGCAGAGCAGCTCTATGAATTATGAACATTGCTTCATTAAATTCATTTTTATATATCCTCCCAGACCAATTATGCCTACTGTCTTAAATCTGGTCAGTCAGGCTAGGATGCAGTCCAGGTACAATAGCTACCCTCAGGTACCTCACTTGAGTGACTATTTTCCATGTTAACAATCATCTGTGTTCTGTCCTAACTCTCAGTAGGTATGATGTCAGCCATGGCTTAGTTGTTAACAATGTTGTGGGTTTACATCTCACTTGAGATTAAAGTATGAAAATCTAGGCTGTGATACTTCAATGCAGGGCTTAAGGAGAGTTGTGCTAAACTGAGATTCTGTCTGCAATTTTCAATGACCACAAAAGATTCCCAGGCAAAATTTTGAAAATAATCAAGTGAGCTATCACCAGTGCTCTCTCCAATATTATCTTGTAATCAACATCAGTAAAATAAAATTAAATAAAGTAAAATAAAATTTCATTTTCTGAAGAAGGGTCTAGGCCCGAAACGTCAGCCTTCCTGCTCCTCTGATGCTGCTTGGCCTGCTGTGTTCATTCAGCTGTACACCTTGTTATCTCAGTAAAATAAAAGATTGTTTAGTCGTTATCGCATTGCTATTTTTGTGCACATTTTGGCTGTTGTATTTCTTGTATTACAAAAGGGACCACAAGTGAAAAGTATGTCATTGGTTGTAAAGTCCTGAGGGTGTGTAAGGAGCACAGTTTCTCTTTAAAACAATTCTTTGCTGTGTTTCTATTCACATTTGCAATGATCATTCCTTTCCGTACTCATGTTTGTTATGTGTAACTTGAGATGTGACTGTTCAAAGTAAAGTTTTGTTCTTCTGCTATGATATTGTGCTTTGTCCATCAAGTAGCAATAAATCATTCTGTAATTTTCAGTTTTGTGCTGCTACATGAGATACTGCTTTTTTTTAAACATACTTATTAAACTTCTTTCCAAAATCAATGGATTCTAAATCATAGGCTGACAATATTTGCCCATTCCAACATTAATACGGCATCCATTAACTAATTGGTGATGAGCTTTGCTAGTGGCTGCAGAGAAATTCTATCCTTCAGACTGCTCTATATTTTCATTTGTTGAAAGCTGTTTCTATGAAGAAAAAGAAGAAAGCTGTAAGGACTGAACAAAGTTGCCTACATAAAATGCTCAAAGTAGTTCTTTACCTTTGCCATGCAAAATGCACATTCCCTATTTCTTTACCATTTGTCTTTATAAATACTAAATGCTTGAAAAAAAGGTTTTACAGTGTTTCTAAGCGTCACTGCTAGTTAATCTCTTGTGTTTTGAAGTGATGGCACGAGTATCGTTTGGTTAAGCCTGTTTCTGTATCCATTCTGTTTCCATATCACTGTTTTTGTTCAGGTAATGGTCCTCAAGTCAACAGTTTAAGTCTCTGGAGAATAACCAGCAGCAGCAGCTGCAAACATTATGTACAAATAAAATAGAGGCAAGGATTAGAGTGCAATAGTTGTCACTGCTGAGCAGAAGCTTTAAACAATAGTTATGTCTAAAGAAAAGTCTGCTCATTTAAAGATTCAACCTTATTCAATAATCAATGCAAGTAGATGTCAAAACCAGTAAAATCTGTGCAAGATAAACATTCTACATTCTAATTATTTATGCTTTTTTTTTGTAGAAACACTTCTGAATGTGGGGCAGATCATAGTCTGGATTGCCTCAAGTGGCAATGACATACTAGGTAAAATAAACCAGTGTGCTACATTCAATCTTCCAAGCATTGTTGCTCAGCAAACATTTCAGTGATAGTGAACCATGCTCGGTTCATGAAATGAGTATCCTCCCTGTTAGTTCATTTTTACACATTGTTTTCTTAAATAAATAAACCTCACTAAGTGGCACCATCCTCTATCCCTATAAAAACCTCTAGCAGCAAAATCAGTGAGATAAATTCTCCATTCTCAGATTTTGGCCTCATGTGCATCCTCCCTCCCGTACCAGTCCACAATTAGTGGCCATATACTTAGCTGATGTTTGGATATCCACTTCTTAGACAAGTTGAGACTCTAATTAAACCCTCCTCATCAACCAAGTTTTTGGTTATATTACCCAATACTTCCTCCTTTGTCTCAGCATTCATTTAATTTCATTTCACTTAATTCTGTTATATGAAGTGGACTGCATAACTGATGTGTGAGTAGGAAAGAGTTAAGTCATAGTGACCTTGAAACAGTCACATGAAATTTGAAAATATAATAGGATAATGAAAAATCAGAGATGAGGATGATTGACTGCAAACCAGCAAAGTTCAGTGAGATAAAAAGATAACTGTCCCAAACTAACTAGGCTAAAAGAAATAGAAATAGGTTGACAGACCAACAGTGAGAAATATTTACATATGAAATAGTGACAATGTAATATAGATGGTTGCTATGTGCTGCAAAAGGGGGAGAGCAGAGCAAAAGATAGATTTCTATGGGTAACTAAAATAAGCCTGAAGCATCACTCAAAAGGTAGAAGATAAAACTCAATGGGTGGAATTATCCACTCTCTTGAATGGCCTTGGCAACAACAAGACAGTTGGGAAAATTTGGTGAAAATGACAAAATTGGAATCTTGACATCAAGGAACAAAATTCAGATTTTTCCTATAAAGTTCAAATGGTGAGGTCAGAATCTCACTAATAAGCAACCACTACCTTATTTCTATGCATTTGCATTTTATTAGCTCAATTTGCCTCCCTTCTATGCAGCTGCTTCCAATTCTCCTGTCTCTACCCAAGAAACTAGACACCACCAATTCTAGCCAGGAAAGCCAGAGCAGTTACCACCAGCTGCAACTGATCGCTTGCTTCTCTGGGCTTTCTTCTGACTCTGCTTTCATCATGTTCCTGTATGCCTCATGGACACCGTCCACTTTCACCCTTCATCTGCTTAAACTGATACTGGCATGCCACCAGCCACACCACATCACCATACCTATTTTTGGACCAACTCCATATCACTTTAGCTCTCAGGATATCCAAAATTCTTGTTGCTAACTCATGGCAAGACCTGTTCATGAATTGCCTTGAGATTGTTGATCTGTACTGACTTCCTTTTAACTGCACATCAATATTAATATTCTCCTTTCTGATTTTAGTAACTCTGCCATTGGAACCGTGCCTTTTCACTATGAAATTGTGCAATTCCCCTCCTTAACTTCTCAAACTCTGTTCCTCTTTCCCCTCCTTTCAGGTGCTCCTTAAAACTACTGTTTTAACCAAGAATTTTGTTACTTTCCCGAATATCTGCTACATCAAGTTTTGTTTGACAATGCACCAGTGAAGTGCCTGAGGAGCATTATTATATTAAAAATGATATTCAAAAATAATTTATTTTTGTAATTGAAGCATTTCATGTTTCATTGATTAGTTGATTTTTTTATCACATTCATTTGAACCTAAAAACATAGACATTTATAACATATGAGGATGCCTTTTATGCCATTGAATCTGTGCAACTCAAATTAATCTCACTGCCCTATTCTCTCCATATAATCCTACAACCTCCAACATTTGAAATGATTATCTACTCTTCACTTGAAATTTGCTATGAAATCTGCCTCAGCTACTCCCTGTGATAAAGCAGTTAATGTTCTAATAATTCTCTGTGTAAAGATTTTTTTCAATCCTTTGTCACAGAGGCAATTTTAAATTAACGACCACCCATTACTGACTTCACTGGAGGAAATAATATTTAGTTATTCACCTGATCAAAATCCTTCATAACTTTGTAAAGTCCTCTTCTAGGTCTTTTTGCATTCTTCTCTGCTGCAGTGAAAATAGTCTCAAATCTCCGCTCCTAACTACAAGACTGAATTTTACCAGCCTTCAGGAAATAGTAAGGAGCACAGATTATAAATTGGATTGAAGTATCCTGCCTATTGAGTAGAATGCCAGATGTGTCAATAACTTTTAGAAAAAATATTAAATGGACCTGAGAAATAAGAGCATGAGTAAAGCTTTGGGTCCTCAAGCCTATTGTACCATTCAGCATGATCACACATGATCTCCTGCCTCAACTCCATCTTCCCATCTGCTCCCCATATCCTTTGATCCTGAGATACTAAAATCTCAGCTTTGAATATATTCAGTGGTGCAGCAATCAGAACCATCTAGGGTTGAGAATTCTGAGAATCACAAACCTCCAAGTGTAAAGTAACATGAATTGTATCTTAGTCCAAATATAAATCCTGAGCATGTGCAAAGGAGCTGTAATGGAGTGATGTCAGATCATCTAGAGCCTGGGTCTGTTAGGTTCTAAGTATGATGTCTAAGTATGATGTATGATTTTCTGAAGAAGGGTCCAGACCTGAAACGTCAGCTTTCCCGCTCCTCTGATGCTGCCTGGCCTGCTGTGTTCATCCAGCTCTACACCTTGTTATCTCAGACTCCAGCATGGGTAGTTCCTACTATCTCCAAGTATGATGTCTTGTCTTTTTTTCATAATTATGTTCAATCAAGCTTGCCTTTGTTCAGTCAGAAGAGCGTTGATCCCATATTACTACATGGTGATAACAGTGATCAGAGCCACCCAACCAGAGATGGCCGTTAAGGGACTTATAGTGAACCCCAGTGACGGTAAATATGAGACCCAGCCATAAACCCAGAGGTGAGGAAAATAGCCAAATTGCAACACAGAATTTGTAGGGGCTAACAGTCAATGGACTCTGAGGCATACATAGACACTGGCCTGTGAAATGGGAAAACCTGGTCATAAAAAAGAGCAGCAGAAGGCCCAAAGCAGAGTACACAATTAGGAAAAGGAAGAAGTCAATTGGCCACTTTAAGTAAAGTAGTACAGATACAAAAGTACTTATATAGATGGGAAAGAACAAACACTCAGAAAATACAAAATTAGCAAGCCACAAAGAACTCCACCAATGAAACCCAATCCAACTAGTTTTAGAAGGTTGTGAATGACAAGGGTGAAAATACAGCAGGAACACAAAAAATTAAACACAGCCATCAGCAGTCTGCAGAAGTCCCAGCAGTAGAGGGGCATGATGAAATCTTCCAGAGGAATGTGACTAGCCCACAACAAGAATTTGACTCCCTTGATGGTACAGTCCTGTAGGGCTAATTTTGGCATGCAGAGATTAAAGTATATGGCAGAAACACTTGTTTTAAATTACGTACTATAGAAACCTATTGATCCTTTTGGATGCTACATTATGGTTGAGGCAATCTTTGGAACATCCTTCATTTAGGGCACAGGAAGTACAAAAATGAGAATAAGGTGTCAGTTCACATCACTACAATCATAAAGAGATTATGGAGAATTTGTAATTCCTAATTATTACAATGCTTTATTAAACAAGAGCTATTTGCACAACCTAAGACATTCTTTGGCTAGCAGGCACCAAAATTGCTTCCTTCCTATCATTGCAAGAGTGTGGGGAAGATCCTCTACTTTTCTCAAAACAAAAACTGGAAATGATGGAAAAGGATGATGCTAAAGAAGTTGGTGGCCAGTGACTTGAAGACATTCTGACTATGGCTTGTTCATCCAGAATATGTTTACAGAGAAGGAAACAAGCACACAAGTCATTCATTTATTTAAATCTGAAGCTTTGGAACTTCCCACACCTTATTGGTCAGAAAATACAATATCAACAACTGAAATCACAGTTATATCCTCCCAAGAAATTTTAGGAAGCAGGAAAGTAACCTCCCTTTAGTTCAATTAGCAATGAAAGCAATTGAAGCTTCAGAAATTTCTACGGCCAATAAAGTAACCATAGAATTTGTGATATCAAGAATTATGGAGTTAGAAAGACATTTTAAATCATGAAAGGAAGATATCTCAGAGTTTTAAAACATTTTCAAGACCATTGAGCTTCACTCAATGAGTACGGCACCATGACTGCATTGGCTCGAGCCAATCATATGCAACAAATCTTTGCAATCATGAGCTTGACATGTTTAAAACATCAAACCTCAGCAAAAGCGTACAAAGAGGAAATGCAACAACTTCAAGTAGCTGATAAGAAATTATCCAAAGAGAAATATCCTTAAATCCAATGTAGCTTATGTTAATGCAAAAAGTGAAGAAATTATTGATCTGCATTGGTGACAGCTGGAGCCTTCAAGAGAAGCCCATCAGAAAGGCAAAGAAGGCAAAGAAGTGACAGTGAAGGCGACAGTGAAGGTACAGCGATATATTTCCAAGTCAGGATGGTGAGTGACTTGGAGGGAAACTTGGAGGTGGTGGTGTTCCCATATGTCTGATGTCCTTGTCCTTCTAGATGGAAGTGGTCATGGGTTTGGAAGGTGCTGTCTGAGGATCTTTGGTGAATTTCTGCGGTGCATCTTGTAGATAGTACACACTGCTACTACTGAGCGTCGGTGGTGGAGGGAATGGATGCTTGTGGATGTAGTGCCAATCAAGTGGGCTGCTTTGTCCTGGATGGTGTCAAGCTTCTTGAGTGTTGTTAGGGCTGCACTCATTCAGGCAAGTGGGGAGTATTCCATCACACTCCTGACTTGTGCCTTGTAGATGGCATACAGGCTTTGAGGAGTCAGGAGGTGACTTACTCGCCACAGTATTCCTAGCTTCTGGCCTGCTCTTGTAGCCACTGTGTTATTGTGGTGAGTCCAGTTGAGTTTCTGGTCAGTGGTAACCCCCAGGATGTTGATAGTGGGGGATTTAGTGATGGTAACATCATTGAATGTCAAGGGATGGTGGTTAGATTGTCTTTTATTGGTGGTGGTCATAGCCTGGCACTTGTGTGGCACGAATGTCACTTGCCACTTGTCAGCCTAAGCCTGGATATTGTCCAGATCTTGTTGTATTTGAACATGGACTGCTTCAGTATCTGAGGAGTCACGAATGGTGCTGAACATTGTGCAATCATTGGCGAACATCCCCACTTTTGACCTTATGATGGAGGGAAGGTCATTGATGAAGCAGCTGAAGATGGTTGGGCCTAGGACACTACCCTGAGGAATTCCTGCAGAGATGTCCTGAAGCTGAGATGATTGACCCCTAACAGCACGACCATCTTTCCGTGTGTCAGGTATGACTTCAACCACCGGAGAGTTTGCCCCCGATACCCATTGATTCCAGTTTTGCTCGGGTGCCTTGATGCCACACTCGGTCGAATGCAGCCTTGATATCAAGGGCTGTCACTAAAAGAAGCAAACAAGGTGGGGCAGCACGGTGGCTCAGTGGTTAGCACTGCTGCCTCACAGCACCAGGGAACTGGGTTTGATTCCAGCCTTGGGCAACTGTCTGTGTGGAGTTTGCACATTCTCCCCGCGTCGGCGTGAGTTTTCTCCAGGTGCTCTGGTTTCCTCCCACAGTCCAAAGATGTGCAGGGTAGGTGAATTGGCTAGGTTAAATTGCCAGTAGTGTTCAGGGATGTTTAGGTTAGGTTGGTTAGACAAGGGAAATGTAGGGTAGGGGGATGAGTCTGGGTGGGATGCTCTTCAGAGTGATGGTTGAACTTCTTGGGCCAAATGGCCTGTTTCCACACTGTAGGGATTCTATGAATCTATTCTATGAAGGTGCAGAGATGGAGAATATTTGGAGATGGAATTCCAGAGTTTAGGGCCTGGGTTCCTGAGGTCATAGTCAATTGATTAAAATTGGAAATGTTAGCATTGCAGGAGGATGATGGATATCTCAGACGGTTTTGGGGCCAAAGGAGACTGCAGAAATCAGGGAGCAGTGAGTTCATACAGTCTGGAATTAGGAAAAGCATGAATGAGGGTCTCAGTAGCAATTAGCTGAGATAGAGTCAGAATTACGAAACATTACAGAACTGGATATAGACGGACTTACTGATAAGTGGTCAGAAGTTCATCTCAGATCAAGGTTGAAATCAAATTTGCAAATAGTCCAATTGAATCTCAAACAGTTGCCAGGATGCAGTTGGTATCTAGTGAATGAAGTTTGCAGGAGGGATCAAAGACCCTTGAAATATTCCAAAAATATCTCCCAGGTTTTTAATTATTTTTCACAAATATAGCTAATTTGTCGCTGTGCAGTCCTCTTTGTCAGGTTGAAAAGCGCTCTACAGTCATCTAATGAAAGGAATGTCAGAACAACTCTGGGCTGCTACCCTCCAAATGTTCTGTTTCTGAATATAACCTCTGATTATGCCTTATCATAGTTACATGAATAAATAAGAAATTAATGGGGAGCTGTGCATGGAATACTATCATAAAGTTCACAATTAACCAGCCAG
Organism: Rhincodon typus; assembly: GCF_021869965.1. NCBI lineage: Eukaryota > Metazoa > Chordata > Chondrichthyes > Orectolobiformes > Rhincodontidae > Rhincodon > Rhincodon typus. The sequence goes on from NC_063340.1 coordinate 54,774,150, forward strand.
TGTTCCTTGTGTACTCAAACTGAGTGAAGTGGTGGGTTGGTCAGCAAACAGATGGTTGGGCTATTACAAGGCTGGAACACAACTGATGAGCTTGAATAATGTCAAAAACCATTTCTAAAAACAAGTTATTGGTTTGATTATAAGATGTTCGGTTATATTATAAATCACTTGTACCCATCTGTTAATTACATGTCTATAAATGTTGAGCTGTTTATAAATTGGATGCAAAATCAGATGTACAACAACACAAATATAAGTGGATCAAATAATAATTGGAACCCCTGTATTATATTCTCGTCCACAATTTAGTGTCACTCCATGTAATGCTAATTTTTTACTTATAATGAATAGAAAGCATTCATATGGTTATATGGATCATCACGGTGCAATAAACTCTGGTGCATTGGATAGAACAAGACTTTAGAGCAATTTCTCGTTTTGTTGTTTATCTATCTGGAGGTTTCTGCTACTCTTAATTTTGCCTGCATGATGCATCTTCCCCCAACTGAGATGACAACAATTTCCTTTGCTTTTCTGAAGATCATTCATAAGCTGGCTGCTCAGAGCTCTAGAAAAGGAAACTTTCTTCATTCACAGGATGTGGGCTTCACCGCAAAGGGTAGAATTTTTTGCTGATCCTTAATTGTCCTTGAGAAGATAATTTAATAACAAAATCCATTCCGTAGTGATAAATTTTTAAATTATTAGTTTCTGTCTCTTTTCTTAAATTTTCCTTTTATTTTCTCTACGTACTTAGTAAGGTTTTCCCCAAGTCTAGTACAATTCCCTGATCAGAAATATAGGTTAAGAACCTGTACCAATTCAGTTGTAGGAAAAAGTTTGAAATAATTTGACAGTGAAAAGGATACCAGGGTTAAGCTTTAGAGAGAGAAGGGTTCACTGAGAGACAAGCATAGTTAGAATAAAAACCAATTCAGATACAGAATAGATCAGTGGGAAAGTGTAAGTGCATTAAAATGGGTGTGTGGTCCATTTACACAAATGTCAACAGTGCAATAAATAAGTTGGTGAGCTGTGAGGACAAGTAACTACATGGAATTGTGATGTAGTGGCAATAAACCTCAAACAAGGCACTTAATATTTCGGGGTGCAATTCAGGAAGAGTGTAATTCTGACATCTTGTAGACTTTTAGTTGAAGTGAAAAGGTGAAAATTGAGTAAGTCCAACCATTGGATAAGCCATTGCGAAACTCTAGCATTGGTGACAACATAAAGTGAAAAGTCAAGAAAGAACAGAAACTGAATGGAAGGAGGAACGACACTGTCATATTGAATTCCAGTTGAGAGATATGTCCACAGTCCCTTGTGGAATAAGGCTAATTATAGATAGATTAATAATATGTGAGCAATATTTCTCTGGAATCCCTTGTTACTAATGGAAATTACCTTTATTCTTGGAAATGCTTGGTGCTTCTTTTGCCAATAGAGCTGAACTTAATGTGGGGCCATTTCTCAAGATTTAATAGATTTCACTTGCTAATGATTTTTAAAAATATCACTTGTTTTAACATGGCTTTCTGGAAAGTCAGTTGAAATTAATGGAACTTAATGGCAATAACTGCTTTTTATATCGTGCAGGCATGTAATAGAACAGGAAAAGAAAATGCTCCTTTGTCTATACATAGTCACATGAAAGGAAGAATTGTTGATGGATAAACATTTTATGTACAATACTAACAATGTAACTGTTATAACTCAGGAAGCCCAACTAGAAAGAAACATCATTTATGGTTGAACACAAAAATAGAACCACTACTCATGGTGTACATATTCTAGTTCCAGCATGGGACAGATAGTTCTGCAGACCTATTCCTGAGTCTGCTTTGTAAAGGACTCAGGTGATGAGTTCCAGCTGGGCCGGCCATTGCCTGTTACCAAGGAAACTCATACTCAATGAGTTCCATGAGGAGATAAATTAATAATTCCCCATAAGCTTTGTAGGGTTTATCACATTCCTCACCCTTCAAGTCCAAAGGTTCATCCCTTATTCCTGTGATGCTGGGGCCTCTTGCGTCACTTTGTACATGGCCCCATTTCTGGTGCCTTTTGGAGATAGTCAGTGGGGGATTGGGGGGTGGGGAATTGAAATAAGAAGGTAAATTTCTCTTCAGTGAAGACCATCAAAGAGCTACTCAGTTGCACCCTCCAACTGAGCTTCTGCTGTTTCTGTCGCCATCTCCGAGCCTGAGTCCTGGTAGTTCTCAGGACTGACTCTTGAGTTTTTATTGGGTGGAGTTGGTTCACAGGAATCTAGTGATTGTGTGCCTGTTGAAACAATTACTTTGGTGGAGGGTTGCCACTGATAGAGGTGCTTTTTTGCAGTCTTCTCTCCAGTTTCAACCGCATATGACACCAGTCCCATTTTTTTAAGGATAACACCCAGATTCCATGGAGAGCTATCACTGAAGATCCTTATATGGACTGTAATTTAAACTTTCTGTTTGGCCCCTGTTTTGGGCTTGATGATAAAATTCAATCTTGCCGCCCAAGTTTGGGAAAGTCTGGCTAAACGTAGTCAGAAGGCATCGTCCTTACAATAGTTCCATCAGGGCTACTCCCATCGTTATATGTGGCACTGACCTCTAGTTGAAGAGGAAAACTGCAAGCTTTGTTTCCAAAGAACCTGCCCTTTGCTTTCTCATGCTCATTTTGAATACCCGGGTCACCTGCTTGGCCAGACCATTTGAGGAGGGGTGGTAGGGTGCCGTGCAGATGCACCTTATCCCATTTGCCTTCATAAAAGTCTGAAACTCACTGCTAGTAAATGGGTCACATTGTCTGCTTCAAGGATGTCAGGTGTCCCGTGCATATTTTTCTGGTGTTGTAAGACGTAGTAAAGGCCAGTTGATGCACATCAATCCATTTTGAATAGATAAGGATCAAGAACATAGAGCCCATAAATGGCCCTGTTAAATCTGTATGTATTCATACCCAAGGTATCTTTGACCATTTCTGTTGGTGCTGTGAGTCTGCTGGAGGGGTCTGCTGGTTTTCCTGGCATGTTTTGCACTGATTGACCAGGCCACCAAGCGTTGCTCCTTGTGAGCACTTTCATTTTAGAAATTCCTGGGTGATCATTGTACAATTCTTGATGTATTGGTTGCTGTCTAGACATGAGACAATCACTCAGACTCCCCTAAGATAATGCCGTGTGATATGCTCCAGTCCTGATATTTTGAGATAATAGTGTTTCACCTTTTCCATAAAACATCCTTGTGGTCCACCATTTAGGATGATATGATGTCCTTCATCAACGTAGGGTCCTTTTGGGTCCATGCCTGGGTTTTCTTGACAAATACCGTCAGAGTGTCCATGAAGTTCAAAGTAACAATGACTTCATCCACCTTTACAGGAGAAGGTAGGCTGGTGGGTAGTGGCAGACAGCTCATGGTATCAGCATTGGCTACATGTCTCCCTGTATGACGATCCAAGGTATATTCATAGACACTTAATAACAGTGCCCATCACTGGATTTGACCTGATACAATGGGCGGAATCACTTTGCCTTCCTTGAAGAGGCCCACAGGAGGTTTGTGATCAGTTACGATGGTAAAGTATCAACTGTGGACATACTGGTGAAACTTTTTCACCATGAGTACCATGGCCAACCCTTCTTTCTCGATCTGAGCAATTTTCCATTGTGCCTCTGCCAGGGGTCGTGATGCATACATGATTAGACATTCTGTCCCAATGGTGCGATAAACGACCCCCATTCCATAGGCAGAGGCGTCACAGGTTAAAATGAGTGGTCTTGGGAATAATGGTTTTATATATGTGTTGACAGTAGTTGTTGGTTGACATTTGTAAAGGCTTTCTTTTCTGGCATTTGACACAACCATTTCTGTTTCTTTTTACCAGGACATGGAGGGGTGCCAATGAGGTTGCTGGGTTGGGTATGAATTCCCTATTGTAAATTATGAAACCCAGAAAAGACTTCAACCCTGTTCCTTGGAATCAGAACCCTTTTTAATAGCCTTCACCTTTTCTTTGTGTCATCCATCCTTGCCAACTCTGTAGCTGAGGTGCATTACCTTGTTTACCTGGAACACAAAAGTTTCCCTTTTTATCTGAATACCAGCTGCAACACTTCAAAACCTCCTCCAGACTCTCAAATGTTCTTTTAAAGTAGCCCCTCAGATTAGAACATCATCCAGATATAATGGTACCTTAGGCACCTCTTGGAGGCTCTCCATCACCCTTTGAAAGATGGTGAAAGCTGAAGGCTTGTAATCACGTGTAGTCACAGTCCTTTTTGAGTATTTGTAGTGACATACTTCCTGGATGACACCTCAAGTTCTGGTTGGACGTAGGTGTGGCTCATATCCAATTTGGAAAAAATGTGAACCGCAACCAGATTTGGTACAAGTCTTCTATTTATGACATATGGTGTCTGTCTAAGCAGGAAGATCTGTTGACCCCATCAGCTTATAATCACCACAGAAAGAAACCAAGTTGTCAGGTTTTAAGACAACAAGGTGCAGGGCTGGATGAACACAGCAGGCCAAGCAGCATCATAGGAG
>NC_063340.1:54779090-55081627 GCF_021869965.1 Rhincodon typus
CCCCCTTTGTCTGTAGGAAGTGGGAGGAATTGAAAGAGAAGTTGTTGAGGGTGAGGACGAGTTCGGCTAAGCGGATGAGGGTGTCAGTGAAGGGGGACTGGTCGGGCCTGCGGGACAGGAAAAACCTGGGACGACTAGCGTGGCCTATTCAGTCAATTGCACCGGACATATGATGCCAAGTTTATCTACATATCCCAATTCATTCTCTACTCTGGTACATAGGGCATAGGGGACTGCCCGTGCTTTGAATTATTTAGATTGGGCCTCTGGGTCTACGTAGATCTTGGCTCAGCACTGTTATTTTCCTGAGACCCTCTTGGAAGGTTTTGGGATACTTCCTGATGACTTCATATATGTTGTCAGTTCCCATTTTAAAGATCTGTTGCCAATCCAGGTGGACTTTCTGTAGTCAGTCCCTTCCCAAAAGGGGAGCTGCCCCTTGCACCACCATTAAGGGGAATGGGACTGTCTGTTGCCCATGTGTAACTGGGGGTCAGAGTGGTCCCGGTAATACATAAGGGCATTCCAGTGTGTGTGACTTAAAGCAACATGCCCCATCAGAGTTTCCCAAGGGTTTTCTCCCCAAAAATGGATACTGTGACACCTTTGTCTCTCTCCATATCTAAGTGGCGGCCATTCACCTGAAGTTTTACCTTAGTTGTGGCCACTTTGGGAGCAGTATTTAGCTGGATTAATTCCTCATCCCTGTCTTGAGGTGGCTTTGCCTTTCGGCCTGGGTGGTACATGTCTTGCTTGTTTCGGTAACCATGTCTGGGGCCATGAAATTTTGAGTACAATTCTGCAGCTGCTAATCGCCTGCAGCATCTCAACGGTTTGGCCTCAACCACCTTCTATAGCAGAGAATTCCACAGGTACACTAGTCTCTGGGTGTTGCAGTTTCTCCTCATCTCTGCTCTCAAAGGCCAATCCCTTATACCATCTGCCTTCTTCACAGCTTACTGGGCCTGTAAGTTTATTTTCAGTGACTTGTGTACAAGGATGCCCAGGTATCATTGCACCACCCCTTTCCCAATATACTGCTATTCAGATAATAATCTGCCTGCCTGTTTTTGCGACCAAAGTGGATAACCTCACATTCACATAAATTTCACTGCTTCTGCTATTTTTTGACCACTTATTTAACTTCCCCACATCTCAAGATTCTCTGCATCCTCCTCACAGCATACCCTCCAACCCAGCTTTGTGCCATCTACAAACTTCAAGACATGATGCAGAGTCACAGAATCGTAAAGAGCTGAAGATGCCTTTCGACCCATCGAATCTTCACTGACAAAAACTACTGTTATTCTACACTTGGCCCATAGCCTTGAATGCTATTACATTTCAACTGCTCATTTAAGTACGCTTTAAAGATTGTGAGATTTCCTGCCTCACTAGACACCAGCCTCCAACCACACAATCAGCCTTCTATCACCACAATCTGCCTCCTACCACTGAGCCAATTTTGAATCTAATTTGCCAAGTTACCCCAGATTCCGTATGCTTTTATCTTCTTTGTCTATCTCCAGTGTGGGATCTTGTCAAAGGCTTTGCTGCAATCCATATACACTCCTCATCTAATCATTAATATGTATTGTGAATAGCCAGGGTCCAGGCACTGATCCCTGCTATATCCCACCAGTCATTGCGCAAAACACCTCTTCATTCTCACTGTTTCTCTTCTGTCAACCAGTTCTCAATCTATTTTAGTACATGACCTCTAATCCCATGTGCTTTAATTTTCCATGCTAATCTCTTTTGTGGGACCTTATTGAAAGTCTTCTGAAAATCCAAGTAGACCACATCCACTGGATCCCCCTGATTCACTCTACAGTTACATCCTCAAAAAATTCCAGCAGATTCATCAAGCACAACTTCCTCTTTATAAAGTCATGTTGACTCTGTCCTGCCTTGTCACTATCTCCTGAGTGCTCTGCTACTACATATTTTATAATGGACTCTCCCATTTTCTCCACTACCCATGTCAAACCAATCAGTCTCTAATTCACTGCTTTCTCTCACTTCCCTTTTTAAATGGTGGGATTTCACTACTTACCCTCCAATCCACAGGAACTGTTCCAAAGTCAAAAAAAAAATTGGATGATGACCACTAGTACATCTGCTATTTCTAGAGCCACTTCCTTAAATACTCTGAGATGGAAGTTATCAGGCCTTGGGGATTTAGCTGCCTTTGTTTCCATTAGTTTTCCCAACAGTGGTGGAAGACTTCAGATGGTCCTGCAGGATGATCTTTAGCAGGCCTATAACTTCCAACTATGGGCTTACCTGCTGGCTGTCAGGTAACAGACAGGCAGTGGCAGTGACAGTGTTGTGAACATGAATGCTGTCTTTCTGTGAAAGGACTTGAAGCAGGCACTGGCTTTTCCCCAGGGAAATACCTCTGCAATCCTAGTCATCTGTAAATGTACAAGAATGTTGCACTGTAACAATACTATGCAAACCCCTCTGCAAACTGCAATCCACAGTCAAAACAACAGCAATCTGAGCGTGCACTCCAGCATTGAGACATTGGGTACTGACTGGTTACATTGACTTAGAATCTGAGACAACAACCACCAGATGCTGCATCATGCCTGGATCCACAAGCATGTGAACGGTAGTTCTGATTATGTTCTCAGGAAAGTTCTGAAATAGTCCTGAAGAAAAGTCATCCTGGACTCAAAACATTAACTCTGTTTCTCTCTCTACAGATGCTTCATGCCTGCTGAGTCTTTCCAGCATTCTCTGAGTTTGTTTCAGGTTTCCAGCATTCACAGTATTGTGCTTTTATATAAGATGTGTGAATGGCCATATCACATTCATACTGCAAAGGATGGACTACAAGTTGTGTACAAAGCCCTGTGCTAGGTTGGGGTTGGACTCCAGGTATTGACATTGATGGCAGGATTTCTTTTGCAGGCTGTCCCTTCAAAGTGCTCATTTGAGTCCTCTGAGCAGAACGTGTGTGTTTAACCTCACTCTCTGGCCCAGCTGCCCTGGCTAGGGCACAATTTGTCAGGGGAGTTCATCATGTGTACAAGAATCTTGAATCTATCTTCTCGGTTACACACAGCATATGTACCTGAGCTGATGGTGCAAGTGTGAAACTATGAAGACAGAACACCAAATAATCTTCATAATCTAGGTGGTTTTTCTTCACTGGCACCTGTTGGGTACAAGAAAGGAAAAGGGCAAAAAGATTGTGTTACAGGAATTTGGAGATGGGGGAACGGCTGGCACAGATGGTGATACAAAGTAAGAGGGGCAAGATGAAAATGATTTGCAACTTATGAATCAGAAGCCTGCGTGGATAAGGGAGAAATGCTATGTGAGAATGAGGATTAGGTGTGAGGATACCGTCGTTTCAATGGATTTAGATTTGCTGTGGGCCACAGCTTCAGGAACAGTCATCCTGACACTGGCTGGCACCATCTCCTCTGATGGGCTTAGAACATACGGGTATACAGAGCACCTCTCCGATTACCTCCCACCACTTCTGGATTTGTGACACTTTGTCTTGCAAGAGAAAGAATAGTGTATATGAGAGTCCACAATCTATGAATCTGTTGTGGCTGTCATGGTTGAATAGCTAGCAGTGTGGAAGCTGTGATGTGTAGGTGTGAGACTTGCAGCAGTATTCATTTTGGTGAAGTATACAAATGTCAGGCAAAAGTTATGATTGATTGAGATTGATAGCTGAGTGATGAGGCAGTGATGAATTGTTTAGTGTGTAAGACAAGTGGTGCAGGTGACAGGGTATTCCATTTGAAGATGCACTCACTGACCTTGACCATTTGTGTGACTTCATTTGAACTTCTTAGAGGACTGCACTTAGGTCTTCCATGTTGCCTCCTCGCATTAATCTCTGCTTTCATCGTCTTTTGATCAAATGTCTGGAGGAACCTGTGCTCCTCCAATTCACACCCATGTCACGGCTACAGTTCTTGTGTCCTCTTTCCACCAGGGCATCCAGTGCAATATCTGCTACCCTTTGAGGCAGATCTTTCACATACTGAGTCATACTTCACTTTTTCCTACGTCAAATTTACTTTCCACTCAAGTAACTACCAGTTTCCAGTTCAGTCAAAATGCAACTCCACTCCAAGAGGTACATACTGACACTAAACGGTCACAGTTTTGGGTGTCCTACTGATGCGTTTAGCCAATGCTTCTTGTAGTCAATGTTGGTTATGCAGAGGAATCAACCAGATGAGCAGCCAGCACAAAGTTGGCATGTTGTTTGCATTAAAATGAATAGGCATGAGTTAATTGCCCATAATAATCCCCACACCTAATTTAGTTCCCTGCTTCTTGCTAATAGTATATTGCAGTTTGTTTTAAGAATGCATAAATATTAGTTTTAAATGCTTTATGCATTAAAAGTGAGAAGTTAACTTCAATCTATAGAACAGTCGTATTGTTAGCTGCAGCCTGCATTACTAAGCAGATAATTGATGGGAGGACAGATATTCTGCAAGGTTGAAAATGATGCCAATGCCTAAACCTTGAAGGAATGTGCATTGGATCCGAGGGAGACACATCATTTAACTGTATAAGATGTGGTCAATTCTTAGCACAGTTATCAGCTACTGTTCTGCTTTATTCATAATGCAATGAGGCACTTATAATGCAACTTTCCTCTACAATTTTATCCCGTCTCTTAATGCTCAATGTAGTTAAATTACATTTTTTCTTTATTGCATTAAAAGTCAAACTAGGGTCTGCTTACTATTATTTACTTCATAACATCTGGTGTACCTTGGATCATATTTTGAATGAGTTTAATAAAAGTTCTTTTCAAACTCTCTGGTTCAAATCAGTTTGGCTCAAAGCTGTTCTCTTGCATTTAAAATGTCAAGAATAAATGTGTAAATAAATATCAGATTAAATGTGTAAGAGCATGTGACACAGAATACCAAATGTTTTCTCTGCAGAATTAAAAAATAAAGTGGATATTTCTTACTTTAATTGCCAGCAATTTGTTTGTGACAAATGAGGATCATATTGTATATATCGGTACATACTCATACAATAGATTTTTTAAAAAATGCTAATCATTTTCATTTGAGAAAACAGAGGAGTCTGTATGTTCAAGGAGAACATTGAATTCCACTAATCTTTTCAATCCTTCTCTTCCTAAGAATACATAACACCGTCAATGAAAACAAATACTCAAAAAGCAACTTGTTTTTTTTAAAAAGTCCTTTAATTTTCTTAAAAAGAGTTAAGTTTCTGTATAAATTAAACACCTACTTTTCAATCATCTTGTTCTTTTGATAATTGACATCCAATCATCTCTAACACTGAACGAATTACGACAGATTATATCCACCCAGAGTTTTAGAACAGTTGAGATCACTCAAAAACGTAATTCATAAAGACAACATAAATAAACCTTTTCAGGTTGTTCGAGATTTTAATGGAGTACTTAAAGTAAGGATAAACACCACGAGAACTTTTGTATTGAATAATGAAAAAAAAACACGGCAATAATTCAACCACATTGAACCTCTAATGTGCAGTGGGAGTAATTGTCATTTTGGGAACAGGTTGAAAATTGGCAGGAGAGGGTTAACTTTCTATTACACAATCCGGAGCATGTGTGTTTCTATTGGCATGAATTGTGCCACCCATCTTCTAGATTCTGACTAAATCTATGCACACACAGTCACCCCAACCTACCCACTTGCCATGGTGTTGGGTAGTGCTCCCTCTGATCTCTGTGGATGATTCCGAACAGCTTGACTTTAATGGCTAGGCAGCTGCTTTCCATTCACTACTCGGATGTTTTGATCAGGAAGTCAGCAAGCAGAATGCCAATGAGGCCTGGCTGTTAAAATGTTTTATATTCCTTTTTATTTGTCCACTAAAATTAATGAAGAGAAGAAAATGCATTGCATAATAGTTAGGTGGAAGGCTACAGCCAAGAATATCCAATTCTTGCAGATAAAAAATACTGTGACAACTGAAGCTATGGGGTGGTGGCAGGCATGGAGTTGCGTGCCAGTGAGCTGTTGCGGGGGTTGGGGGGGTGGTTGGTGTGTGCAGGGAACAACTGAAAAAAAGATAATTTCCTGAGTAACTGAATGAAATAAATATTCTGATTCATTAGATACAATAAAAAGTCAGAAGACCCTCATCCCAAAAGCAAGGGTGTGGACACCTTCAAGATAGCATTAGCAACACCCACCTACCCTAAGTCATCCTTTTTAGCAAGAGCAGCCCATAACAGCTTTGTTTGGCATTTCACCAGATGCACCAGGGCCAAAGATATTAGTGATTTTTATTTCAATTCTTTAGCTCTGAAAGGAGCCTTCCAAACAAGAAGATTGACTCATTTTAACATTGATTACTAACGTCATCCTAGAACAGGAATGACTTCTAAAAGGGAGTTCAAGAGTTGGCATGATAATTGATGGAAGTCTTTTAGAGCAATTAAGGGCCAAAATTCTAACAAAAAACCCCAGGGATTCCCCTTAGTAAGCTACCTTGATGTGCAGTGGATTGGTGGAAAATTCATTGGTACTTTCCTGAGCAAAATTTAAGGTCACAGAGCCATAGAGTCAGAGGTCGACAGCACTGAAAACAAAGCCCTTTGGCCTGTCAAGTCTGTGCCAGTCAAAAACAAGGACCTACTTAGTAGCTATTTATTAGAAAGATCCAAGGGGTTATATGAATTTAGTATAACTAGGTTGTGTCCAAAATTCCAAACTCTTCCCAGTTGGATTAAGATTTTCATCCTTCTCCACCAGGAACTTTAGGTCATCAATATTTTTAGCCCTAATGAAGGATGAAACAAACCTCACAAGTCAAGCAGAAATCAGACATAAAAGGTTAATGCAGTGACTATTTCTGAAGCATGGAATTTCCTGTGGCTACTTTGCAGCCAATAAATTTTAAGGTTTAAAACATGGGCAAAAAAAAAAGTTGCTGGAAAAGCTCAGCAGGTCTGGCAGCATCTGTGAAGGAAAAAAACAGAGTTAACGTTTCGGGTCCGGTGACCCTTCCTTAGAACTGAAAAACAAAACAGACCTGAAACGTTAACTCTTTTTTTTCGTCACAGATGCAGCCAGACCTGCTGAGCTTTTCCAGCAACTTTGTTTTTGTTCCCAATTTACACCATCCGCAGTTCTATCGGTTTCTATACAGTTTTAAGGTTTCGCTGTCCATCTACTTGTCTCCATCTCTCTCACTTTCTCTTTGTAGCTATATAAATAGGTGAAGTTTGAGACATTGATGGAACAGTAAAGAGCAACAAAATATTATTTCCAACTGTCCTGAAACTGACTGATCAAATTAATTGTTCATATATTAATCCTCATTAAGTTTATCTTTGCACACTGCCACACACTTCGCATTTAGGAATCCTAGTTCTTCCCTGGCAACTACTGCACACTTTCTGGGGTGGCAAAACCTTCTGTGACTATAGAAAAGTAGAACTTTTTACAACAATGAATGTGCCATTGGTGCTTTCTGTTTTATTCAGAATGCAGTCAGACTCATTCAGTGGGCAGCTAGTAAAGTGGAACATACTCATAAAATGTCAATGTTGGGGATGATAAAAGGGTGTTGATAAGTTATATTACCAGAAACAGCAATAAAAGATCTGACATTGACTTGAGATAACAAGGTGTAGAGCTGGATGAACACAGCAGGCCAAGCAGCATCAGAGGAGCAAGAAAGCTGATGTTTCGGGTTTCTGAAGAAGGGTCCAGACCCGAAACGTCAGCTTTCCTGCTCCTCTGATGCTCCTTGGTCTGCTGTGTTCATCCAGCTCTACACCTTGTTATTTCAGATTCTCCAGCATCGGCAGTTCCTACTATCTCTGACATTGATTTTACATTGTTTTCTACCCAGAGCAAGCACCTCTGTTGTTGTTTCTTTGTTTTTGTGAGGGCATCAGTTAATTTTTTTTTAATATTCACTCTACCTTAGGAGCAAATTTTGCAGATGCTGGAATCTGTAGTGCAAACAACAAATGCTGGAGATCAAACATTAGCTTGCTCTGTCTCCATAGATGCTGTCTGACCCACTGTGATCTCCAGCATTTGCTGTTTTCAGTTCACTCCATCTTAGTTGCCTTCGGCAGCATGTCACTGAGATTGAGAGACATCTCATCACCAAGGCTGTCCTGAAAATGTACCATCAGTGGTCTGATAATGTTGCCACCGCCTGCCTGATTTTCCCCTCCTCTTTTGTGGGTGGCACTTGATCAGTAGTAGTCAGGATTCAAGTCAGAAGGAATCTGCAAACTCCTCTCTTGGGGTCTCACGGAACATCGTACTTCAAAGTTTTGTGCTTCTGTTTCAAAGCATAGCAGCAGTTTTGAGATTACATTCAGATTGCAATGATATCAAAGCAAGATATTAAATCACGATCTGAAGTCTGAACAAAATTTGGCCACAATTAATGCATTTGTGCAAATCAGTAAATTCTATTATTGGCTGTTTAGAGTCCCTTTATCATGGGGCTTTAATAACAAAACATAAAACTCAATAGTTCCAATTTTGTTGAGCTCTGTGTTTCCAAAAAATACACGTTCTACAAACTCAAGCATGTAAAAGTGGAAGCTTGTTTAATATTGCTCTACCATCATCCTGAAAGGCATAATTAGAGTACACATTGGAACTGATTAAAGTTACAGAATCATTGTCTCCTTTTGCATTAACAATATATACAATATAAAATAAATACATTTACACAAATGGACATTTGTCAGAGCACACAGTATGATACACGTCACAAAAATATACAGTTGATTGTTTACAGATGTGAAGCACAAAGCTTGCCTAGACCTACAGACATGGTTTTTCACTACAGGTTAAACTTCAACTCCTGGTATTTGTAGCTTTTTTAAAACTTTTTTCTGCTTTTAAACTTTGCATGTAAGACTGCCATAAATTGTTTGTAGGCAGGTAAACACAGATGCATAAATAATTTAAATACAATCACCAACACCCAACATTCTGTTCTATATAAGAAAAATAGCTGTTTATAATTTTTTCATATTATTTTGAAACCTGTCTGTTCTTAAAATGCAAATAGTGGAATAAATATTTGTTCTGATTGAAATGCAAGTGCAACTGTTGAAGAGTCACACAATCATATTGCCATAATTAAACAGAAAATAAAGATAATCGTAAAGAAAAAAAGAAGAAAAAACAGATACAGCTTAAAACATAGAACCTTCATTTTAACTATCTCATTTTGCTGATCTGAGCATTGATAAATGAGATTTTGCTGCTGGTTCTAACCATAAGCATGAGCAAAATAAACCTTAAATCCTTCCCTTGCACTCCACAGAGCTTAGCTCCTGTTACTCAAAATCAGCACCTTACTCCCAGGAGTTGGATTTTTTTTAAAGGGTCGTGCCAGTTTCTTAGTTCCCTATTACAGCTATAAACTTCAAGTTATTGACCACCTGAATGAGCTGCTAATGATGAATAAAGTCTAGAATCACAGTACAGTCAATTCTCTACTGAGAAACCACAATCTACTATATAGTCTCGTACGGCTAATGATACACAGTATTTATAGCACAAGGTTGATGCATACCATCAACCTTTTTGTCTTTTTTTTGTTCAAAGCACACAATGTAGCAGTAGTTTGGGAAACTTGTCTGCACCAAAAACTTGTAACGACACAAAGCTGGTTTTAACAACCATTTGAGATGTTTGAACATAGCTATATTTACAGCATTTAAAAATTAGACATTTACCTATTGTTTGGAAATTTCAAATTCTTTTCTAAGATATACATTGTTATTCTACAATAAACTGTTACACAAAATATCCCTTTTTAAATTAATGATTTAAATGTGTATTGTTGGAAGAGATATTTGTTCTGATTCTTAAACTATTTGTTCTTATTATTAATAGGAGCAATCTTATCACCAGTAAGGAATAGAATACACTATCTCCTGAGGAATTTTACATCCATTACTGTCTCTAATTCTACCCTGTGTCTAATGCGTACAATCACAAGAATCTAACACCACAATAAGAACAAGACAACAGTCTTTGAATTCAACTAAAATTAGAAGAACACAGCAAACATGAAACATTGCAAGCTGAACTACAACATTTTTTTTTGTTTCCAATACATGACCTCAGGTTAGGCTCACAATCTTTGATTACATAAGTGTACACAGAAGAGGATGTCACATGGTACAACAGGGAGCAGCTATTAATACTGACATTTGAGTACTTGGTACAGGTTAGCGCCTTCATTTGTTTTAAAATGTAGCAAATGTAGCTTTTAAGGGGGAGGAAAAACATCTGATTAGTTGCTAAATCAAATTTACACCTTATCAGTCATGTTTTGAATGGTTAATAAATATGCCTGTAAAGTACATTATTTTACATTAGTACCATATTTCCAAGGTATGCTGGGGCAAGCTAGTGTATAATCTTGTTGCATTGGATTCAATTGTCAGATCAACTAGCCTATTAATAAAGGTGTAATCTAATTGCAATAATGAACTTGAAGCTATGTATTACCTTGTGTTCAAGAAGTTGAGGATTTTGACTGAACTGGCACTCAACATAAATTGCATCCATAAAAAGTATGCACCTTCTCATTCACTATTGCTTAAGATAAATTCACAGATTAATAAAATGGCTGTAGTGGTAAAGCTGGTACAAAAAACCCATAAACAACATCAACAACAAAGGTTTTAAAAAAAGTTTTGTTTGTTCTTCATAACTGTCCATCGTTTTTCCAGCCAGCAAATAAATGCAGTATTTTCAGTATTGCGTGACTGAGTAAAGCTTACTATTCCCTGAAATAGACATAGTTCCTAACCTAAGAAATATCTGGAAGACTTGAAAACAATTAAGGAATTAAATGGCTGTAACTGATCTAAGGTGGAAAAAATGCAATGAGAAGAAGCAGCCAATGCAACGCTGCTCCGTTGCTTAATTACAGACTGTTCATATGGAACCTAACACTGCATTCAGTCAATGCGCTGTACTGCTAGGTAAAACAGTTGTCAGTCTGAATCCTTTGTTGATGGGGATATTTCTCTTATTATTAGTTCAATGGCATCCATATTATGGATTCCCATCCTTTGGCAGGGCTGGCTTCCTTCTCTCTCTTCATTTAGAGACCTCATTAAAAAGTTCAACAGCAAAATCTGCATGAAAAAATCCTAGAAGAATGAGAAGTTGAAAGCTGCTTCACAGTCATACTGCTAAATATCAGTGCAGTTCTGTTTTCTCAATTAAACACTACAGTTAACTTTTGTCTGGTTCAATTCCTACGTTTCTTCCCTTTGCTGTGGCCTAACCCATTCTGTGTGGTTTCACGGGAAGGCCTAGGTTCCTCTAGTCAGACCTTGGCCTCCAGCATTTCCAAGAATAGTTTGTGCATGGGAACTTTGCCTTCCAGTTTGATGTTGTAGAAATGCTGCACAGCTTTGGTAGAGGTCTGCCGGAGAAGAGGGAGAGTCATCAGTAGCTTACCAGCACGGCGTGGATCTTCCCCATGCTGCCCAGCTTCATAGTCCTGCAGGGCCTCATGCAAGACATCTTGCAGCTTCTGAACAGCCTCAACATCTTCTATGTGCATTGAATCTATACAAGACAACATGAAAACTCTGTTAACACCACTGTACTGAAAGAAAGACAAGAGTACATATGTATTTTGACATTATAAAATGTTTAATTTATAGTTCAATTACTTAATGTTTTAGCATTTTTAAAATGTTGATCAGATACTTGTACTTAACTGCAAGTTTATACAGAACAATCCCAACCTTCAAATAAAGAAATAAAAATGGCTCTTTCACGCAAGAGTTCAATATTGGATTGTATTCTATAGATTTTAACTGCCTAAAACCTGCCTGTGTTGTATTTTCATACAATAACCAAAGTATTTACAAATGTACATTTTATAATTTATGTTCTGTTAATTATCCTCGTCAGCCTTGACCCCAAAGGATTACCCAAGAAGAAAAAGAAATGTCCTCGAAACTTACTTTCCTCTATCAATGATATGATGAAGCTTACTTAAAAGCTACAAATGGACAACAATGACAGCAATTAACAGGGGCCAATACTGTAATTTATAATCAATGAGGATCTAACAGTGAAATGATAAAATAAGTTTAACATTATGATTGTTATTTTCATCTGTTCATTCTAAATGGAACAGCTTTCAGTGAAGTGAAGCAAAACTAGCTTTTAATTTGAATATCAAGGGTACTTCCATCTGTATTAATACTTTGCTTTCATATTTCTACTGCAATGGATAATTAAGTTCTGTATTGTTTCCAATTTATTAAACATTTATTTCAGTGAGCTGGGTTTTTTTTCCCTTTCATTTAAACATGTATTTCTGCTTGTTTTAAAGAGCATTTCACATGAATCAGCAAATCGCATACTACAAAATGTTTTGGACTGAAATTGTGAATAAAACTTCGGATGCTTTCCTCAATCTGTAGTTTCTAAAATATGAAGATTGGTATGCTTAATCTTCTTGCAATATTTTCTTTCAGATTGTAATTGTGTATGACAGTTCATTTTGATGTATTTGCAGCATCCCAGGACAGGTCCTACTGGTTTGGCTTGATTGTTCCTGGATTGTTAAAATCCACTATTAATCAGATACCCTGGGATCTGAGTCTGAAACAGTTGAAGCCTCACTTGATGACACCTAAATAGCATCTTAGTTTGGTATGCAAAACAGAACATGTATAAATATCCACCATATACAGACAAAATCAAATCAGAAGGTAGGTTAATGTTTCAAACCAGTCTAATAAAGAAGGCAAGAAAATGTATTGGTTCTCTCAATTTACGGAGTGCAGAAACGTCATGACAACTGATAGCCTTCTGCTCCCAACTTATTCTTGTTCCCTCATCAGAGTAGTAAAGTGCTGACAACAGTTGCTGAGACAAATAGAAAAAGTGCAACTTTTTGTTGAAACAATTTCCCTCCCATCAATCTGGGAATTTGCACATCAATATATGAGATGAACTGTTAATTACAAAATCAATTAAAAAATAATTTTCAAAACAGTCACGCTTTGGTTCTCTGGGGTACAATTTGGCAGAAGGTTCATCTCGGACCCACCAAATCAAGAGCTGTCATCCGAAAATAAGCAAAAGCAATCTGGTTTTTCATTTTTCAGCGTGGCTGAGCCCAGCCTGAGATTGATCAGCACATATGGCCTCAGAAAACAAACTGTCAATACCTTGAATGCTGTAGAATTTGAACAAATGGCTGTCCTCCCATTCAGCTACTCATTGCATTCCATTTAACAGATTTTATTGACAGTTTCCTTCTTGTAATTAAAGAGAAAACTACTGGCCGGCAACCAAGATAAAGTTCAAAGATTAGGTCAAAACAAAAGAAGGCAGGGGGAAATAGAGGGACATGGCATGATTGTCAACGGTACACAACATCAGAGCTGTTATTGACATACAGGTAGCTAACGATCAGCATGTTATTAAAGAGTGATCTATCATGAACTTTATGCAAATGTTAAAAGTGCCTAAAGACCACGATAAAGCATTGGGGAGAAGGCAAAGAACAACAAAGCACAAACGATTTTATTCATGATTCATTCCCAATTGCTTCTGCACTTTAAATTCAAATCTGGCTAATGTACATGCTAGAAAAATTAACCCCTTTTGTGCTGGTGCTGTTAATGCATTCATGAGAAACAAAGTTTGCTTTTCAGATTTTTACAATTATAGTGAAAATGCTGAAAGCAAAACTTTGACTCACTGAAGACAGGTTTTACTTCTGTTACACAAGATTGAAGCAGTGTACAGTATGTCTGACTTCATGAAAGTAGCAACATAACTGTAATTAGTGATATCACATTTTCATACACATTGTCAATCGCTTTTTTTCCAAACAATGAATACTTTGGCAACTGAAACAGAATGCACTCGAAATGCTCAGCAGGTCTGGCAGCACCTATGGAGAAACAAACAGAGTTAATGCTTCAAGTCCATTATGATTCTTCTTTGGTAATGTACCTCACTTCTGAAGAAGAATCATATGTGACTCAAAATGTTAACTCTGTTTTCCTTACACATATGCTGTCAGGCCTGCTAAGTTTCTCCTACACCCTTGGTTCTGTTTCAGGTTGCCAGCATCCATAATTTTTTGCTTTGATTTTAATTTATTCTTTGGCTTATCGTAAAACATGAAGCAAGTATGAACTTGAGACATTGGCTTTTTGCTACAAAGTAAGTATATGTTTAAACCAAAACAGGTATCCTTTTCTTTTCATAGGTGAGTTTGCCAACATAGAAGGGGTTAAAAGGGTATGGGGAGGAGATGAGAAAGACAATGACTTGTTGAAACCGCGTACAGTCAAGCAAAACTGCCAACCTGAATTAGCGAGCGCTATAGCTTTCAGGGTGACAAACTCTTCTTTCTCCAGCTTCATGCTCTTGTATTTCTTTACCAGCTGCAGTATGGCGTTATTCAAATCAAGAAGCCCAGCTAACTTTGACTGGTCTTCATCCATGATGTAGTCTTCGGCATATACCAGCTCATCCTCAAAAGACAGCGACCTGTACACAATTCCCAAGATCAGAATCTCCATCCAGGCACTCTGGAGGAGGCTCATCTGATCAGCCAGAGATAATGTGGAGAATCCTGGAAAGGGGAGAGAAAAAAAAGCAGATAACAGCATTACAATGTCACACACTGTGGATGCATATACCTAAGAGATACAGCAAATGGTTTTCATTTCTTCAATTTGCTACTAAAACAGAAATCCACAAGAACAAATAGCTTATTTGCACTCAATATTGTAAGGGATTTCAGTTTGGACGGTGGGGAAGGACGCAATTGTTTTTTTGTAGCAAGTAGTGGGGAGGGGTGTTGGGAGGCAAGGTGAGAAATCCTGAGTTAATCAAAATAAAGATTCTGATGCTTGTGGAGAGAGAAGTAAATGAGCAGGGATTGCCATTTCTTTGATTAAATGCTGTAAATCATGGTTTGGCTCCAAGGAAACTTTATAGGTTTTACTACAATCTCATTTTGCAGCATGACAAACATTTCAAATTTATTTTGTTCTGTCAGTGTTATCACATATTTAATATCACATTAATATCATGAAATTTTATTATATATTACTCAACTGTACTGCTCTGATTAATTGTTTGATGATGCAAACATGCCGGTAAGGACTTCTTATATTCTTGCAGGGCAGAGGTCATTATAGGATCATTCTATCCTACTGCGGTGAGCTAGCATTCTTTTTGACTGTGAATTTCTACCTATTTACCCTGGAAGCTATGGCTCCTGAACATCATTCAGTTTAAGCTAGTGGCATAAATGAATGGTATCATTTTTTGACTGTTATGGTTCAACTGAAATGTTGATGAATAATTGCTTGGCACCACAGAAGCTAAATATTGTTAAAAGGAGAGAGGAAGTTGAAGCTTCTCGTTTTGTAGCAAGATAAAAAGTTTCGATTTCTTGTCTACTTTGTGCAATGTTGAAATTCTGATGCCATTCAAGAATTTAGGTGGGTATAGAAGCTAAAGTGGTATCTAGACACAATGGTTTTGACGTTCAATGTAAATGGGGTAAATATGAGATTGAAATCATCATTTCAATCTGCAAACCGGTTTTACACAGAAAATAGTTTCTTTTCTAGAATATATATATGCGAATGACATTGCTCTTACAATCGGTGAGAGAAAGTTAACATTGGTGTGACAGAAGAATAGCAAATCTGTACTGTTTTACCAGGGGAGGAGGAATTTTAAAGCATCTGTTCAGGTAAGGCTGTCACACTAAAGGCTTCACTACATGAATCAGTTTGCTTCTTCCCTGTCTAACTAGAACACTAATGACAAACAGCTCATTATATGCCTTTCAGGCTATTGTTTATACCATCTATGGACTAATTTATTATCTCCTCACTGTTAAGATCTACATCTTATTAACTGTACAAGAATAGTTTACAGCCTTTGAGGTGGTTTTTTCTGGCCTGCCAATGGTATGCAACAAAATGCCAATTGGCAGAGCAGAGAAAAAGCACTTAATTAAATCAAAGGGGATTAACGTGTGTGTGTGTGTGTGTGTGTGTGTGTGTGTGTGTGTGTGTGTGTGCATACATGCACATGCTCACACACATTTGAAGGGAGTGGATAAAGGGATAGCAGGTAACAAATTATGGCCATAACTGTCAACAGCCTAACTCACGACCAACAACAACACGAACGTTGAACATATTTGTTTATTTTGCTTTTTCAAACAACAACATTTCGAAGAAGGTCAGGTTTTCCAATCCTGGGAGGACCACCATAGTTCACAGAATACAAAGTGACCCAAAGTATGTAAGACAACTCCAAAATGTATGTTCTCTTGCCTATACTTGATGTACGATTGTGTCCATCCCTGTTTCAGCGATAACATGCTGTATTCACAAAGGTAATCAGCCTAAATTTTTCAATTCACAAATGGATGCTTTACTTGCAGGTACTTTACAACAAGGTTCAAAAAATTAATCAGGTGATATAGGTTTAGTTATGAAGACACCTCGGTGTTTAAGACACGTCCGCAAACAGCGAACAACAAAGGTGGTGACAACTAACACCCACACAGATGGTTCACTTTTATACTCGCTCTATTAGTCAAACTGCACTTTTGAAGTGATATTTTGAAGCTTTGAAGATTTACTTATATGCTGACATCTACAATAAATTGGAAGGTCCTTGAAAATTGCATAGGGATCACAATGAACAATTAACCCGGGCTCACTGATTACAATGCAGGCAGCGTGTCAAATTTGTGCTGCCTAGTCATTCCAATTATTTCACTGACCAGCTAGTGCAGACCTCTGGACACGTCAGCAAGGGAGCCGATATTGTGGTTGTCTGGCATCGCTTGAAGATTGCTAGTAATGCATAAAGTTAGCCTGCGCTGCTTAAAAGGGTATTATGGATGGAGCAGGTTCAGGCAGTCGTGCTGGAAGTGCAAGTGACCTGTGAAACATTGACTAATGAGAGACAGCAGGCATCAGAGTTCTTGGGCTCTGCACTGGAGACCTTAGCGGGGAGATGGGATAGCCTGTATGCCAGGCAGCCCTCCTGATACATGCTCAGGGGCTTGTGGGAGCAAATCGCTATGAAGGGCATTGTCAACAATCAGCCTGGAGAATCTGGATGTACTGTCACCAGAAATTCAATGGCCTCACAAGAGTAGCCAGGCTCGGTGAATGCATCTTCAAATGGCAACTACACTTCTAGTCTAAGATAGCTAAATTCACCACTCGCAACCAATTAACAGTCTCCATTTATTTGGATTCATAACTGACAATCACAATTTTCACCCCACTCAATCACGGACTCACCTCAGTGGACAGCAAGGATACACATAGATCCCACTACAGAGGGAGCAGCATAAATTCAGCTTGCTGCAAACACAGTTGTGGACTGCAGTATGTGGAAGGGGCTTGCAGGATGAAGACAGCAGTGCAGCGCTC
Source organism: Rhincodon typus (assembly GCF_021869965.1). Taxonomy (NCBI): domain Eukaryota; kingdom Metazoa; phylum Chordata; class Chondrichthyes; order Orectolobiformes; family Rhincodontidae; genus Rhincodon; species Rhincodon typus. The sequence continues at coordinate 54,796,549 of NC_063340.1, forward strand.
TGACCTTTCAGAGACAAGTTGTTGAGGTGTTGCCCCGGAGGAGTGGAGAAATTTCCCTGGAGCGTGAACCTTTCAGGAAGGTGACATTCATCCACTTAACCGTGCCAGCCCGACACTGCTGTTACCGGTCATCCAGTCAACCTAGATTACTGCCACCCTTATCAACATGGTACAATCCAGAGCAAGGGCCAGAGCTGGCTGAGGTTATTCTCCAACACTATCTGCAGTCCCCTGCAGCCTTGCACCAGTCATTCTACAGCCACTAGGGGAGCACTGCATAGCAGGACCAAAACAGGCAAACAGACACAAGAGATGGCACTAAATCATTGCACAAGGATTAGTCATTGACTTTTCCCTCTGCCAAATGAGGCCATTAAGTGGTCAATTAATGCTTACTAAAGGATCTCATCCTACTGCCAATGGCATTAACTCAATGTGTTTGCTTGCTGACTCCCAGGCAGGATTGCAGGGTTCCTCATACAAAAGGATTTGGTGCTTGGTTGAGGAACCTAGCTTCAGGAAGGAGGGGACCCTGCCATTGCTATTGGCACCCCTCTCCCACACTGTAACTCCTTCCCACCAGTTGTGCTTGGGTCCGTCCTCAATTGAAGACCCCAGGTGGGGGTAGCACCGAAAGCAGTCAAGGCCTCTACGTGGTGAAACGGAATACCGAGCTGCTGGGCTCTGATTGGCCAGGACCTCCATGCTAGCATCCTTGGTCTGCCAGTGGCCTTTTAACTGCCTGAGTGGCACAAGATGAAAATGTCTCTTTTTGGTGAAGCCAACGTGGGGGTTTCGTAAACTCTGTAAGATTCTATCCAAGGTGTAGGACCTCTGGTTCCTGCTGGGACATTGGGATTCTAGATACTTACTGGTATCTAGAGCCTGGGATAGGGTGTATATCAGGACCCAATAATGAGGGTTTGGAGCTCTGGAAAAAAGGAGGTGGAGGGTGTCACTGTGCGCAGATCACATTCGGTGCTGCAGTGCTCAAGTCTGGGACCAGGAACCAGCACATGACCAGCATGGGGCCTATGATTGCTGTCCCAGTCCTTGCTGGTATCACCTCGCGATGGGCTTGCTTTGGACACTTTCTAAATTGCCTCTCCTCTCTCACTTACTCATGCCCTTGCTCCTCAGTGGCTTAACAAATTTCTGGTGGCAATAAAGGCTTTGCCCTTATGGTGGCGAGTTTGTGCAACATGCAGAGGACCATCATAAACCTCGACGTGCTTGGGAGCAAAGGGCTTCTCCTGAGCAGTGCAGGCAGCAGAGTATTGTTGCAGCATTCCAATGGTCCGTTCCATCATACTTCATGTGGCAGCTCTGATTCCATTGTATGACTGTTGGCCACGCGTGTGTGAATTACCCAGCAGAGTCATCAGACATTGCATTAGTATAAAGCCCATGTTAACCAGCAGCCACCATTTGGTTTGCTACAGTGGCTGAAATACAGATGGCACCACGTAGTGGTGCAAACTGAAGGTACTGCCATTACATTCGGAAAACTTGGTACTGACCTGCATACTTTGCTGCCTATAATCATAAACCAGCCAAACAGTGAGGGAGTAGAATCCCTCCCAGGTTTAGTATAGTGTAGAGTTGACATACAATTCCTGAAAAGCATTAGCACCCCATATTAGAGGAGGCCTCCAAGCCTTGCAAAGCCATCAAATCATTCTACCTAATTCTCTTTGGTAAAAGAGAATGAACTACAATTAGCTTTCATTGATTAGAGCCTCAGCAACCTCTCAAATACAACTGTGGATAATAAACCCTGGGATGTTGCAAACATCTTCAGGTCTAGCCCGGGAGGAGCCAAGTTTTTATAACTTCATCTGTGCAGCTATCTTCATAGCCAATCTCAATGTAGTCTTGCCTTGCTCTGTGACTTCAGTTGGGAGTGCAGCAGGTAGCATATTTCAGTGAGGCCGTCTTAGTGAAGTGCAGATTCCTTTCATATTGCTTCTTGCTGAGGTTCAGTTAGGAGATGTGCTGCTTCAGTACTTTGTCTGGATAGGGTATCCTGCTCTTAGCCCTTCTCCCTCTCCTCCTCCTCCTTCCAGAAGTCTATCCTGCTCTGCCTAGTCTCAGTTCATTCTCCTGGTCATGTTGTCTTAAGAATGGAATGCATACTAGTGCATCCATGCCTAGAAGCAACTGGGTTTGCGCAAAAGCCTTGAAATGTGACCAAACATTATAGAAAGCACTGAACAACTTTAAGCAAAAGTCAGAATAAATTAACCAGCAACTAACCTGAAAGTAGTTGATAATTCCTTTTGGGAGCACTATTGGGTGTCTCTCTGTAAACAACTGCAGGTTCCATTATGTGAGATTATGGAGGAGCTACCCGGAGTGTTGAAACCCGAAATAGCAGGATTGGGGTCAAATCAGCATTGCATTCTGGGTGACGCCATAATCTGCCCACTCTGTACACATCTGGCAGCAATTCCCTCCATTCATGTAGATGTACTCAGCAATGTAGCTGCCAACACCACACAAGTGAAGATGGTGTTTTGGAATCCTCAGCACATTTGTATTCCCTGAAAATTCAGCTCAAATGATTTTGATTTTTCCTACAGTAACTTTATCCGAAATCTGCACCATAAGGTCTTCAGACATAACATGATAATATTGCAAGCTTCGTGATGGTTTGCTGCCACGATGCATGCTGCCACTTTGTTTAGTAATATTGAGGCATTCACTTTTCAAATTCTGAAAGATTCTGAGAAATATTATATAATCGGGGTACAACCTGCGAATAAAATTACTGCTTCACATCTGATTTAATGGGATATGAAAAAGGGCTAATTCGTTGGTTATACACCCCGAGTACTCAACCCACCCAAAAGAAATACCAGATGCGTAGCCTGCAGCACCTCTCTATGATGAAGCCTTTTCTCCCCCTACCTAGACAGTGCTGTTGGTAAATAATTAGATTTACACATTCCCAATCTACACACATCTTCAGTCTAATAATTAAAAGCAGGATGATTAGTTTATTGAGTGGAAGGAGGAACTTTTTTTTTATTGAGGCCTATCAATGATTTTATCAGGACAGCACTTTTACGGTTGTCATGTGGGCGCAGGCATCCAATTTTTCTTATCTGACTGATTAATACAAACGCTGTTTCAGGATGCATTAATTAACAGATACAAATCTACGTTCTCATGAAGGGATCAATAAAGAGAAGAAAAGAGGCATCAAAGTGAATTTAGTGCTGATGATGGAGAAGGCACTGTATTGACATTTACGTGTGTGGAAACTCCAAAGTCTCCCCAGTTCTGCTGCTGGCCTCAGCAGCGATGCTAATGCTAGCAGCACTTGTCTAGCACTTTTGGAAAGGTGAAGTGATGTACATCAGTTGGCTGAATAAGCGTAAGCATCTCAGTGTCTGAAGGGCAAAATATATATGCAAGTAACAGTGTTAAAAGGCACATCTATTTTAGAAAAAGGTAAACACATTTTGTTTTACTTAAATTAGCTCTAAGGTAGGATAACGGTACAATTCAACTGATAATTTGGAACAAGGGCACTGTTTGTCTATTTATCAGCAGCTGGCTGCTTGATCATTTGGGCTATTCGCCGATTGAGTAGAATAGCTATGAAACATAATGTTTGTGACACAAGGTGATTAAAAGGTTTACCAAAGCTCACCCCCTATATACTGTCTTTCCTCTTGCGTAACACGATAGGGGATAAACTGGTAAGCCCCTGAAAGGAGGCATTGTGATCAAAAACAGAGGTTGCTGGAAAAGCTCAGCAGGTCTGGCAACATCTGTGAAGAAAAAAACATCAGTTAACGTTTCAAATCTGGTGAGCCTTCCTCAGATGCTACCTGCTGAGCTTTTCCAGCAACTTCTGTTTTTTTTTCCCAACATCTGCAGTTCTTTTCGGTTTTTATGGGGATTGTGATGTGTAGTGAACCAAAGCCTGCAGGCAGCACAGCAATTTCATGTTGTCTGTTCATTTGTTGGTTAGGCCATCACTAACCGTGCTGTTCTTTGGCTGGACACCCCAGCAGGGAGCCACTGTCATGGATGACAAGCACCACTTAAAGTTCAGCTGCAACTCTTTTAAAGCAATGATAGGATATGGCTGGAGTAGGCACTGAGAATAATGGGTAAAAAAAAATTGACAAAAATAAAATAAGGAATGCTACCAAATAGGGAGAGTGAAGGCGCCAAGGTTTTCAGACTGCTTTGGTGAAGGTGGGTTGATGGGATTCTCATACTTAAATATCCTTCTCATAACTCATTTCCACACTTATCCCCTAATCTCTTCGGATTTACAAGTCACATTTAATGTAAACATGCAACTCTCACCTTCTGCTACCCTTCCTGACTCTCAATACCACAAACTTATTCTCATTGCTTTTTCTTTTCCTATGTAATTTATACTTTCCAGTATCGAAGAATTGCAACTTGGCCAGAAAATGGAGGACCAGCAAGAAGAAACTTGGTGATGAAGCTATGGCAGCATCATTTAAATTCACACTCAGCCCCCTGTGCAGATATGGACTCTGCATTTACCCTAGCTGATGGACTAGAGTTGGAGTCTGCATGTCGCGAGACAATGGGCATGAATGGCCTGCAGCAAGGGCAGATAAGTATAAACAACTGGGCTCTTTATGGTGTCGTGGTAGTGTCACTACCTCTGAGCCAGAAGACCTGAATTCAATGTATTAGCATCTTTGAACAGGTTGATAATAAAATATTTTTGCTTGCCAGTGGATGAGGTTGCAGAGAGGGAACTCAGGACTGCAGCGTTCTTAGTTGAGGACTTTGATGGGGTAGCATTCAGGAGAAGGCTTAGTGTATTTAGGAAACCTGCCAGAAAGCCTGCAGCTAATGTGAAGGATCTTGGCAAAATCCCACACCATTTTGGCACACAGCTTTGCACAGAGCTTGGAGGTCAATGACCTTTGTTCAGTAATGGAATAAGCTAGAGATATAACAAGTTTCAAGCAAGTACAATGGTAAAGAATTGGGAACTGGGGTAAGAAATGGAAAGATCTGTGGTAGGGTGGATCATAGGAGAGATTAAATAACCAAAGGAATGATGGAACAGATAGCTATGGAACAATCAAAGAAACAGAAGTCTAAAATGAGTTGTAATTGACAGTCACGGAAGTATCACCAAGAAGTGCCATCTGAAAAATAACTGAGGGATTAATGATCCAAACCCTGTGGAAATCAGTGTTGAGTCTGATGACTAAAGTGCCTAATTGGAAGATGACACAGTGCTCCTTAAGCTTACAGCGAGATTCATGGTACAGGGTAAAACAGTCAGTGACACTTCTTTAGAATGCTACTGTTGTCGAGATGTATTCCCTTTGAAAACTTCAACCTTAAGTTCTCCCACACTGATCAGCTTGACTATACCTCCTCCTCAAGATCTACCAACAGGTCTGCCCTGACAGATCCACCGTTTCAGTATTCTCATGATCCACAGAATTGATTTCTTCAAATTCTCAACTCTATTTTTCTATTTTTTTTTCTTCCCCTATCCAGTCTTTCCCCACTTATGAATGCAATGCTTTGACTACTTTCCACCAATTTAGATATTTCCAATTTCTTGGGCATTGCCATCTCTCTTTCATCATTAATGTCAAATCCCTGTACCCCTTAACTCCCCCCGCCCTCCCAGGAGCCTGGGAGCTCTCTGTTTCTTTCCTGATTATAGACTAACCAGATCCAATCCAGCTCACTTTCTTGAGGCAGGCGGTTTCTCCTCCCTCCCAGAATCACAATGGATTTCCCTTTGTCCTCACCTTCCACGTTGTTAGCCACCATATTCAACAGATCAGGCTTCACCACTTCATCCACCTCCAATGTGACAATCACAAAAAAAATCTTCCTCTCCTCTTCCCTTTCAGAATTTTGGAAGGGCGATTTCCATTGCAACACACTCTTCCATTCCTCATTTACCCCTAAGCCATTTTCAACCTTACCTCCCCCAGCCAAGGCCCAAATCTATCCTTCCAGATGAAACAGTAACTTAAACACCGATGTGATGAATGCTTTGTAGGACTCCTCTTTTCAGACCCCAAGTGCATCCCAAGTTTCCAGTTGCTCTTCATTTTTAATCTCTGCTTCATTCACAGTCTTAGCTTTTCCATTCTTGGCCTCCTCCACTGTTTCAAAGAACCTTAACTGAAACTTCAAGATCTGCATCTCACCATTCAATTAGGTTCAGATTCAACACCAAATTCAATGATTTTGGTTTATTTTCAGATAGCAGCTACAGGTGACGATTCTGGAATTCTTAGATTTCTTCCAGGTCCGTCTCTCTTTACTTAACCCCTTACAATCTCCTTTTGCTTTGTGCTATCCTACCATTTGTTTTTTTAAGATCTTCTGTTTCCAGCCAATCACACAACGCACTCCAGTCTCCTGGACCCTGTATTTGCTAAAAACCTGTTATCATTCTAAATCTAACAAACAGTCATTGGCCTAAAACGTTAACTTGGGTTTTCATTTCACAGATGCTGTCCGACTGGCTGGGTATATCCAGAGCCTGCTGCTTTTACGGTACAGTGTCTGAAGGCAATGCAGCAGTCATTCAATGTATGAGAGCTGCAATAGGATCTCACACTGCCATCATTCAAGGCTGCACTTTCTCCGTCATGCAAGCTTAACCAACATGTCTGTGGATTACATTGCAGAAAGGTTTTTGCAGCTTGTCTTTGCAGCCCAGCAATCTTTTCTCCAAAAGATTACCGGGTTTGCTGAGATGCTCTTCCAGACGAATAGCAATGATCACACGGAACTCAAACTGGCTTTCCCAACTCAGGAAAATAGTAATTTGTATGCACCCCTTCCTCATCACCGCCCATTCCAATTACTCCATCAGCGTCCCCCTTTCTGCTAGCTAGCTCTAACTGCTGACATCAAGATCAGAAGGTACAATCCGGAGCTGGATCTCTGAAGTCCAGAAGTGTGTGAGGTCATCTTTCAAGATCATCTGCAGTTTGCTCTACTGAAAATTCTTCCATCAACCATGTTGTCGTCACTGGGATAGCACTATGTAAATGTCAAGGACAAGCAAAGGCACAAGCACATCAGGCACTGAAAGAATGCACAAGGGTGATGCATTGCCTCTTGTATGCAATAAAAGATGATTTTATTTATAAATTTGCTTTGGAATGTTTATTTTGTGGTATTGCATTTCGGCCAAACAGATTTTGCTATAATCAGTGACAGAAGGAAGACAAAGCAAAGGAGTATCAGTGAACGGGAAATTGGGGTGTGATTAATGGTACCACTCTTGGACAAGTTCTTCCTCAGCAAACTGAGGAGAGGGGAGTTTAGGATGCCTTCATACTTCCTCTGCCTTTTCCTCCACCTCTTGTTCCCCCTTCCTGCTCATGCTGCTTCCCAGGTACTCACTGTGCTGTTGATGACATGGAGCATCATGATGGGATGCAGCAAATCACCAAAATAATTAAGATCCATTTGACTAAATACTGTTGTCGAACTGTTAACTGTGCTTTTTTAGTTTTTCCACTTCTTATTACTAAAAAATGTAATGTTTAACTTTCTAACTTTGTTTTCCTAACATTTTGTACCTGAGTACCTTTGTACCTAAGATGGCACCGTAAGTGATGACTTGTAAACTTTTCACTGTACTCATGTCGGTACGTGATTATAAAGCAAATTCAATAGTAAAGGGCTCCTCCAGAGTGGTCAAGTAGTCCAAATGTTGTCTCCAGCATATCAATGGAGTGCTCTATCACATTGGAGTCACGGAATGGCTTTCATTGTATGTATGCTGCATGTGTGCAGAGATTGTGAACCTGCATCCTCAGCTGTGCTATTAGTAAATAGACCTGGTCATCTAGCAGCCAATGTTTGATTTGCTGCAGTGACTCAATAGCATCTGATTCAGTGGACTGGCACAGAATGAAAGCTTTGTTACAGTTGCCAAGGATTCACACCTTGATCTTCAAAAAATTGCTATGGTCACATGAAAGATGGACTTTGAACGAGTGGGTCCCTTTTGATTCTGGTATAGGACAGAGTTGGTATGTGGTTGCCACATAACGTGATGTGCAGGCAGACAAGAGGACTCTGAATCATAGAGAAGTCTACAATCATAGCAACGTTACATCCTCATCTCTGGTAACAGGGAGTGACATGTGGTTAGGTCTCTCTAAAGTAACAGAGTATTGCAAATTGGTAAATTTTGCAAATGTCTCCAACTCTAGTGTGGAAGACACCAGATAACATGGAGGTTAATAGACAGGATCATCCTCTCAGCCTCTGAAAATGTGGTTCTCGCCTGTTCTGAGACTGAAATGTGGGTCCAGCAAGTGGCCTATTTCAGTATGTCCTTAATGAAAAGCAAAAGACTCACATTGTTGCTTGCTATGGTTCAGTTGGGAGAATAGCTCCCTGAACAACCTGGTGTCGTGGATGAAGTGTTTTCCATCTCCTCCTTCTTCAGAAAGCTTGGCTTGCTCTGTGTTCCCTCTGCTCATTCTCCACATTATACAGTATCATAAGGGAATGTCTATTAGCATATATATGCCCATGTTCAAAACCACTCCAGCAAAAAAGTCCCTCAGCATCTTGTACATAACTTCCTACAAATTTCTGCAATTTAAGAGAAGTGCAGAGGAAAAAAAAAATCATGGAATCATGGCAACAGTGAAAAGAAATCAACCAGTAACTAATAAGTAGTTGATGATCACTTTAAATAATGTTGTGGGGGTGGGGGGGAGGAATCTCCTTCTACCTGTTGTATGCATGCTCAGGTCTTTATGTTTAAAAGATAACATTGGCTGGAAAATTTACTCTGTGGTCCTTCTGTTGTCAAATCTGCATAGCCTATTCACTGATATCATGATCTACCCGTCCCATACACCTTTGTGAATTTTCACTACACGTAAACTAATGTCTGCAACAATTGGGCACATGTTACACAATCATCACTGTAAAGGCACTTGTAGCACCCAAAAAATGATGCTAATGATGGAGATTTCTTATTCAATATACTCGAATTTAAATTTACCTTGAGAGGGAGAAGAGCTTGGGGCATATAAATTACGTTGATGTTCTTAGGCTTCACCTGGAGTTCTCAGTTATATCTATTACAATGTACTCCAATTCAAAAAACATATTTTCCACCATCAAAATAACTTCTTTTTTCTGCGACCCAGGTAATGTAGCAAACTGGAGTGCATATTAATGGGATATATTTCAGGATGTGGATTCTCCCCATAATCCATCGCATGCATTTTCTACTGTTATAAATAGATACCATCTTCATAAAAAGTATGGCTTACAAATTTAATTTTGATCCAATCATGGAAAAACCCAGCAATGCATTTCTTGCACATGATGAGCTTGCCATGATAATTAGGTAGTGTATTTCGCTCTCTCCAAACACTTTTTCACAAAGCATGTGCCAGTCTAACATACATTAGTAGTCACTAATATTCTGGAAGTTGATTTGGCTATATCTTTGCCTCAGAAATGATCATGTATGATGGAAGAGTAAATATTTCCAGTCCAAATCTCAGGTCATCAATTTTGATGGACTCCTGCATTGCAGTGGTAGTTCCTGGTAGTTCACAAAAAATAAAAATATCTTGAAGCACTAACATGATATCGCCATGAAGTCAGTCAGTGACCCATTATTCTAACACTTGATAATGCTATTTTGAAACAAAGTAGCTTTAACTTAAAGAGAGCTTGATATCCAAAGCAATCCCAGAATGTAATGTTGAAGTATTTTGGTGTATAATGGATTTTTTTGCTGTAGCTTTCCTTTTCCCTCCCCCCCTCCCTAACTTACCAAATTGAAACATTGGAATATGTGGAGTTACCAAACCCAACATACTACATGAGGCCTTTACAAAACACATCATAATAGGTGATTAGAAAGTAGAGTAAAAGAAAAATACATAATTGCTTAGCATCAGTTCAGCTAACCAGGCTGTATGGGTTTCATTAGCATTTTTGTTCAATCATTTTGAACTAACTACATTTGAAAAGTGGTCTATTGTCCATAATGTTCAATAACACAACAGATAAAAAAAGAGAGAGAAAAAAAGTTCCCGAACGTTTGTAATAAAGCAAAACTGGAGCTTGGTCACACAATGTACTGCACTACATATGAATAGGAATTTATCTGTAATAATAGTAATACATGCACACAGATTTGGAAACATCTGTTTAAATCCTTAATCCAAGCTACACTGAGCTTTTAGCAAAAAAAAACATATAAGGTGAATTCCAAAGCAGTTTTATTTCTGCCTACATTTAAATATTTTTCCAATGTTCAATAAGTATTGAATAATTATGTTTCCTAAAAGCCAGAGAATATGGTGAAAAATAGACAATTTTAACGCCTAATCCCCTGAGTTTGTGTAACAGAGACATTCTGATAATATAGACTGGAGCCATTGAGCAGACTGAAGTGGTTTCAGCTTTTATCAGAGGCTGCTTTCATCTCGCTGAAACAAGGGATGAAACTCTATGCGGCAGCAATGCTAGATGAAAAAAATGCATTAACACTGCCGTGTTTATCACAATCCATTTAGTAGCGTTATCATTTGCTCTCGAGGCAGACATCCCAAAGTCTATACCAGGATGGTAAGCTGCATGATTCTAATACACCTAATTAGGAATGCGCAGACTCTTAATTGCATACATTAAGACAATTCATAGCCCAGATTAATTCTAAATATACCCAAGCAGCTGTTTAAGATGCCTGGATTACAGTATGGACTGTACTTTTCCACTTAATTAGATATCAAAATTAAGCAGGAACAAGCATTTTGACATGACAGGATTGAACTGCTGCTTCATGTCCCAGAGCTGCACTTAAGTGACCACTAAACAGAGCTGCACAGATGGAGCAACATTAAATGCTGTACTGGAAAGTAATTTCAAATAATAAAATATCAATATTTACATTTTAATTACTCCTACTGAGAATCACTCTGTCATTTGACGATTGCCAGGACAGCATGGGGTAGTGAAATGACATTGGGCTTCTTACTGGGAGGACTATTTTGTTTCCATTAAGGAATGACAAGTGATCAGAGCGAACAACACCCGGATTTTTGTAAGAATTACACCATTAGTCCAAACCGGCCGCCAGCCACACAGAAACATGCAAGCAATAGCCGGTGATGGCAAAAGCGGGTGGGGAGGTAGGGGCAGGGGGCACCTGTGCATTCTGCCAGTAATGACTTTAATGGAATCAGATAACTCTGCACTAGTGAAGCGTTCTAGCTCGTTACCTCAAAACTGCGTGATTTTTCCTTCAGCCCCTGGTGCAAGCTGTTTAGGAGATGCTGACTCCTTCCTCATCATTTCTATCAAGTTACACACAACGCAATAACAGCAAGACATTAATGAATATTCCTCACCCTCCCACTTTGGTCATTAGTTAGTTTAGTATTGGTTAAGCACACTAACTCAAAAGCATAATCCTCTCTTAACAGGATTTCTATTTTTTGGTGTAACACTTTAATTGTAGAATTTATCATTATATACCCTTTCCTGTATAAAAATTAAAACATAATAAATTACATATCAGAGAGTAGCAACAATCTCGGTATTGCAGCAATGTTGAAGGATAAGAAACAATCATTGCTGCATTTTATTTGTGTGCTTCTTTTGTAATAATTTAATGCCCACATAGTGTCTGCTAGATGCCTGCAATACCCATAGGCATTTTGACATGATGTTTTATATAAAACATCTCAATTCTTGCAAATATACTTGAGAAAGGAAAAATGCTAAGTCATGTTAAACAGCAGAAGAGAGATAGTATTTGAATCACTCTTTAAAAGAGCTGGCACAAGTAATTTGGGCTGAATGGTCTCTTTCTATATTGTTCTATTAAATAAGAGCATCTGATAGATCATCCATTATAACCTACAACTGCATCAAATTTTAGTGGTTACCCTGCTAAAATGGGTAGGTAAATTAACATTTTCTAATTAATCAGGGAAGAAATAATGCTAACAAATGCTGACCATTTTATTCATCATCCTGATCTGCATTATCCAATCAGATCACCTGACCTCTCTCGTGCCACTGCTAGCTTTACTTTCGGAATAGACAATGAATAGAAACACAGAGAAAATCCAAACCTCAACAACAGTAAATCCAGCCTATACCATAACCAAATGAGTGACGATCTTTAAATTTGTTCACTTTCAATTACACATTACCTTGCTGATTAGTACTTAGAAAAACTGTGCCTCAAATACAACTCTTTTCACCCTGCAATGCTTTTATTCATTAAACACTGAATTGCACATTCCAATGTTTTGCAGTGGTATATTAAAATAGCATTAAAAGTCTGCCATTTGTAATACTGTAGCATATGAAAGCACAAACTTTTTTTTAAACAAAGTTCATTGTTATGAATCATAGGTTTCTTTGTAGATAATATGCTCAACTTGACAGCAAGGGAAATCAAACATTTTGATGCATTTTGCCAGCATTCCACTTTTGATACTGATAATGTTTTTAGAAAGAAAGACGAAACAAGGAGTTTTTTTTGTTTTAAATGCCTGTGATTTACAAGTCACTCAATTTCTTATCAGCTACACCAAAAACACTGAATGAGGCAAACAGCAGTGCAAAATGGCAGATGTGACAAGTGTAATCTGGGGTACTATGACACTACATTTCATACAAAATACTTCATTTATGATTGCTTGAGAGGAATTTTCCTTAGTTCATTGCATCTTACAAATCTAGGCTCAATATATCAGATTCCCTGAACACCCGTCTCCTTCATGCTTTAAAGGAAAGCCACTTCCCCATTTCACAGACCGAGTACCTTTTAATTTCAAAAAAGCCATGGTTCAAAATCTTAATTAATTGTTTCATACTGCTTCAGGATCATTATGCAATGTAATAAAGGACATGTAATTATGAAATTTTACAGCCATTACTGAGGCTGATGGCTCGTATTTCATCATAAGCTTCACCCAATGGCTTTTACCTACTCCAGTTTCTTTGATGAAGTACAGACAGATCTATCACCCCCAAACAATAACCAGCCCAGGCATCTATAATAGCTACCTACAGATGAAGCAATAGATAGAGATAAACTATAAATCCCTGCACAAATGCAACCACAATGCCTTGGATTGACAAAAGAAGAGGATGAGCTGTCTATGGGAGGCAGCAGCTGTGCATTAGGGCATCCCTCTCCAGCTATCTTTTAGCTGCTCTGTCGTGTGTTGTGTTTTACTCTTTCTTCTTCCCTCAGCAGTCCCCAGTAGAGTTGTTCTTGAAGTCTGTAGCTACTTTCAGCTAATGCAGCAATTTTTTAAAAGAACGCTATAGACCGAAGTGTGTGACAGTAACAAATGTGTTGAGAGATGGGGCGCCTCGTTCACAAAATCTAACACTGTTATGAAGGAATGGGCTTACTGTGTATAAACTACACTGTTCCTATTGTTTTATTTTTTTTCTCCCTTTATCAAAAAGAGCAAATATACCCCAGTAAACCATTTCTACATATTCATGCAGTAAAACTTTGGACTTTGAAAGTTAGCAGAAGCCTTATCAATAATTAGAAACATGTGTGCTTGTTAAAGGTACTTTGCTGTACATTTGGAGAATCATGTGCCTAAAATAAAAAGAACCTGAAAATATGTCTATACAGGTTTAGAACCATGGGAAAAGTGATCATTTACATGACATCCCTTAGAAATAAGTTCGCTATTATTCTCCACCTAATTAGTTTTGCAACGATGCTTTAGAACAGCTAGGAAAATGTGATTATTCCATTAACATTTCTCGCCACCTTCACAAAAAAAACAGTAAACCAGGAAAGAGAGCAAACAAGTGAAGCATCTAATATTTATCAAATATGTGTAGCTTAAACATTGGAGATGTTGTGTAAGCAGGAATAGGCAGTTAAGTTACTGCCCTTCCTAAAAGCCCATTCATAATGAAATCCAGTATGTCTGGTCAAATGATTGCAGATTATAAATATAGATATATAAAAATATATTATATAGATATATATAGATGTATATATATAGATAATAATTATATATATCGATAAATATAAATATAAATAATTATAAATATAAATCTCCATCTTTTTATCTCAGATGGGTTTATTTCAGTTTTTGTTCAGTAATTAGAGTAATTGGTCATTGTAGCACTTTTGTGGTTTACCAATGGTATTCCTCTGAGCTGGTCATATCGTAATCAAATTCTCATTTAAAAAAACACATTTGTAAAAGTTGGTGGTAAAAGTATGCAGTCTGTTTCAGGAACTAACCAGGAACTATTAATAATCAACTGCGTTTTACCAGTGTCAATTGGGGCAGAAAACATCAGCGGAATACCCTTCGGCAAGATAAAACTGTATTGCTTGGCAAATCTAATCTTGTCTGATACAGAAGCCTATGGGCTTTTGTCACGAATGCCAGCTCCTCTTCGCCCTCACACTGGAATCCCTGCTTAGCCTGATACATTGCTCCCATCTGCGGATGTGCAGAGGTTATAATACTTTAGTGGACTCAGACAGCTCGTATCCAATTCCATTTCCAAGGCCTGCCAGCCCTGCCTGCTTGTTCTCTGATGGAAAGGATGGTCCATTTGAACAGTTATTGGGGAAAGAAATGGCCATTTCATGCTTGTCTGTGAACTTTGCATGAACTGTGAGGAATAATGTACTGTGATGACAGCCAAGTTATTCCTTACAGTAAATTTGCTGTCTGGAATGAACTGAAATAGTGTTTGGTTTGTGTAATTACGTCCATCTATCTTTATATTCCAGAGGCATATCGCAAATTGAAAATACTAAAAATTGACTGTTCATTCTGATATTTAATGATTGCCAATGACACACCAATGATTTATTGGTTACTTACCGATGTGACACATTTGCATCTTATTAGAAGAAGATTACTATTCCTTGAATTCTGAACACAGCTGATCACGACTGATGGATTGATTTGATTTGCAAATGTAATCAAACTAATAAGAGGGAAAAATGTGCAATAATACCTTGTTTTTAGTCTGGCAATCATTCCCTGCCAACAGGCTGATATCCCTGACTAAGCAGCCTCAGAAAAGCATTTCTTGCCGCTACGCAGACAAAATGCTTCTCTAATGAAATTTTTTTTTCACCCGCCACGTTCTAGCTATCTTGGCAAAATAGTGTCAAGCCAGCTGTGTTTGTTACCGTTTATAAAGGCCATCATCAGTAGCTAGGCTGCTCTAATTTCAGATCTGTGTTTTTATAAATAAGAGTCTTGTCAAAAAGCAACACTGAATGGTGTGAAGAAAGCAGTATATCATTAGCTCCATCTGCTTGAGTTCATATCCCTCTTTGCTTTTAAAAGATAAAAAATAATTACATGTCTTGACATGAGGCTATTTTTTAAAAAAAAGTTGTCTAAATAGAAATTAAAAATTCTTGCAGTACTGAAGATAAGTTCAGTAGGCTCTCCATTTTCTCTAAATAAAATAAACTGGTAGACTAGGCAATACTTTAATGCTGTAATTGTAGTTTATTTGCAGGGGCTTACTACACTACCTGTAAACAATTACATAAGGACTATTCATGCCCATAAACCATATTCTTAGGGTCTTTAACTACTATGATATACTTTTCCATTAAATATCTATGGTGTTACTTCTAGGGATATCTATTTATTTTCTGACATGGAATGGCATGGGTATGCTAACAACATCCCTGTAAACGTAGCAAACTTTTTCAGGTTCCTTCGTTTCAGTTTGCTCATACGTCTTGGGTGCAGAAACTTTTTGGCTCAAAGTAGTGCAGGACTGATGGAGTACTGTTGGGGGTGGCATCTTTTCGAAGTAACATTAAATTAAGGCCCAATCTGCCCGCACAGCTTCACTCAACCAATGTCAGGAAAACAGATGACCTGGTTGTTACCTCATTGCCATTGGTAGGCCTTGTTGCATGCATATTGGCTTACTTCCTACGTAACAAAGATCAGTATAATTATACAAGGGGATTCATTGGCTGAAGTTGTGAAAGCCACGATTTAAATGCAAATGTGTGTGTGTATTTCTGACTATACCTGTTCTTTTATTAAGATTGACTCATTTATGGAGAAATGTAAGAAATACAAAAAGATGTGTGCATCTAAGGAAACCTGAGGCGCCAGCGGGAATGCATAAAGTTGAAGGGAAACAGAATTGAAATCTCTGAAAATAAAAGCAACTCTGCAACAAAGTAATTATTCTTTTCGGTGATATTGGTGAAGTATTGCTGGGTGAGTAAGGGACTTGTGTTTAATTACCTGATGTGTTACTGACTCCTATTTGCGATCATATTCATATTGTGCATAAACAATTTCCATGCTACCAAATGAGATAATCCACATTGCTGCATAGATATCATTGTTAAAGTAAATATTAAGATGTTCTTTAAGTGGGGTTAAATGCCAGGGATGCAAAATGGAGAAAAAAAGTGTTTGTAAAAGTGTTTGCAGCATATGAATACTTCCAAGACCACCATCTTTACCTTGCAGACATATCCTAATAATAGAAAGAAAAATTGAACAACTTTGCATTCATGTAGCACCCTCCTGGCTTTCAGAATCTTTCAAAGCCAAACTGTGGGTGTGGAATTTTCAGTGAGCTTCAACAGCCTGACATGGTGTCCAAATGGAGCTCTAGGCCTGCAGTCACTGACAGCATTCAGTCTCTCAGAATGGAGGGAAAACTTCCCCCGATGGTCTGGCCATTCATGCTGACAGCCCTATCAATGGGTCGTGGTGCCTTTGACTCTGATGGCCATCTGCCTTAATTATACTCATAGCCTTTGGACAGAATACTAGTGGCAGTGTAGGACATTTGCTGCCAAAAAATGCAGTGCGGCAGCAAAATCGCCACTAGCTGGGGCCTTAAACAATTTCATTCACTACAGATTGAGCACCCCATTGTAATTCCAGCCCACTCTCAGGGAAGTTCTCCGCTGACAGGAATGTACCAGAGATTTGTCAAGATATACCTCCCACCTATTTCCCCAGTTTCTTGTTTCCAAGCCCACCATCCGTCCTCAAGGCCGGGAAAATTCATTCCATGGTCTCTGTTTTTCAGTAGACAGATGAGGGAGCCAACTTATACACACAAAAGTTCCACAATAATCAACGAAGTAAGTGACTAGACAACTTGTTTTGTTGGTGATGGTTGAATGAGAGAGAGCCTTGTGCAAAACTCTGGGAAAATAACCCCGCACTTCTTCAAATAAGTCAACAGCACTCATCTGAGTAGGCATATGGGATTTAATGCCATATATTAAAAGTGGCAAATCCAACAAAAGTGCTGTATTGAAATGTCAGCCAAGGTTACATGCTCAACACTCGCACTGAGGCTGTAATGCGTAACTTTCTTCCTCTGTGACCCAAACAGATATTATAAAGCTACTATTCGGTACTACCAACAGCCACTTATTTTCACTATTTTTAGATCTGAATGCATATCAGACATGACAACACATTCACTAGGAACAGATTTATATAGGGAATGGTAAATGGTCAATGACAAAACGTTAAATATGAAAAATTAACAACTGTGCTCAGAATGTTTAAAATCCTAATACTGTTATTTTTAAGTATGTTAACTTTATATAATCCATTAAACATACAAATGCTAAACTTAGATTTCAATATGTACGTAGCTTGAAATATGCATGCAGAATACTCAAAATTTGCAGTTAAAACTGGACTTCTAAACAGAACAAATGAGTTAAAAGTCCAATTTAAATCTGCATTTGCCGTAGTGGGACTACTGAGGATATGATCTGACTGTCCTAACTTTGTAAATGATCTGGTTGTTAAAAGGGAATTAGAGCAGCTGGTTTAAAACTGCTGACTCCCAGTTAAACAAAGCAAGATTGCCTTTAACACCTTACTATCCTCATTTGCAAGAATCTCTAGCCAGGTCAATGTGCCTTGCCAGAAATGTGCTGACTCACTTTAACAGTGTTCTGCATTGGTAGTTAATCCTTTCTCATGTAGGTTAAGCAGGTGCAGATCCACCTTAGCAATGAAAAGTAGTGCATTAAAGAATTATAATACTTAGTTATTTAGTTAGCTTGATCAGGTCATGCTTGCGCTTGTACTGTCACACTCAACTTGAACCTTGTCGTGATTTCTTCAGAACCCTGCAATATGAACCATGATTATCCTGTATTCCTTATTAAAAGACACGTCATTTGACACATAACCTTCCCAACAATACAGCCATAAACAGGAACTCTCTGCTTGGGAGAAATTAAGAAACAATCCCACATACTAGTGCTCTGTAACAAAACAGATTGTCACAATATAATGGAGCACCAATGTGGTGGTACCTCTTTGTTTCATTTATCTCCTTTTGCTGTTGTGAAACAATTTTGCGTACAAATCCGGAAGGAGTATGCATGTTTTTACACATGGGTTTGAGATGACTGCACTTTGGGTTATAATAGTAGTCACAAACTAAATGATGCTCTTCCAGCTATTATTATTTTTGAAACTATTATTTTTAAAAGCGTTTACTTGCTTCCTCGATGCACAATTATTAGCAGCTTGATTTGTTTGGTTGATTTCACAGCTTGGCCACTTCTGAGACCACACATAGAGGTTTCACAGATTTAAAGAACAATGGAACTGCTGGAGGAAAAAAGCTATAACTGGTGACAGCTGCTGTGAAATTCTTTAACAATTCAAATTTTTTTTTGAATTGGATAGCCAGATCAATTTGTGCAGGGAAATTTTTAGAAGTCTGTGGGGGTTAAAAGAAATAAATCAATGAAGGATTCTGCAGGCAAAAGCAGTCATAGGGCACAGAATAACAATGGAATGTTTTCGGAGCAAAGAGGCAGGACAGACGATTACTGCACACTCAGATTTTGATATTTAGCTCAAACACGCTTTATAACTACTTTTAATTTTCAACGAAAGCCATGTTTGTTTATTTGTTTATATTTCTGTGCAGTGGCACCATTGTTCTAATAGAGTTTTCATTGTGTTTATGGAAATAGCCAATTTATGCAGTCTTGGGCCGTTTGCAGCTTTTCATTAGCCACGTTGTTTCTTCAATGTTTGTTTTTAGTTTTAAGCAACATTTACAAAATTGGTTCCATAATCAACGGGGCATTCGAGAATCAAGCTGCACTTCCCCTCTCAGAATACTCAAAAGGCCAAGTAACTGATGTGGGGAGGAAATGGTGATTGAAACATAGAGTGAGAAACAGTGTACTTTGAGTGAAAGTAGCAAGGAAGAGCGCTGTATAATAAACAGAGTAGCAACACCTAGTACACTTTCTAAGGAGATTCGGCTGCTTAAATTGATGAGCAGCTGATTTAGAAAGGTTTGTTTCAGCTCAGGTGATGACAAGCTCTCTGAGGAATTGAATGTGACTTTACCAGGAACACCCCAGCAGCCACAACCCTCTCCGGCAAGCCTCCATCTGCTTCAACCAATATCCAAATGAATCACTGTCTATCAGGGCCTCAGCACTGACACTCTGGATGTATTGATTAATAGTTGCCCTAAGCTCCTTTTAGCAAATCAAATTTTTACTTTTAGCAAGGATTTCGGTTCTGATTTATTCAGCATAGTGAAATGTATTAAATTGACTTTGACACTCTAGAAAAACGACTGAAAAACAACGCTTTCATGTGAAGAGGAAATAGATATAAAAAATGTGTGGCAGCTTGTTTGTTCAGGTTAAGGATGCGAGCAATATTCCTTTCCTGTTTAGTGGAATTTAGAGCTGTCAAAAATCCAAATTATTTTACCTTCCCTTCTAAAGTACTGTGACTGCTTCTTTAAAAGAATCATGCATGGCATGAAAGTCATAAAGAACCTTCTAACTTCCCTCCAAAACGATTTTTGAAAGTACAACTATATTTATGATTAAGTAAAATTATTTAACACTTTTACGATTACAGTGAGATATATGCACTCATAAACCTATATCTTTGTCTTTACTAATTACATCCACGTGTATATGAGCATGTGAGAGGATTTTAATGTTTAAAATGTTTAAAATTACTCCTATCTACACAAAAACAGTGGTTGTTCTGAATTCTGGAGATTACTGAAGCCCTGTGAGAAGCAATGAGAAAGGCAAAGCAGAATGGAAATGCCCTGTCAGAAATTTCAGCACTGAAAACAGAAATGAAATACATTTCATTGTATTTAATACACAGTGCACCATATATCTATTTCTGATTCAACAGAGCAAGACCTTTGTTCAGTGAGATTACACACCTAAAGTTTGCTAAAAAAAAATCTCCTCTCTCAAATATGCTTGTATGAGGACAAGTTGTGACATGTTTACCATGGAGGGCAACAAATGAGAAAAGGTTTTCAGAAATTCATGATTTTGGAATTAGAGAGAGCTATGATTTGAAGCCTGCATTTGGGTTACTATACTTCTGTAATTGTCTGCATTAGCCATTGAAAGTGGACTTTTCTGCATTGATCACACCTCTAAGGGTTAACTGTAAAGACATAACTCTGTGTCCAGTTATAACCTTGAATTTGATGTTTTGATCTTCCCTTCCCTTTCATTATACTAATGCTGAACACTGCAGTGAAGTTCGTACAGCTGGCACTCAGTATCAGTTACAGTTACATTGCAGTTGATGCACTGGCATGATAAAGGGTCAACTAGTGAGCTCTTTGCGTTTCACTGGCAAACCAGGGTCTGACGCGCAGCACTCAAAGTATGACTTTAAGTATACATCTGTGAAATTCTGTCATCGTCGCAGCTCAATGGTGGTATGAACAAAGAGAAACCATGAACATGAACTGAAACTACAATTTAAGGTCCAACTGTACAGGATTTGATGCAATGTAACTGGGATGTCAATCTCCAGTCCAGTTAAATGTTAAGTTTATATTATTAAATATAAGTTGTGCTTTTATTTTTCACTATAGACAGAACATGCATCTTCCCTGATTAGTATTAACCATCCAAAATTTGAACAAAATAGATTATAGGGTGTGATAATTCCTTCCCTATAAGTAGCAAGGAGGATGGCAAAAAAAGGCCAAATAATTGAGCAAGTTGGCCCTGGAGAGATGTCTGCTTCCTTGTTGCCACTTCAACAATTAAGTTCTGAGTGATAAGGTCCATGACTGAACTTCTCCACTTGTCACCAATTAAAGCCCACAAGTTGCCAATCACAGATGAGATTACCTGAATTCCAGGCAGGTGAGAGAGACTCTAGCCTGTAGCGAGGGGTCTTCACTTTCCCCAGTGTAGGTTTAATTAGGGATAAGTGATGGGTGGCATCTAAGAGTCATTCCTGCTCTTGGCTCTGACTATACCGAGAACCCTCTCTCAGTGACCCCTGCCCTGCAAGGCCTGGAAAAACACCCTTAGCTTCTTGCTGTTCAAGCCACAAAAGCCTGGGCTTCCATTGACAATTTCTGGGATTTACAACCTGCTGGCTTTTGATTGACCAGGGCAGGGCAAGACCTTAGTGTCCAAGCTCATGATTTATTGAGAAACCTTTTGTTGGTCGGCTCTTCAGTAACTGATTAGAGTTTGATGATGAGCTTTCACTGAAGATGTTCAGCCGCATACTTTGGACATGGAGTACTTATCCTGGTCTTACTATTACTCAAAGTATGGGAAATTGCCTCCATGGGAATTATGCATATTAAGTCAAAAGTCAATTCCTCAATAAGGAATTAATACTCATTCTAAATGTCATCAGTTCCATTGCTGGATGCTGCTTACTCATAACAATAGGTATGTTTTCTGGTGGTCTACGAGTTCAGCTTCCCATGAGTCATACTCCGAATGGGCTGAAGTGTTTAAACTAAAGTTTTGTAACACAATTACTCATTAAAAACCAAGCAATGGAGGTGAAAAGTTTCCCTGCTGAGAAGAGAAAATTGGAGGTCAAATCAATCCTGATCAATTTCATTAGTTGAAAACAGACTAACACTGGCAGAGGACATGACCAAACATGGAGACTTGAGATGGGAAGGGAAAGAAGAACTGAAGGAAAGTACTGATCTTTGATGTGTTGAAAAAAATCATGCAGGAGAAGTTTGAACTCAAGAAGTTTGCATTTAAAATACAGGCCTGAATTTTGCATTAAAATGACAGCAAAACTGTCAGCTTTCACCATCACCGCTTCTGTGAAGCTTACAAGAAGCTTTTCGAGTCTGTGCATGTACAGACAAATGCAGAAACCCTGGAGACTTTTCTGCTGTCATCGATTCTACACTTTCCCATAGGTTACACTGTTGAAATCTCTGCAGATGCAAATCAATTTGCAATCACTGAACTGACAGGAACTGCTCCTCTTACTGTGCAATATCACTGTTAAAAGTCTCTGAAAATGTCACACCTTGTACATGAGGAGTAACTTTTCTTTTAAATGCCATACCATATGGCAAGTACATCTGAAGAGTCTCTCTGGCCCTGGAAAACTAACTTTATATTTGTGAAATGTTAAATTATTCCATGATAAAAAGAAAGCCTTTTAAATAGAAGGATTTTTTTATAAAGTCTGTTAATAATGTTACAGTCTGCAAATGTGTATGAGCTACTCTAATTTCATGCTATAAAATTTATAAAAAGTGAAGCATGTTCAGTGCATTTTGCCTCCTGCTTTGCCATTTGAAGGAATTCTTCAATATGGTACCTGGAGATCCCCTTCAGTCAACACCAAATTCAAATTAACGTTGCGGGCAAGGTGAAATCTATGTGACAGAGATTACTAGATCCTTGCGAAATTCAGGCCATAAACTTTACATCTAAAGGCACAGCTAAAATTAATAACATCACTTCTCTATTTACCTTCAGTTATTGTTGGCCAGATCCTTGTCAGTTTCTGACCTAGAACCCACCAAAAAAACTTTCTGACAAAAGACAACTGTCACTTCAGTTTCTGCTCTTGAAGGGAAGAAAATTGTTGGCGAATGAGGAAGCAGAATAGTTAGTTAGTTTGCAACGCATTGATGGGCTGAATAGTCACCTAATCTTATAGAATGATTTGGAATGAGCAGAGTATATTTTTGCATTCTGTAACAGTGACCATCTTTTGTCTGTAGGTAGATAATAATACCATCAGTGCAGCTTTTCAAAGAAAAGCTCTTAAGAGTTATCTGATAATATCCTTTTGCATTTATTAAGTTTTTGAAAAGGCTTCTTTAAGCATTGAGTGTAGTTATCATTAGGGGAAACGGGCTGGGAAGAATAATTGCACCTTGCAGTACAAATGAACCAAATTAAAACATACAATTAAAATTATATGATTACTGGAGCACCCTGGTAAACTACTTCATGCACTGATGATAAATGAGCTGCTTCATGTGGTTGGGCTCAATAATGTTTCAAAGCTGTTCTTCTGATGGGATCTGTAATCACATTTTAAACAACAATCTTAAACAGAGACAAAGGATACACATAATAAGATATTTAAGTTTATCATAATTCTGGGAGGACAGAAATGGATTTCAGGGTGGGAATCCTATGAAAAAAAAGCAGCACAACCTAAATGCAGACGAAAAGAAATCAGTCTGGCACCCAACTGAAACTAGGTTTGAGACTTCCTCTACAGGATGGGACAGTTATGGGGGCGCAGGGGGAAGCAGAGGCTTTTGGTTCAGTTAGGTTGGGGGCCAGAATGCAGTTTAGAATTAAGGCAACACTGCAGGTTTGATTCCTGTTCCAGCCAGGATAAACTTGGGATCTGCCTTCTTGCCTTGTCCCAGAGATTAGAAGGCAATAGTAAACAATTGCTGAAAATGCTGTTAAGAAAAAAAAAGCTCAGATAAAGCACCGCCAGACAATGAGCCAAGGAGGTACATTTCGGTAGAATGAAGAAACCTCATCTCCACTAAACTAACAAACTGGTGAACCAATATAGCACACTGGCTAGAGCGTGACCAAATCCAGCTCCCTCTGACAAAGAGATGGCCTAGGATACTTCTATAATTAGGAAGAGCACATTTACTCCTCTTGGTGCCAGAGAAAACTAATGAAACATTTTCTTACCCATTTTGAAAACCTTCCAACAACCCAATTGGAGTCTGTTGGTTAGACTGAGCAAGACTTTCAATTTTCTATGAGAAGTCAAGCATTTATTGCCCATCCCTGAACTGAGTGTTTACCAATTCAGAGGGCGAGTAAACAAAACAAAAAATCAACCCACATTACTATAGATCTGGAGTCACGTGGTCAAACTAGGTAAGGATGGAAGATTTCCTTCCCTAAAGGACATTAGTAAATCTAATGGATTTTATAATAATCAACAATGGTGACTGAGACTAGAGTCATTGTTACCATTGTAGATTATTATAAAATCCATTAGATTTACTAATTACATTCCAGATTTATTAACTGTATTTAAATTCCACTAGTAGTCTTAGTGAGACTTGAACCAGTGTTTCCAGAGCATTAGATTCTGAATTACTAGCCCAGTGTCATTATCAATCTGCCACTATCTGTCTATAAGTCACTTATGACCACAGCAAAATTTGAGTGGAGCATTAGCTTTACTCAACATGTGCCAATCAGAAGCCTGCAAGACTTGTGATTGAGGAGTCAGATTTGCATACTTAAACCACCCAATTCCTTTTACAGGTGGTGTCCAAAAATTTTGCAGTCAGCTGGCTACTGATCAGATTTGGGAACTGACCACCTGAATTCCATTCCTCAATCTTGATCTAATCCCCATGATACTGATGCAATGATGTTCAGTTTCACACTTAGGTTTTTTTTTCTCCTTAATTAGTAGTAAATACATTGAATTGAGCTAAATACTTATCTGAAGTATTTAAGGTATTAAAGATATTAGTGAGTAATAATCTGAGAACACAGAATTTTTGAGTATTGAAGGTTTAGAAAATACTGGTAAGAGAATGTCATGCACTTATAGTGCGTCACGGTTGTTGAATGCAGCTTATACTAAGTGAAGTGAGATACTAACTCTTCTAATATGGGGATGAAGCGTAGAGAGCTGTCATGGCAATGTCAGGTTAAGTACCTCTAGTATTTTGTTAATATGGTAACGCGTGAATATTCTAATTCAACACAAAGTAAAACTATACATCGGACTGCTGCACTGAATCTTTTTATCTTATGCGTGAAACCTAGCTTCAAAAGTCAGCTTACATTACTCTTTGGTCCATTCTGTGCATCTCACAATACAGTAGATGAAGCAGAGTGTGGAACTACCACAGTATCTACATAAAAGAGATTAAAGCCGACAGGATTCCATTTTACAGCTCAATCATATTGTGTAAGCATGTGCTTATCCAAGCACGTACAAAATTGAAAGAGAGAATAAAGAAGGTAGGCAGATATAGGAAGCAGGAGCAATTTCAGTGAATATAAAAGGCTGCTAATGGTGGGGGCCCTGTCATAGTAAAGGCCTATCAGGGCACTCCCTCCATCTCTTGTACCCACTCATTTCACTCTAACTTGAAATGACTGAAGTCAAGTGCTGTCTAATTTCATTGTGCTCATTGCCAGATAAGGACTGTTCAAATTTCATAACGCCCTGCTTTCTGTTCAGCTGCTTTGTTAGCATGGGTAGTCTAATTCTATTTACTGATAAAGCCATTTTATTTTTTCTTTAAATATTTGCCTCTGTTGTGGACACAGCTGAGTTAAGCGCCTTGTGATAGAGAATTAATCAAAGCAATTTCTTTAGTGCTCTTTCTTCACATCAGAACAGCTGATTTTATCATAACCCAATTTCTTAATTCACGGTCACTGTTAAATAATATTTCATCAGAGGCAATGCGTCACACACGTTTGTCTCTTGCCTTGGAAATATTCAGGAATGAAAACTATGCAGTTTTTCAGGTGAATCTTCAACAGTGCTTTTCTTCTCTTATATTTATCCAGCATTTGACAAAAGGCACCTGTCATCTAGAAAAGTCCTAATTGCTGGGACGTCAAATTTCTAACTTCATTTATTTTTAGGGTAAAGGGTATGCTCACTAAGCTGAAAGCTAACATGACCAGAGACTCGAAGAGTTTTCAGTCAAGGCACAGCAAGGGTTAATTTAGGATCCAATTCCCAATTCACTGCTCCTTTGAAATGTCATAATAACAACCTGTTAAAGGCCACAACAGTGCAAAACCAAGCAACTCAACCTCAAAGTGTTACACCAAAATGGCAATTTTATTTCTTAGCTTTGCTGATAAGTTGTTTGTTGCATACACAGCTGAAAAGATACCTTGCTTGATTTTTAGATGTTTCCACATTTTGATGGCACTTCCAAATTAGAATCATATCAGATGTGTCTAAATGCAGACATAACTAATTATATTATCTTCAAATAATGCCTTACTGGCTCGAGACCTTAGCACTCAAGTACGAAACATAACCAATAGTGATCACCAATCAAAAATTAAGATGAGATCGAAGGTCACATCATTACAATTCACTACAAATTATTTCAACTAAAAGCTTTGTTTCTTTTGAACCTTTTGCAATATTTTATACTCTTGTACCCTGCCACCACAGCATAAGTGTTCTAAGGGGAGTGAATCAACTTGTTTTGTGACACCAAGAACAAATTGTCGATTACTGGGGAACTAGATGGTTTGTTTCATTCTAGAAAGTCACAGCCAAGAGAAATTAAGTTGCGTCATCCTTCCTTTGTTTGACTATAAGAGGGATATTTGATCTGCATAACCACTTTCCGTGACAACTGGAGTGCTTTTCATTAAAGTGTCATCCGAAATGTTTTACTCCCTTATGGAACAATGGTGTACTTTTAATGTTCAACTGTAGTTTAAAAAAAAGAATAACTTGTCAACACTTTACTTGGAAAGGGCCATTTAATGATGATGCCTTATTGATGGATAAATCTTGCATCAAAATGCAAAGATATTTTCATACAGCAACAACTCATAGTTGATAACCTCTTTAAAGCATAAAATGTCCCAAGCTCAGTCACAGGAAGATTATAAAGTTTGACATTAAGCCATATAAGGGGATTTAAGATTGATGGAAATATCTTGGCCAAAAAGATAGGTTTTATAGACTGACTTAAAACAGCAAAGGCAAATAGAGAGGCACAAGAGCTAGGAAAGGGGCTCCACATCTGAGAACCTTAAGTGCTGTTTCACAGGAGTCACTATGAGGACCTCTGCTTTTCCTGGTATTTATTAATGACATAAGCATGGGTGTCCAGGGTGTAATTTCAAAATTTGCAGATGACACAAAACTTGTAAATACGGTGAAATTTATGGCAGATAGTTAAAGCTTCAAAAAAAATGTAATGCAGAAAAATGTGACGTGATCTACTTTTTGAGGAAGAATGAGAAAAAATAGAAAACAAAAGGTACAATTCTGAAGGGTTCCTTCATAGTTCCAAACATCAGTATTGCTGAAATAGGGGACATGCTGTAGAAGCTTGTTCTCTTGCACTCATCAGGACACATGTAAGAATGTCAAAGGCAGCAACAAGTTATATCACTAATTGGTTGCAGAGCTGACTGTGAGTGGTCGAGGGTTCACATGGAGAATACGTGAGGGAATCAATGTAACCCATAGTCCTTTTTTTTAAATTAAAAGAAAAGGCACAACGCCTAGATATGTTCCTTTATCTTTGAGAAGACAGGTCTTTGAGCATGTACAGATGTAGCTTCTAGCAAGTTTAATAATAAGCTTATATTGGTTGTTAGTATAATTATTAGTGCATTTGGGGTTGTTCCACAAGTGTTGTCCAAACACAGGATGACATCTAATTTTAGGCATTACATTCTGAGTTTTACAAAACACACTTTGGTCGAGGACTCTGCTATTGTGAACAGCCTGCAATTCTGCAGGAAAAAGGGACATGTCCAGACATTGCACCTTTCTCAGACTGAACAAAAATGTGGAGGACAACAATTACTCCATGGTTGTGATTTAACCAATTTGATTCAAATTAACAACCGATCAACACCCTTTTATCATACGGTATAAATGCTGTTCCCTTTGAAATCTGTCATTCTTGTATCTGCCCTTAAAAGTGCAAAACAGAAAGCTTTTGATAGTGTGTCTCTTGTTCTTCGACAATTCAGGAGATGTAGGGGCACACCTCCAACCTGGGAGAGCTGTATCTACATGAGTCACTGGAAGGGGCATGGCAGGTCGAGGAAAGCAATTGTAAAGCATCTGGGATCCTGTGCTTTATAAACAAGACTGCAGAATATAGACCCAAGGGGGTATGCATAAAATACTGGTTCATCCTTAACTCGAATACTGTATCTGGTCTGGTCACCACACCATAGATGAAGGCATTAGAGGGAGTACAGAAAATATTCAAAAGAACAGACTCAGCGATGAGAAACTTCAGTTACATGGATTGACTGGAGATGCTGGGGCTGTATCCCTTGACGAAGAGAAGATTAAGAGTTGATTTAGTAGAGGGCTTCAAAATGACTAAGATAGAGAAAATAGAGAGAAGCTATGAACAAAAACAAAATTGCTGGAAAAGCTCAGCAGGTCTGTGTGAAGGAAACAAAAGTTAACATTTCAGGTCCGGTGAGCCTTCCTCAGAACTGAGACACCAGACCCGAAACGTTGACTCTTTTTTTTCCTTTGCAGACCCGCTGAGCTTTTCCAGCAACTTTGTTTTTGTTCCTGATTTACAGCATCCGCAGTTCTTTCGGTTTTTACTTAGACAGAAACTATTTTTTTTTTCACAAAGTTCATGAACCAGAAGGCACTGATTAAATTTGAGTAGTAAAAGAAGCAGCAGTGATGAGGGGAAAAATTATCCTGGAGTGGATGGAATCTGGAATTAAATGCCTGAAAATGTTGTGAAGGCTGATTCAGATATGGCTTTTAAAAAGAACTGACAATGATTGGAAGGAAAGGAATTTGCAGGGATACCAGGAGAAGGCAGGGGAATGGAAGTAAGTCGCTTTTAAAGGCAATCTGGGCAGACACGATGGCCAAATGGCCTGCTTTTCTGCTGTAACCATTCTATGATATTTAAGCAGAAGTATTGCTGCAGGTCTGCAAAGGATTAATGAAACAGCAGGTCTCGTCTCATTACAAAAAAACAAATAGTACCTAGTAAAACTCAGTGAAAGTTGGATCTTCTAATAACCCCATTAAGTCTCAGAAAGTTATGAAGTAGGTTTTTGCTGTTGCAACCTTACACACAAACACTGCCCTTAAAAGAGATAGTAGGAACTGCCGATGCTGGAGAATCTGAGATAACAAGGTGTAGAGCTGGATAAACAGAGCAGGCCAGGCAGCATCAGAGGAGCAGGAAAACTGACGTTTCGGGTCTGGACCCTTCTTCCTCTTATTGCTTAACAATAAGATGTTGAGTGGAGCCACATGCCATTGTGTCTCACTTAACGCATGTCAATGGGCAAGATGGCCGTGATAATGAAACGGTTAGACTGTTTAAGTCATGTGATGGGATTCACCTTCCCCGCAAATTCTCATTCCCACCATCCATAAACATAGGGTGGATTTTTCCATTTTTAAGTTGTGTTATTTTGGAGGAGTTTCATGGCGTGTGTCCCATTCAGAATGAACATTCTCTCGTGATTTTGTGCTCCCCTCCTCATTAATTATACAACTGGCCTCTTTGGCGTTGTTCTAGTGCAGGAGAGGTGAAACTCACACTGTGGCCAGGACCTTGGGTGTGCAAGTTGCTGGCACCATTTTAAAGCCCAACTGCGCAACATTTCAAAAGCTACAACTAAGAACTGTCCTCTTATGAAACTGAAACATCTCAGAAATTGAAGCTGGCACCCTGCTTTCCAGTCAGTGGCCTGGAGGTCCTGGTAGACAGGGTGGTTGAGGGGAGGTCCATCCTCTGCCTGGCGGACCACCAGCGGAGGCCACAGCACCAAAAATAGCAGACTGGGTCAGCATTGTCTCCAGGGTCAGACAGAATGCAAGGCAGCATTTACTGATCTTCTGCACTCTGCAAGAGTACAGGCTGCCATCTGCTCTCTGCTGCCTTACATTCACTCTAACTCTGTCACTGCACACAAACCTCACCAGCATTCATTGACTACCAACCTCACTGTTGCATGCAGCATCTCCACTCACTGGCTCTCATGTGGCTCATCCTCCACAATCTCTCATTCTTCCTGCCCTCTGGCTAAAACATTTTGCAATCCACACCAAAGGTTGGCAGCCATGAAGTAAGCGCAAAGTCAGCGTGTGCAAAAAAAAAACAATGTTGTAAGGTACATCCTGTGTAGATGCATGCGGTGTCTTTATGTCTCTGTGGGCAAAGTGACCTGGCAAAAACATGTAAGGGATCGATGCCATTGAACCTCAACATGAACTACTGAAAGACTGAAGTGGGATTCCAACATCAGCCACGAAAATGTGGTGAGGCTGGTTGTTTGTTGATATTAACTTTGGTGGTCAAAGGATGAAAGAGGATGCTGTCAGGAACATGTTGGTGAAGGTACATTAAAATGGAGGGCCAGAAAGGCATCCACCAGGAAACCACTCTTTCAAGTTGGGAATTGTCACCGGCTGGTTTCTCAGGAGAGGAGCTACATATAAATGAGTTGAGTTGGGATATTATTGAGATGCAAATGCATGGAAATACAACAGTCACTGCTTATCACTAAAATTCTGATTTCACCATTGAAACCTTAGGGGGAGAATTGGATTTTTTTTCCTTAATGTCAACAATCAAATTTTTTTTTTCAATCTTGCCATATTTTCTCATATTTCACATCATTGTCCATGCTTTCAGGTGTTTCTAGCTCAAACAGAACTAAAAGTAGTTGGCGACAGAGATAAAAAAAAAGTATCCTACAAATGAATACCACCCTAGGAAATCTTAAATCATTACTGTCTTGACTTGTTGTGTTTATATAGTTGAATAATGTAATAACATAGTGAACATTCTTCAGTTTTCATCAGAAAAATAAAGCAGCTAATGTCATCATTTCTGTGGTATGTTGACTGTAGAAATTTTGAAACCAAAATGCAGAAGTGCAATTAGTTTTGCTACACGCTTTAAAATGAATCTTTTTGTTTTCTTTCTTTACCTGGAATATGCTTTGCCCATCCAATGATGACCACTAGTTCTCGATCAGCCAGATCACACAGTGTAGTGAGGGCCTTGATGTCACTCTCCGGAATGGTGGGATCAGGCATGGCATAGATCTTCTCTGGCTCAGCCACAAGCAAGTGTGAGACAATCTTGTTGACTAGAATAGAAGGCCCAGGCAAAAGAAAGCGAGAAATGTTTGCGTCAGTTTCGACAGCCTCATCACTCAGGGAATTGAGTAGCTGCAAGCAGTATCTCTTGGTAAATCTTATTTAATGTTGCCTTAATTAGAATCAATACAACCCAATTTTCATCAAAATGGCTTTGTTATGCACAAATAATCAATCAGGATCCAGAAAATCTCTTAGACTACATCCAAGTGCAAGACATACTACACTTCCTGACACAAGTTGAAAATTGACCACGTATTTTATAAATGTTGTGTTTTTGGATAAGCTGCTAATTAAATAAACTGAAGAAAATTAACACAACAGCTTTTCGATAATGAGTAATGATAAGCAAGTGCTAAGACTCGCCAAAATAAATGGCTCACAGAACAACGCAATCTTATTAAGATTCGGTTGTATTAAAGAGGAAAAAGGATTGCTAAAAAAGAGAAATTAAGTATTTAGTAAAGCTAAATAGGCATCGAGAAATTTATGTCCTTTTAAGCTGACCTTTTTTAATATAAGCTTTAAACACCTTACCTAGCAATTTTAACGAGGGGGCGGAATTATACATATATCTCATAAATCACGAATATCAAGTTAAGTATGATCACAGACATCGTCGATAGTCAGCTGTGTATAGACCTATGTACTTTACAACCAGATGAGGCGTTTAGTCAAGTGGCATGACAGACAGACATTACAGTTAATTGTTTGTCTGGATTAGTGTACAAAAGAAGAAGATTCAAATTTCAAAAATACTACAATGGCACAGGAAATGTATTGTGCAATATAACTACAATATTTATTTACTGTTAAAAAAGTATTTTAGAACAAGACCTTTTTTTAAAAAAAAAAATCCACTGCTAGTTCCTCTGAATTTTATATAAAGTCTAGGGAAACTTAAGATGATGTCACATCTCACAAAGTAAAAAGCGAACACTGTTCATTTGTGAGTGCTCTGTCCGAAGGTACGTCGCATGGCTCATTGACTAGTCATCCTGAGCTGTTCCATTTTGGTTTGCCAATGGTAGTTTTACATTGCCTTCACTCTCAGGGCAACATGAGGAATGACACAATTGTTACAGGACTGAAGGAAGCCAGTCAGCCCATCCTGTCTGCGCTGTTCTCCTACGATCATTATGATTTCATCATTCTCCTGTCCTTTCTCCATACCTGTGTACATTGTTTCTATTTAAATAATCATCCAATGCCCTCTGGAATATCTCAATTGACTCTGCCTCCACCAAGTTTCCTGGCAGTGCACTCCAGATCTGAACCACTCGTTGCATGAAAAAGTTTATTCTCGCATCATTATTGCCATGTCTGCAAATCACTTGAATCTGTGCCTCCTCAATCTCAATCCTTTTATGAGCCAACATGATTTTGAAAGCGTCTGTCAGCTCTCAGCATTCTTCTCTGCAAGAAAAGCAGTCGCAACCTTTCCAATCTTTCCTCATAACTGAAGTTTCTCATGTATGGAACCATTTTTTGTAAACCTCTTCTGCCTGTTCTCCAATGCGTTCACACCCTTCCTCTAGTGTGCTGCTCAATATTGTGCACATTTATTCCATAAGTTACAACTTTTCTCACAAGTCTGCTGTGTGGCACTGTATCAAATACCTTTCAAAGTCCACGTACACTACAGCAACAGTGTTACCCCCATTAACCTGTCCGGTACCTCTTTTAAAAGCTCCATAATGCTATTCAAACACAATTTCCCCTTTAGAAATCCATGCAGGCTCTTTCTAAACAACTCCGCTTTTTCCATGAGACTATTAATTCTATTATTTCTAGAAGCTTCACCACTACTGACGTTTAACTGACACTGGGCTTATCCTTACAACCTTTTCTGAACATGGGCATAATGTCATCAATTCTCCATTCCTCTGAAACCTTCTCCACCTATAGGGAGAGATGAAAAGTTATGGCCAAGGCTCGAGAAATTTCTAATCTCTCTTCATTCAATACCCTTAGAGACTGGCTTCATGCTTTCCTTAGCCAGAACAGGTAATTAATCTGTGCTGTTGGCATTATTCTGCATGCTAGCCATATAGCCAACTCTGATAGCCTACCCATTGAATATATTATCCTCCACTTCCATAAACTTAGTATTGTATACCCTAAGATCCACCATATTACATTTTTATATATTCAGTAAGGAAATCTGACAGGCAGGGTGCACACCCTTAAGAATTACAGATATCTGCTTTTGAATTTTTCAGATAAACTAAATAAACAAAGTTTTGTTCCTTAATTTAAAATTAAAACTTTAAAGGAATTTATCATTCTAAACACTGAAGGTTTAAGGAAAACACTCAAGAAAAAAAAATACTAAGCATGTTCAGTTATTAGGATATATATATTAAAATTTTGATTCTGATGGTCAAGACTTCATTGCAAAATATTAATATAATGTAATTTACAGAAATGTAAATGTGAAGGCAGTGTTTCATCAATATGGTATATTACACCACCCTTGTAAAAGTGTGAGCTCTAGTTCAACTAACATCTGAAATTCCATGAATTGCTTTCAGCTATACTTAATTATTTATTAGTTAATAGAAGAAATATACCAGAAAATATAAACAGCCACTGCCTTGTCCATGGCTATGCACAACTGTGCTCAAAAATCACAAAAGCCATGCAATAAAATTATAGTATCTTTCTCATGGTCAAAAGAATTATTAATATTGGCCCATACACATATGATTTTAAATTACTTGCCAATAAAATATAAATCTAATCAACTTAAAAGAAATAATCTAGTTATTCAATCAGTTTTGCAATGCATCATTAATGATATTTTGTGCAATATTTATTCTTTGCAGTTTTTGTTAACTGTCACATAAGGAGAAAGGCGAGAAAGCACACAATATTTAACGCGCACTTTCTTGACGGCAAAGCCTCATCATAAAAGCTTAAAGATTTATAAAGACAATATCCAGCTTATGCAGGATTTGTAATCTTCATTCTAGTGTTTTGAGTTTAACACTATGGTTAGCTTAGAGGCTCAGAGGAAACATACCACAGATATGTTTAATACTGTCAATATTTAATATGTTTGACATTGTTTAATAATCCTCATTTTAAATCACAGACATGAGGCCACAAGTACAAACAAAATGACAATTTAAAGACATTTAGAACTTTTTGGAAAGCACAAAATAAAACAAAATCTCTTTGATATGTCCAATCTATCTTTTACTAACCAAATTCCAATTCAAAATAAAATACATTTTCAGCGCATTGCTGCAAGAAGCTTTGTCTTTTAACTGAACAGCATAGGAAAAAAATATACGGACAATTCAAAATATTTCCACGTGGCTGTACATCATTTTTCGCAAAGTATACCAAGATACCCTTGATGAAAAATAAACTCTGGCGATTTATAAAATGGAGACTGGATTAGCTTTGCCTATTATCACTCCCATCTGTTTGCAAACTCTTTAACTGGTTATGTGTGCAGGGTGAGTATACTGAAATAGATAAGACATGTCATTGTTTCATTAGATTGTAAATTAATGTGCTGAAGCTGTATATGTTAATGGACATCCTGTACAATACAACATAAATTAATTTGTTGTCCTCACATGGCTTTTTGGCTGGTTGAACCAGCTGAGGGTTCAAGTAAGGGCTGTTCTCTGCATCTATCCTGCGCTTATACTTCTGCCGTCCTCCACGTACTCTATCTAAGCGCACGCCTGGAAAAGAACAAAAATAATGTTTAATAAATACATGGGAAGTATAATTGTTCATTACCAAATCAACGGTGCACTATGATGGGTGATCTAAATTAAAGGGCTCCAGGAATGATATACTGTGTAAAACTTTAAAAATGACATCTTTAGGACAAGTAACTTTACAATAAATCAATAAATGATGTTAATTTATACCTGTATAATACTGCTTAAACCAGATTTTAAATTGTGCTATCAGTAAAAAGCAACATATTCAATGCATTGCTAGCAAGTGCAAAACAAATCCAACAAAACATTTTAACAACAAAATAATGTACATGGTATTATATCTCTATACACCTTCCCCTTGATTTAGAAATTACTTCAATTAGTAACCAAAGTTCTAGGTAGCTTGCTTTTGTTTCAGGAAGAGATGTACAGTAATGCTGATTAGGAAGACAGCAAAAGTTTTGAAAGATATTTCTATCAAAAATAAGAGAAGCACACTGAGGAAAATAGCTTCCATTGGGAATATTTCCTAGCCAAAACGTAACATCCACATACTGTAAATAAAAACATTATAAAAGAAATGGAATTTATCAAGTTATTTTTGCTGAATCAAGGGGAAGAAATTTTGCATTGATAACATTTTCTATCTAAAATTAAATTTTAAACAAATGCTCAATGTTATTCTGCTTATCCTAATGATCTTCACTTACTTTCTGAATAAAGTACAAACTTTTCTAATACAGACAGCGTAAATTGCAGGAATATTTACAGCAGGTAAGCAGAATGACATTTTAAACCAATTGTGTTTTTAGCATTCTATAACTGCTAAATGAAAGATGAAATTATGGTTTATACCAAATCCGAGCAGGATCACTGCCTTAAGGACAATCTATCCTTTTAATTTATTGACATCAGAAGAAATCTAATTTAATAATATTAAATTTCTCCTGGGAATATATAGTCACCAAGGAAACCAGCTAACAGGAAGTGTCAATGATTTTGTTTTGTTGTTGCTTTGAATATAACAGCAACTTTGAAAAATGTTGCATGGTTCAAAACTGTCTAAATTTTGCCAATCACTCACATCACCATCATGAAATGGGCTGCCTCCAACAGCCCACAACAGGTCAGAGGTTTTAATTGAACAACATCTCTTTCTGTCGTTACAACAAAAGGCAAGCAGGAAAAATGACTCTGGCAAGATAGCTCAGAGTCTAGCAATGTCCAATTTCTCATTAGGTCTAAGCAGCTATCTAGCTGCTAATGCTGACAAGCCTTGAACCTTTTATTTTTGCTCAGAAATTACTTTGGCAGGAACAGGAATACAGCTTCATCACAGACGCCTGACTGCTGTTGCATTAACCTGAATGAGACCTCAAAGCCTGGCTTTTCGGTGTGGTGGAAATGTGCCCGAATGCAACATGTACAGTCTTTTGTTATCCCAGCAGACACCTGGAGCAAAGGGAGGGCACCATAAAGCTATGCACATTAGTAACCTGATTATTTGTGTCTCTACGCACTTGTATCAATTGGGAAAGGCATAGGAGAAAGTAAACCATTTACTAAACTGTAAATAAAAGGCAATTACCAAGCAAGTAGGTTAATACATACGGTACCATATGTGCCAAAACTGTTGCGCTCAAACTTCAAAGCAAGTCATATGCTGAAGTAAGAAAACACCAAAATTTTTCATCCTGATTTATCTATATCTCATCTTCAGTGGTCTCCAATCGAAATCTATAGAACTGATCTGTTGTGCCTCAAAGAGAGTAGGATATGCCTAAAAATTTGAAAGTAAATTGTACACGTGGGTCTATTGAAGTGAGATGCACAAGAGCATTTGAACACACTTTTCATGGTATGAATCTTGTCCTGTTTGGCACCCAATCTTCTGTGTGTTTTAGTAGCTCCACTGATGTTTCTCCTTCACCTGCTGAGATCGTTGGATAGCTGTACTACATATACTTTCAGTGTTATTGTAAAACTGAGTTTTGCCTATGCACTGCAAGTTGCATTGTTCAGTATCCTGCCCTACAAATACAAACAGTGTTGAAATTGAGTTATGCAAATTTGGGATCGGATTTGGATTCTAATACCTCATCCCCATGAACAGAAGGCTTTGCTGCTATTCTGTCTGTATTTAGGATCTGCAGCATTTTACAGATCTAGAAATATGATCGTGCCTAAAAATGACTCAAATAGGATGAAGCAGAGGAGACGAGTCCACCAGTGAATCCTTAAATAAAGCATGTTGGCCATCATAGCTTTTTTGCCAAAACGACTGGCAATGTAGCTTTATTTTGTCTTGCCCTATGCCCTCGACACGACACTCTATCCAACACAGACTGAGTGGTCAGCTCCATTCAAATCTGTCACATCTGTAATGGAAGCTCAGATAGTTGGCATCTTGGCAGTGGGTGCCAATGTTTGCAGAGCTTCAGAACTTACTAAAATTACCATATCAATGTCTAGGAATCATATCTACATAAATTATTCATTGCTTTAAACAGTTCTGTATGATTACAGGGAACACCAATCCAAAGTGCAGATGGTGCACTTCTGGTTCGAAATGAACATGTGCTTCTTGCCCACAATACTGGAAGCTTATGTGCCTGTTTAGAGCCTGGGTGTGAAATGTCAATGCCACAATGTCGGAGTTTTAATGAGAGCAGAACAGAACAACATTCAAAACCATAGCACCTGCAGAATAAACCCTTATTTCTGCTATACCACAGAAGTGATTAGTTAACTATATTTATTACCTTCATCTCACTAGCAAGGTTTCAGTTTAATGTTCTTTTACATAGTGAAATGTGGTTTAATGTTTCACATTAAAGACTCTAAATTTAACTGGGACGCTCCTATTGGTGAACTACACTCAAAAAAAAAGTTGCTTATAAATGGAAGAAGAAAGGAATGTGCCATATGAATGACATATGACAACATTTAATGCAAGAACATTGACCGAAAAACAATAAGAGAAACATATTTGCCATGATTCTCAGTTCTTGTATACTTGTAAAGAGTTTATTTGGTCTGATAAAGCATCATGTGTTTCAGAATTTAGTGACATGTATGGGCAAACCATTTAGAAGGCAAATTATTTGATGCTATAATTTTTGGTCCTTTTAAGGCGATCACTTTAAAATTAACAGAAAGCTCTGTAAAAGAATCTGCATCGGCATGTGTCCTCAGAACTGAGTGATTCAAAGGTTTTTATTTATAGTGAGATGTATTTCAAATACAACCGCTATATTTAGAGGATCAAGATTTTGTACACACTCCCTCCCTAAAGCATCCGAATCATTGCAGTGTCACTCTACGTAACATCACCAAACTAGAGTTCTGCTCAGTCCCTAATGCTCTGAGGCCTGGTGATGGTTATTATTGGAGCTGTTGAGTGAAGTTTGTTCTGTGCACAACTTGAGGAGACTGAGGATCATTGGAACAAGTCTGTGTTAAATCTACCGGACTAAAGAAATGTTTCAATACTTTGACTGCAGTGATTTCCTTTACTACCAATACAACCATTACTTTTAACAGTATAGTATAACCCTCTGCCCCAAGTAAAACACATACTTCTTTTCCCATCCCTCACCTAAAAAAGTATAAAATATCTTTCACTTAATTTTGTGAATCCTTTCTGATAATGTAAAATGGTATCATGTAACCAATGCAGTTGAATGTAATTTACATTCAAAGGTTTTAAGTTCAAATGTACTATGGGAACTTTTAGTGGATATCGAAAGTGTATTTGTAAAGAATGTAATAGCAAAGCATTTAAAAATACGTAACGTGGTAATATATGATATGTAGATGGCATGATGGCTCAGTGGTTAGCACTGCTGCCTCACAGCGTTAGGGACCTGGGTTTAATTCCACCCTCAGGTCTGTGTGGAGTTTAGACATTCTCCTTGTGTCTGCTTGGGTTTCCTCGGTGTGCTCAGGGTTCCTCCCACAGTCCAAAGATGTGAAGGTTAGGTGAATTGGCCATGCTAAATTACCCAAGGTGTCCAGGTATGTATAGGTTAGACGGATTAGCTATGGATTAAGCAGGGTTATAGGGATAGGATAGGGGGTGGATCCTAGTTTGGTGTGGATCCGATGGGCCAAATGGCCAGCTTCCACACTGTGTATGATCAAGCAGAGTCAGTATAGTTTCACAAAAGGGAAATTATGCCTGTCAAAGTTACTAGAATTCTTTGAGGAGGTAACAAGCAGAATGGGTAAAGAGGAAGCAGTAGATGTAGTATACTTAGATTTCCAGAAGGTGTTTGTAAGGTACCACACATTAGGCTACTTAATAAGATCAGAGTCCACAGTGTTGGAGGTAGTATATTTACATGGATAGAGACTGTCTAACTAAGAAGACAGAGAGTTGGAATAAGGGGAGTGTGGGGGGGTAGGATTTTCAGGATGGCAACCTGTAACTAGTGGAGTGTCACTGAAATCAGTGCTGGTACCATAATTATTTGCGATAAATATTAATGTCATGGATGAGGAAAGTGAACGTATTAAAGTTAAATTTACAGATGACACAAAAGTAGATGGGAAGGTAATGGTGAGGCTATCACGAAGAGTCTGCAGAGGGATACAGACTGGTTAAGCAGGTGGGGAAAAGTCCTGACAGATGGAATGTAACATGGGAAAGTATGAGGCTATGCACTTTGGCAGGAGAATTAGAAGAGCTGAATATTATTTCAAATGGAGAAAGACTGCAGGAAGCTTCAGTACCAAGGGATTTGGGAGTACATGTGCATAAATCACAAAAATCTGGCTTACAAGTTCAGCAGTAACAGGGAGGCAAATAGACAGTTGAAACTAAACCATGAATGCTGGAAAAACATCCAGATTTGGTAACACCTTTGGTGAGAGAAACAGTTGACTTTGCAAGTTCAGCATTATCTGTGTTTCTTTCAAATTTCCAGCATCTGCAGTATTTTGCCTTCAAATTGAATGTTGGCCTTTATTTCAAAGGAATGGAATATGAAAAGAGGGAGGTTCTCTGTTTTCTCCTTCACAGATGCTGCCAGATCTGCTGAGCTTTTCCAGCACTTTGGTTTTGTTCATGAGAAGAGGGAGTCTGGCTAAAGCTATACAAGACTCTAATCAAATCACAGCTGGAATACAGTTTTAGGCTCCTTAAAATGTAGGAAATATTAGCTGGAGGCAGTTCAGTCAAGGCCTGCTCAGTTGATCTTGGTATGTAGGGATTTCCTTCTGAGAAGAATTAAGTAGGTTTTGCCTGTACTCATTGGAGTTTAGAAGAATGACAGGCAATCTTATTGAAACGTACAAGATTCTTAGAAGACTTTATAAGGTAGATTATAAAAAGGTCGTTTCCCCTTCTGGGAGATCCTAAAGCCAGAGGGCATTATCTCAGAGTAAAGGGGTGCCCAAATATGATAGAGATGAGGAGGAATTAAAAAAGGCTGAGATAGGCAGTCATGGAATCAAGAGTTATGGGAAACAGGCAGGAAAGTGGAGGTGAGAATTATTAGATCAGCCATGACCTCATCAAAAGGCAGAGCAGGCTCAATGGGCTGAATGGCTCCTATGTCTTTTGATCTGATGGTTAATTTCATAACGCATTCACATGTCATTCCTTGACTATTACTTTGACAGTTCCTTCAGTTGAACCATCAGGCAGAAGGACATTAGGTGAGCACCTTGTTTGCTTACAACTGCAATCACCAAAGTTTTCAAGTTTACGTTCCATAGAGGTACAAGTTGGTTTGCAACCTCACTGTTTTGCTTAAT
Organism: Rhincodon typus; assembly: GCF_021869965.1. Taxonomy (NCBI): domain Eukaryota; kingdom Metazoa; phylum Chordata; class Chondrichthyes; order Orectolobiformes; family Rhincodontidae; genus Rhincodon; species Rhincodon typus. The sequence continues at coordinate 54,837,140 of NC_063340.1, forward strand.
TTTCTACCATGGGTTTGAAAGTAGCAAACAGTCATTTCAAATGGTCAAAAGTCAGCAATACTTGTCATAAACAAATAATAAATCACAATTGATATAATTTACAAGGGTTAGTTACTTTCCAACTGCAGTGACCTGAACAGCGAAGTAACTCAACAGCTTGCAATCCACAACAACATGCCTTTCCCTAGATGTGCAATCTTTATTTCTTTCCCACTCTCACCCATTTTCTGATTACAGGTTCCACACTGCAGCACTGTTACTGGAATCAATGCTGGAAATTTGCCCCACCCTCTCGAATTTTATTTTCAACTTTCAGCTTTTCTCATTACATTCTGACCAACAGTGTTACATTTCATTTCACCAACTCAAAAATGTAAAAACTTTTATGTTTAAATGAGTTAAAGATTCCTATTTAGCATGAGGGTACAATGGCACATTGGACTGATTAAAACAGCTCAAGTTTTTTTAAGTTAACAGTTCAAAATAGCCACTATTTTATCTAGACTTGTTCTGTCATTACTAACAAAGATCTTATTGAACTTCCTCAGATTTTTTTATGTGTATATATACACACACACATATACATATAAAAAAATCTGAAAATTATTTTCAACTTTGGCAGGGCTGAAAATGCCATTTAGGGATTTTTTTAAAAAAACTAATTCTAAGTATATTGTTTTAAAAATAAATTCTAAAATTACAGTAGCATGTTCAATTAGCATCAGCTGAATTCCAGTTTGGAGTGTACAAATAAACGTGTTTAAGCACAGAAGTTACTTCCAGTCTGCTCGATGTACTGACTCGTAGTGGCAAATCTTGATAAAATGAAGCTGGAATTCACTGCTTGACGCAATAAGGCATTTAGAGAAAACAATAAATTCACAAACCACCTGGCATAAACAGGAAGGTAAGAGTCGGTGTAACTGGGCTCAACCTGGCTTTACCTGCTACATCCATAAATTCAAAGTGAGCCTCAAAGTCAAAACTTTTAAAAAAAACTTACGTCAGAACATGCATCATGCTTTTAACTGGTATGAAAGTTATTCTACTGTAAAAGTGTGAATTTCTCAATGTTTTAGCACTTTCTCCCATAATAATTTGTACAAAATACTTTGACTCCCATGCTTTATATAGCAGATCTCCACTTTTCACTATCAAACTATGAGAAACACGGAGCACTGTAAACACTCCAGGTTAACAATAAAGAAACATGGATTGAAAATTTCACTTCTTTTCACCTTTGATTAGATGCTCTCACATAATTCTTTTTATCAGATGTTGTAGAGTAAAAATCCAGCCTTGGTTTATATTTTAAAATGATCAATTTTACGGGAGGCACATGATCGGTAGTAAAAAAATGTTACAAGGCTGATTTTTAATTCCAGAGGTCACATGGAATCCTGCAAGGCACCTACAACAATTTATAATTAACAAACACGTTTTTAGTCTGTGTTCAACTAAAGCTCCACTTTGTGTATTGTTTTTTGATGCAAATAGAATTAGGCAACAATAAACAAATTTGTTTTGCATTTTAATTTTCATGTTATTCAAATAGCACAATTTAGCAAACTCAATGTCTTCTCTCTTTTTTACCACCTCTCCATTCCCCAGAGGTTCAGCAATTCCCTTTGGGAGAAACTCTATGGTTAACTGAAACAGCTTGTCTCTGCATCCTACGGCTTAGCTGCAACAGCATTAGAACCACCAGATGTCTGCCCTATCCCCAACTTACAAAATGGCTAGTCCTTATTCTACCATTTCACCTGATACATACACTTAGAGGACAGTAACTACATGGCTGCGTGTTCACATGTGCTCTTTTATACTTGCCATGCCATAACATTTAGTTTTACATATTTTTCTGCTTAAATATTGACTTTTATTTTTATTTTGAATTGTATGATTCATCTTTTAAAATATCAATACACAGAACATTTCTGTAAAATATCCACTGCCCAGAAAAATTACAAACTTCTTCCACCTTTGTTTATTCAAGTATAGGTACAGTGCACATGTTATTAAGAGATGATACTTGATAACATTTAGTGCGTAATATTGAAATGTTTCTAATCTAATATGATGCTATGTTGAAACAGGCTCGGTAAGGGTCTAGACCCGAAATGTCAGCTTTCCTGCTCCTCTGATGCTGCTTGGCCTGCTGTGTTCATCCAGCTCTACACCTTGTTGTCTCAGAATCTCCAGCATCGGCAGTTCCTACTATCTCTAAAGCCAACAAGTTAGTTTTGACAATAAAAAGTATCCAAGACCCCTTATCTCCCTGTTCGAGATGAGGCTATTAAAAATTGCGTTTAAGTTCTACACTGGATTCAGATTTCAGCTTTTATATATGGCATTGAAATTTTAAGAAAATAGAAATTGATGGTTTAAATGGCTGGGAAACCATCTGTAGAGGATATACAGACAACAACTTAGAAATATATCATGGACAAGAATTAACAACATATATAGTTTTTCAGTGAGTCAGGATAGAAAATTATTTAGATCATGATCAGTTTAAAATGAAATCTCTTTACCTTAAACCAAATATAATCACACATTTTCCATGTGATTTTTCTATTCAGATGTCTTTGAATATAGAATGTGGAAAGATCACTGTCTTGTTGTCCTGAACTACCATCATAGTGTACTTGTCAACGTTTTACCATGCGAGTCTGATCAGAGATATGTGTTGGGATTCAAAGTTACACTGAGATAACAAGGTGTAGAGCTGGATGAACACAGCAGGCCAAGCAGCATCATAGGAGCAGGAAGGCTGACGTTTTGGGCCTAGACCCTTTTCTGATGAAGGGAGTTTAGGGTGACAGAACTTATACAAGGGGCGGGGGGGGCGCATATAGCATATTTTATGTCACTGAGCCATCTACTGATTCCAAACTGTTGACACAGAAGCTTCATTTTCATTTAGTAGAGAATGCAATGTTTCTCTCTTTCATTGTCAAGCATTTTAAAAAAAGGTTCCACAACATTTTATGTCACAATGGCAGAGATCATTGCTCCTGGGATGAAATATCAAACTGGTGGATTAACATATTACAGCTAATAGCAGTAGACTGTAATATTGGTACTTAGGTTTAAAAGTCTTAATATGGCACCAATTTCTTAAAAACTGCATAGTCTGGTATGTATTATCAGTTTTACGTGAGAGAATTTCATTTTTAAACCAGGTAAATTTAAAAGTAATTCAGAAACAACATTAGAATAAATAAAATTTGTGGCGAACAGAGTTTAAGTTAAAACAGATAGCTGCATGAGAGACACCAAAGATCTTTGTAAATCAATATAGATGCAGTGCACGTTGGAACTCTCTGAGGTAATCTCCTGCAGGGACTAAACCTTCCAAATGACTCCCTCTCATTAAAGACCAACTAAAATCTAGTTTCATGCTAGATTTGGAACTGCATAAAGCTTGATTACTGATGTAGTTTGCATTGGAGCCAGACCTTTCTCTCCTCACCCTATGCACATGTTACAACACTGTCCAGGCTAATAAAGACTTCTGTCACAGCAGTTGCCTTCATCCTCTGAGTCACATTCTTCTCTCTAAGTGAGGAAAAAAACTCAAGAATCCCAGTCTGGACCAGGAACAAAAAGGAATAGACTGCAAGTCATCTGCTTCTTTTGTTCTATTGGGGTTAAATTTAATATCGCCTGACAAAGGGTGATGAGATTGCAACATGCAATTAACCAATGCCCATTCAATATGATGATTACCACAGTAGGAAGCCCGAAATCATAAGAAGTTAGCATCAGTTAAAGCTAGTCTGCACTACATCAAACCAGCCACTAAAAGGGGTCATGCATCATTGAAGCACTGGCAGTTTCTCCACAACTGACTCTTATCTGGGAAACTATGAAAAATGGCACTACCTCAGAGAAAGTGGGCAAAAGGACATATGAAACAGGAGGGGGCCTTTCAGCCCTTCAAGTTTGTGCCACCATTCAATACGATCATGGCTGATCCACTTCAGGCTTCAACAACTTTTTAATGACAACTGTCACCATAGCCCTCAACTTCCTGTTATTTAGAAAATCCATCTACCTCCTTATTAAATACATTCAGTGATCTAGCCTCCCCCACTCTCTGCGGTAGAGAATTCCAGACATTCACCACCCTCTGGAAGAAGAAAGTCCTTTGCAGCTCAGTTTTAAAAGAAGGTCCCATTATTCTGTAACTGTGTCCCCTGGTATGAGGCTCCCCCATTGGTGGAAACGTCTTCTCTTAAACAGGAGCATCACATCAGTGGCTTTCCAATCTGCTGGAGCCCTCCCGGAATCCAGGGAGGGCATTAAAACCTTTCGATCTTGCCCAGGACACTGTAGTGGAACATGTACAAGGAAAGAGAGATAACCTATGTCTGCAAGCAGCCAAAAGGCCTCCAGACACACACTCACGAGGCAGTGGGAGCAGATAGCTTGGGGTGGGGGGTGGGGGGGCAAAGCCAAGAGCTGAATTTTGTGGATCTGAATGCATTGTCACAAGAAATTCACAACTACAACATTTATGGGTATGTACATGAGTAGAGAAGGTTTGGAGGGATATGGGCCTGGATTAGGCAGTTTAGTTTGGGATCACATTCATCATGGACTGGTTGGACAGAAGGCTCTGTTTCCATGCTATACAACTCTATGACTCTGAGTGGCCAAACTCAATGAATATATTTCAAGTGACACATCCTACAGTCTGCACCACTAACCTTACCCACAGTTCAATTCAGCAAACTCCCATCACTTACTTACGAACGTGTACTTGGGAATGAGCCTGGCCAAGTAAATGAAAATTTCAGTGGAGGACCAGTTTCGGAACAGTAATCATAATTCATTAAGGTTTAAGATAGTAATTGATAAGGACAAGACTAGTTCTCGGGTGAAAGTGCTAAATTGGGAGGGAGGCCAATTACAACATTATTAGGCAGAAACAGGAGAAATTAGATTGTGGGGGTAGCTGTTTGAGGGTTAATCCACATTTGGGAGTCTTTTAAAGACCAGTTGATCAGAGTTCCAGACCTGTATGCTCTTGCGAGGATAACAGATAAGGATGGCAAGATTCAGGAACCCTGGATGACATGAGATATTGAAAGTCTAATCAAAAAGGAAAAGGAAGCATATGTAAAGTTTAGGAAACTGAAGTAAGACAAGGCCCTTGAGGAATAGAAAGGAAACAGGAAAGAAATTAAACAAGGAATTAGGAGGGCTAAAGGGGCCATGAAGTGTCCTTGGCAAGCAGGATTAAGGAAAAACCCAAGGCATTTCATATGTACATTAAGAGCAAGAGGGTAGCTAAGAAAAGTATATGTCCACTCAACTTCAGAGGATGGAATTTATGTGGGGAGCCAAAGGAAGTGGGTGAGGTCCTTAATAAGTACTTCACATTAGTATTCATCAATGGTAAGATGCTGGAGTCAAAGTCAGTAGCATGGAGCTGGAAGAACACAGCAAGTCAGGCAGCATCAAAGGAGCAGGGAAGTTGATGTTTTGGGTCAGGACCTTTTCATCAGTCCTGAAAGGTCCCGACCCAAAACGATGACTTTCCTGCTCCTCTGATGCTGCCCGACCTGCTGTATTCCTCCAGCTCCATGCTGTACTGACATCAATGGTATACTGATATTCTAAGGCATATTGATAGTAAGGAGGAGGAGGTCTTGCAAAACATTAAGGTAGACAAGTCCCCACAGCCTGATAGAATCTATCCCAGGATACTGAGGGAGGCAAGGGAGGAGATTGCTGGAGCCTTGAGAGAGATCTTTGTTTCTGATTTAGTCACAAGCAATGTCCCAGAAGACTAGAGAATAGGCAATGTTTTTTTCTTTTTTTTTTTTTAAGAAGGACAACAAGGGTAATCCAGGAAATATCTGTGGTAGGGAAATTATTGGAGAAGATTCTTAGGGACAGGATACACTCACATTTGGAAAAGAATGGATAGTCATCATGGCTTTGTGCAGGGGAGGTCTTGTCTCCCAAATCTGATTGAGTTTTTTGAGGAAGATGATTGATAAGGGTAGGGCGGTGGACATTGTCTACATGGACTTTAATAAAGCATTTGACGAAGTCCCTTATGGTAGGGTGATCCAGAAGATTACGTCACATGTGATCCACAGTGAGTTGGCAAGTTGAATATAAAATTGGTTTGGTTACAGAAAACAGAGGCTAGTTGTGGAGGAGTATTTGTCTGATTGAAGATCTGTGAGCAGTGATGTTCCACAAAAACCAGTGCTGGGACCTCTGAGTTGTAACATATAAATGATCTGAATGAAAATATAGGTGGTCTGATCAGTACATTTGCAGATAGTGAGGAAGGCTGTCAAAGCATACAGCAGAATATAGATCAGTTGAAAAGTTGAGGCAAAGACATGACAGATGGAACTTTATCTGGACAAGTGTGAGGTGATGCATTTTAGGAGGTCAAATACAAAAGGAAAGTATACAGTAAATGCAGGACCAATAGGAACATCAATATACACGGGGATCTTGGTGTTCAAGTCCATAGCTCCCTGAAAGTGAAAACACGAGCAGATAGGGTGGTAAAGGTGTATGGCATGGTTGCCCTCATCAGTTGGGGCATTGAGTATAAAAGTTAGCAAGTCATGTTGCTGCTGTATAAACCTTTAGTTTGGTCACATTGGGAGTATTGTGCACAGTTCTGATTGCTACACTATAGGAAGGATGTGGAGGCTTTGGAAGCAAATGCATAGTTTTCCTTAGAGCATCACAGGCTGAGGGGTGACCTGATAGAAGTATATAAAATTATGAGGGCCATGGATGAGGTAGCATACGTTTATGGTGAGAGGCATAAAATTAAAGGAGAAGTGCGAGGCAACTTTTTTTTTTTTTACACAGGAAGTGGAAAGTGGAAGGTGCCTGGAACACACTATCAGGCGAGGTGGTAGAAGCAGAGGCGATTGCAACATTTAAGAGGCATTTAGGCAGACACATGAACACACGGAGTAGAGGGACGTGGGCCATCTGCAGGTAGATAGGATTAGTTTAGAATGCATCATGGTCAGTGGGTCAAATAGCCTATTCCTCTGTACTGTTCTATGTCCTACAAACAATCTCTATCGTATAATCTCTATAAATCAGGTCCCATATTTTGGAGGGGATTTCCTTTACTGAGAAGGACTGTTGTGGTTCCTTGGTTTTTTAATCTTTCTTCTCCTGTTCCTCCTACTCCTCCTATATAGATGGTAACTCTATCCAAAAGGTTATTCCCTCACGGTGAGGTTGTGTAGCTCGCAGCGGACTACAGCAAGTCTCCACACCCACTCTGCTGAGGACTGCAAGGCTCCTCCAGAGCAGTTCAGGAACTGCAAATGTTGTTTATGCAAACCAATGACCTAATCTATAACATTTCATGTGACAACTTGGCTTTTGTTATATACAAGCTATGCCCATGGATGCTCAGCACTGGTTACACTTTCGCACAGTCAATTGCGTGGCCTGCAAAATACTGAATGGGCCCCCAGCTCGTGCACATCCCCCTCTTTTACAATCAATATCCAGTGTGGCTAGCTTATGGGGCAGCCTGGTTTGACAAGGAGCTGTCGACTTTGTGAATGCTTGGCAGCTCCCCCAACTTATGGCTGAAAAGGCCTGAACATGAAAACGGTTCTAGCCCTCTGCAGCTAGTTTCATGCCAGTGCCTCAGTCTCTCTGGCAAATCCATACCAATTCCAGATGGGACTAACCTCATCATTTAATCTGAAAATGGTGCCATTAGTCAATTAAACGGTTTTCCTTTTTTGCTCAACATAGGTAAAATGCCTAAGTTCTCAGCATAGAAATTACTGATTTTATCTTACACTCTGAATTTCATAAACAGCCAAATTTTCTTCTGGATGGGAGATGACGAGGTTTTTAATTTTGAATGATACATGTGAACACGTGTGACAGATTTATTTCTGTTCAGCAGGGTAAGGGTTAATACTTTCCAACACGCATGAAGAGATTCAATTAATACTAATGAAGATTGCAATTATTTCAATTTAAACCACTGATTAATTGTGAAACACAATGAATATCAATAGCATAAACAAACATGACAGCCAAACCTTTAATCAAATGGATGATCATTAGTCAATTAAAAATTTGTAATCGATTAATATATATATAATCAGTTGATCACCTCTTCTCACCCCAATAAACAACAAGGCTGTTTTAGATTTTAGCCACAGGGCCACTTTAGCTTTCATTTTATTGAAGAAATGACCATTAAAAAAAAACACTGATTTAAATAAAATTTCACTGGTTTTGTTTTGCCTTTCTGAAAAGGCTTCATCTGAACTTTGTCTTTTATTCAGTGTCATTTTACAGGCAAAATTGCATGTAAATAAATAAAACAAGCACAGGCAGATGAGCAAGTCGTCTGTATTGTAGCTCCCGATGGCAAACACAACCTTAGAACAATTACCTGTCGCAGAGTTAGCTTCATCAAACTATCCTTCGACAAAAAGATATCAAATTGATAATAAGTCACAGGCACTTATACATCAAAAACCCTGGGAAAAATTTCATGTTTGCCAAGCAAATTCACAGGCAGAGGATATGAGAGAAGTTGGAGACCACTCTCCCTACATGAACACACACTCACCTCCAAAACCAAGTTCAGGAAGGGTGAAGTGCAGTCTTCCCACCTGTTATCACCTTAGGCAGTTTATATTGTCACTTAAGGACCACTTATAACACCAGCGTGGAGTTACTGGTATTCACCCAGCATCAAGTAGGGCACTTGCCATGCAAGGAGGCCTCCCATTGAATCCCTTTGGTTTTGCCAGGAGCCCTATCAAAATACTTGACCTTCCAAAGGGAGTGTCAACAGGAAGCCAGCCCCTTACCTTTGCTTTTGGCCTACTTGCTTTCCTCACCATCCCTACCCTGCCAACATTAACCTTTACCTCAGGCTCCAAGACTGATCCCTCCTGCTGTCCCAGATGCAGGACTATTGGTTGCTACTGCCCCCTGGTGGCACTGCAGCAGTCGCGGGCCAAATGCTTCCAATTGACCAGTCGCCCTTTGGCCAGGATTTCCACTGTACTGGGGACTTGACCAAGTGTGAGACCCATCGTTGTCAAGGTAAGTGCCTGACTAATTAATGATAGCACTGGGTCTGCCAGAAGGAAGCATGTCATGAATTTGCATTAATACAATCACAGGCACAATCTTGTTAGCCAAATTGAGGTTATCTCAATTATGGGAATTGAGGTTCACAAACCTAAATGCATATATGAGACATGTACCTTGCAGGGTAGATTTCTTCCTCCAACTCCTGTGACTAGAAACCTCATCAGTTACTTGGCACCTTCATAACCAGGAGATTTCTTTGCATAAACATTTATAGAGCCGGGGGTGGGGTTATGCTTCTCCGTTAAGCTAATGATAAGTTGCAGTCATATGCAGTCTGGCTTGTGACTGTTAAATACTTACAATGATCAGGGTGAAGTCTGACTGGGTGAACAAGCCTGTCCAAATGAGGTAGCCACACTGATACCATCATGGCACAGGAGGCCATCATTTGTGGCTGTGTCCTTGTCTCATATTAGACTTTGGAAAACCATCATCAAAAACATGTGTGTAGAATCACAGAATCATATTTCCAGTTGTGATAAAGTCAGTGACCTGATGTGTGAGCTGCTGAGTGTTGTAGCTCCTTTATGTTCTAAGTGTGAATCTTGCCAGCTTTGCAAGAGGCAGTGCCATTGTGATGCCAGGAACGCAGCACTGGTAGCTGCAATGAGGTGAAGGACACTAACCGCACAGCAAGCATCTGATGGAGATGCCTGGTACCCAACCTCCTGTGTTAAGGTCCTCTCCAGTGGCAACTCTACAATGCTAGCTTACACTCACAGGAGCTTGAGGCATTCTGTAGCCAGTGTTACACACCCTGGCGGAGTGCAGCAAATCCTCTTGTTGCACTGGAGGTAGGTTCTCTTGATCTTTTCTTATGGGCGCTGACCTCCATCACCACCCTTGTCCAAGCTGCTTTGTCAGTCTTTTGTCACCATCCATAAGGAAAAGAATTTCCCTTCTCTTTTTGACAGCCTTCAGGAGAACCTATAGGGATTTCCCACTAACTCACAGCATTGTGTTTCACCTGACATCTGAAGCAGTGGTTTGGGATGATGAGTAGAGGCTGAGTGATGCTCCTGGCTTGCAGTGAGTCAGTTGCTGTCCAGGTGCCTTTTATAAATTGTTCCTGAATGATGCAGCATGGAAGGTTCTGGCGAAGGGGCAAAGAATTTTCTGTCTGAAAAATGTGGTGCTTTAACTGCATCTGCACACGTAACGAGCTGAGAAGAACGTAATTGCGTGGGAAAACCAGAACTGCCTCCAAGTGGAAATCCCCCCTAATTGTACACCCTCTCCTTCAACACTCAGTCTAAAAAAATGCAAATTCTGCCCTGGTCCCTGCATGCAGTTTCTGTCTGTGAAAGCCCCTTTCTGTTGTCTCACTTTTGTAAAAAAAAACTATTTTCATCGTAAATCCTGAGTTCACATTTACAATGGAAACTGCCTACATAACCTCATTACTCCAGAACTATGCTTTCCTACTTCAGTCTTGCAATAGTTCTCCCCTGAGCCAATACGGCAGATAAAGTCCTATGTTCCTTCCAACCCTGCTTCACCACCCAAACATCAATTCTGCTCTTAAGTGTAACTAATACCACAAAATTTAAATATTAAATAGAGAAAAAGACAGACCTTAGGAACTGCATCTTATCTCAGTGCTCCAATCCAATTATCTCGTGTTTCCCCGCCTCCCCTCCCAATGCCTTCCAAACCATCCCCACTTGGGAGATGGGCTAGTCATAAAAACAATCAAGGCTTTGGAGACAGGTACAAGTCTTCAATAGAAATATTGTTTAGAAACATTACAATGCAAAAACTTACAATTGTGAAGTGCTATAATCTCAATTTGCATAAATTAATCTTTGGCTACATTGAGAAAATAAGATGGTGACTGTTAAAAATATCTTGAACAGTTTTGTTGATTTGCTGAAGTTATTTTCTGATTGATCATTCAGGACTGTTTCTTTTCATTCCTCATTAATGCTTTTCACTGCAAGTTTATATATTTGCGACATCATTGTGTCACTACATCTTTCCTACCATCCAGTTGGAGAAAACACATTCAGGGAAAGTTACTTTGTTGTCTTTAAATTGGTAAACATGTGTATAGAAGTGAATAAACGCTGCAATTCTATCTGAACATAGTAATGTCTCTCTTCTCCCCACTGAACTTGTTTTCTCAGCCTTTACTGAAGAGTCCCCTAATGGTCACTTACTCTCTTGCCATAGCAAGATCAAACTAAAGCCATATTTAATCTCATTTCAAAACAGAAGAAATGGTCGCAAAAGGACAGATTTGGATTATGCGTTTATTACCTTCTATTGAAGACAATGTGAGGTTTTCTTTCTTGTTGTCTTGATAGGAACTGACAAAATGCATCACACTCAAGGTTGGCGGAGTCAAGCGTCAGGTGGCCCTTGGGTTCTAACCTGCAACCTCTCAATTCTTATCACTATACCACTAGGTTGTTGCTGCCATTATTCTCCATATGTCTTCTCCAATCAATACTTACTAATTTTGTTACAGCAAGACTGTCCTATTAAAGTATGGATGGGTAGCAATAAAACAGAAATGTATTCACTCGCTATAAATCATCCTTTAAAGCTTAAATTTTAATATTCCCACTGTAGAAATGTCATGTTTCCAGCGATTTAAAGAATGGATAGATGTTGCAAAGTTAAAATACTTAATATCGTGAGCAGCTGGTAGAACTTCTGTTAAACTCTTTGTTTTAGGGACGGATTGGGAGAAAAAAATGCAACTGTATAAATTGTTTGTGGACACAGACACCATTACGGCTAAAGTGAATTGGATAAAGAGCTGTACAAAATGATTATCCAAAGCTTATTCTGCTGTCACTCTTCTGTTTAAATAGCACTTTTAGAATTAACATAGAAATAGCCTTTGGAATGTTAATCTTTCAATATGATTTTTTATGAACTCAACATGGATTCAAAATGCTTCTTTTCATTACTTTTGAAGTATCTCAGAAAAACCTCAGTTAATATTTCCTTCATGTCCATATTGGGTTTTGCCAGCCTTTGTGAGCAATTATTTGCTTTTCTTGTGTATGACAAATTGAACCACAATACAGAAATTTTTAAAGGACAAAAACTTCGGGTGCACACAAAATTAGTACAGGAGAGCTTGTGGATGAATGCATGCTCAGAATTTTCTTCTGGGCTAAATAATTGAGATTTCAGACAGGCAGTTCTCCATATACACCAGGTACCTAAATACTAAACAGCAACTACTGATCTGATATTGGCATTGGCAGTCTGATTACACTACTAAAGGGCATAACAGTACTGCTCAGGAGATAGTCGGTTCAGCTAACAGTTTCTGTGGGTAACAGTATCGGCAGTAAAATCACCAGTGGGTTTACTGCAACATTTTTCAGATTTTGAACTGGGTGTTTCAAGAGGAAAGAATACTTCAAAATTGGCTGCAACTGCTACTACTGAGTGGGAAGCACGGGTACATAAAAAAAATTCAGCTGCCTAAGCATGTCTTTTAAGAGTAAAATGAACTGATACACACAGTATTATTGGTGTCACTGCATATTTTAATTGATTTCAGATAACTTATTTTTGACTACAAAGCAGAAAACCCTCTTGAATTAAAAATAGCTACCAAATGCTGCACAACATTTTGGACCACTGGAGAGCTAACTTGGTATTCATATTGAAACCAAATATTGGCAATATAAGCTTATTTATTACACACAACTGTTGTGATATCACTCAATGTATCCTGTTTCCTCTGTGCTTTACCACAATGACACCATCTGGTGTCTTTCTACGATGGGTGACTGCAGAGGTAATGACAGAAAATGCTATAGTTAGTTGTCACCAAGTTTAACAACATGTCTGCCTGTGTTTGTGTCAGCTTATTTCCTGCTACTTATACCTTGCGCATAGTAAACTTAATAATGCTAACCCTTATTGCACAGTTTATTTTCCAGAAAATTAACTCCAAGCTAATTAATGATTTAATCAAATTGGATCAAATTAAAAATTGTAAATTATATTTCAAAAGCCTGAAAAAATTTGACCATTTACAATGAACAAATATTCCTTTCAAACACTAAAGAATGACCATGAAGTGCTTCTGATGATAATGAAAGCTGTCTAGCCATCCTGCTTATCAAGGATTCACCAAAGAAAAAGTACACATTGTTAACATTAAATCCCTATAGGGGACCTGAAATAGCTTTCACTTAGCATTCCATTTTAATTGCTCGGCTGAAATAATTCCAATCTGTTTTTTTGGCGTGCCACTAATTAAAACTGCAAGATTACACAGAGAAAAATAAATACATCATCTCTGCTTGAAAATGAAAGTTTTCTTGAATGACAAATATTTTTAATCAGAGCCATATGCACGGGAGCTTGGAGGGCGAGCTTAATCTCAAAACCACTCCAGCAGCATAAAACAATTCAGTGAGTTATAATTAATGTCACAGTCATAACAGCAAGCTCAAGCCACTGTTTTTCTTTCTACTTAAGGAGAAATAACTAGCTGTTATCTCTGTGCCTGCAGAGCCTCCCCATTGTAGATTCAATAATACAAGAGGTTTCTTATCACCATTCGAGGTGAATGATTGTAACTGTGATATGTTTAGACAATGTGTTGTATTTAACCCAATTTACAGGTGCCCCAGCTTGGCCACAGCAGTAAACACTGGGGACTAATAGGGAATTAAACATGTACAATAGACTAACTCCATTCACTCTCAAAACTGAAATGCATTTAGTAAACTCACTTAAAGAGACAGCAGCCTCCTTCAGGGCATGTGCTGTCATTTGCTATTTTCATCATGGGGGAGGGGAAAATCTGCTTTGGGTTGCATTTATCTTATCTGGTGTGGTGACTAAGTTTGTCAGTAGGGCATCCAAGTGTCAGGGTTTATTTTGTTGCTCAAATTTGCCAATTCAAAATTGGTATGTTTCCTTAGTGCAAAAGAGTTGTTCAGCCTACCTCCCCCACCAGCCCCTCAAAAAACAATCCCTGTAACCCCACATATATTTCGCCATTTTCAGTAAATTCCCAGGCCAGGCATTCTTTTCGGTTGGTGGCTGAAGCAATACTGTAAGACAAACCTAATGTGCAAGAATCCCAATGGTATGTCCACTAGGTTTTGATTTTCAGGGGTATTAAATACTGCCTACATAAGCCTTCAAAACAGTGCTTTTTTTCTAACACTGCAATACCACTGAAAAGAATATACTGCCAAAGGAATCAAAGGAGACGATTTATGATTTCATTCCGATTGACGGCCGATTAAATTAAAACAGATCAGTATTGCAATTCTTGGGCAGGTGGCTCTAACCCAGTGACAGCCTCAGAACTATTAAATTGGTGCAGAGATGGAAAGCCTTCCGCTTGCATTCACGCACTTACTGATCAAACTGTGACAAATGAGATGTTACTGCTCTTGTAAAGCAAGGCTACAATCTGTCAAACCTGAACATAATTTGTGACCCTCTGTGACATCTTTTTTCTTCTTAGTTTGAATATGGGCACAGTTGCAGAATTCCCCAATACACAGTGTGTTCAGGATGCAATGTAATAAGCTACTGCAAAATGCCAACGTTAAACTCCTGTTTGATGATATTAATAATCTAACCAGGTTCAATAAAACAGCATTCATAAATTATTATGTGTCTGTATACTACTGTTTTTTTTGAATTTTCTAATCACCAGTAATTCTAGTGGGAGGGCCCTAATTTCCATTAACAGCTGTCATCATGCCACATTTGAAACAGATTTGATGTGCCTTAAATGTGTTAAAACAGTTTTCATTTCCTAAAATTATTTCCTCATTTTTATTAACATGGATTTTGACCTGAGTAATTTTGATGATATTACCTGGCAGTACCAGTAGAATGCAGATGCAAAAAGGGGGCGATTTCAAATTCTAATAGCTGAATTTATCACGGCATCTAAAATAACTGTACAAGAAGAAACATCTTTCCAGGTGCAGCTAGCATAGCTTGTATGATGGATAACCTGATGTGCATAGAAAGGCTTGTAGGATACTGCATCCATATTTGGCAAATGATGCTGTAATGTGCACTAATCCAGTCTATCATGATGAACTTTTGAGCCAGCTTTTGAAATGCTCAGACATCGGAGCTGTCATCAGTCTTTTGTTCTCCTCTTTATGCAATAGGGGATCTGGTCAGTACATTGAGAAGAAGCCTACACTCTGCTAACCTTGCCTATTAAAGGCAGGGTCTTAACAGCTGTCTAGAGTGCTAAGAGGTCACAAACAGTTTGCTATGCCAACAACTACTATTCATCCCTGGTGAGCATGCCATGAGACTTACGGCCAGGCTGATGTCAAGAGTGCATTGCAGGCATTTGCAGTTGTTAATGCTTTAAGAGGAAAGGAAGACTATGTTGTGCTAACAAGCTATTGTATGAAGCAATAAAGTATTGCATTTTCTTGCAGCCATCAAAATCGTATTAACTCATGACCCATTTGTCTCTCTTTAGCTTTCTCACTGTTACACTTACTAATCCTAGCTTCTTAAAAGGTTACTGAGAAACTATGTGTGGTATGTTGCAGTTGATACTGTGCAAAATTGTTGTGTACTAACAAATAACGTAAGGAACAGTTAGTCTCTATTCAATTCGAAGAAAGCAAAATGTAAAAGAATATTTTCTTTGTATTTGCAGTTATAAAACAAAATGCATGTACATTGCACTACCTTGGAAGAAAGTTATGTCTGGATTGAATGGTTGGTTTTAGTGCAATACAAGCCAAAACAGTTTATGCCTTTGAATGAACATTCTTTTCAGAGGTAATCAGGGTATTCAAATCAAACTATCATACACTGTGTTTAACCAGAGCCAATGTTAAGATTACCATTCAGAGATCGCCACATTCCATTTGTGTCTTGTGACAACATTTTGACACTCGGAATGCAGAATGAGAGGTCTTAGCCATAGCTTTACTTGCTTGTGTATGATTAATCTTATCTCCATACTTTAGCAACTCCCAAATATAGCCCAAATTAGACATTTAAACAGCTTGTGGGCCTTAGGTGAATATTTTAGGCAGTGATATGATTGCTTCTTTTACGCTAATGCTTTCTGAGTGGCTTCAGTATTCAAAATGTGCATGTTTCTACTGTGCTTCTGTGTACAAAGGGTACAAAACACAAAACGCTTAAATAAAAACCTGATTGTGAACATATTAAATATGTGATGGCTTGCACTTTTGTTATAGATGACATAATTCTGGGATAATATTCATAATTTGAAAAAATTGCTAGCTTATATAATGGCTTTAAAGTCAATACATTGTATAATTACTGTACTTGCTATGGTTAATATCAATTCAATATCAAGACAAAAAATAGCTGCCTGAGCTTCACATCTGGAGTTGATCATTTCTAGAAGTATTTATGTCATTGAAAATCAAATTCATTCATTAATTCAACATTTGCAGTTTCTTTAACTGAATTTGCTAAAAAAATGGAATTATTAAGAATTGAAGCACAAAGTGAGATTTAAAGATGTAAATTTGGAATCTTAAAGCTATTTGCAAATTGCTTTCGAGGCTTCAATTGAATTTATTTTTGCATGATAAATTAACTATTGTTAAAGTGTTTGGTTCTTTAAAATACTGAAGGAAAATCCTTCAATAATTATCATTTGGATATCCAAAATCATATGCACAAGCTTTAAATATGTTTATAAAAAATCCAATCGAATTCATCACTTTGCTTGTCTAAAGATAATCAGAAAATATCATTTAAAAACTTTTTAGACTGTAGTTGGCTAACCTTTCTTTGAAAATAAAAGTTCTGGCACTTTGGGAATTGTCAATGAAAAATGACAACAGATCATGCAGAAATAAATTCTACATCTTTTAAACAATATCAATGCCACCAGTCTGAAAATTAATGAAAATACTTATAGTAGAAAAATCTGTTAAGATTAACAGAGAATCATTGCTAATATAATTCTGAGCTTTATTTACAATGCTATTTTGCTATGTTTGTCATGATTTCATGAACTAGAAGCAACAATCTACATGAATGTAAGTATGGTTGAATTGAAGAATGCTTTGTCCATCTTTCACTAAGATGCATTCAGAATCTCATGGATATTTTATAATCAGGTACATGCATGGTGGCTATGGTAATTACGAAGTTCACTTAAAAATACGATAGCTGTCATACATATTCATTCCCTCTTGTCTCTGATAGTTCCACTGAATCTTCACCTCTTCCAAATTATTTAGATTACTTTAAACCAAAAAAAACTTGAGACCACGAAAACTAGTATTGATATTGACCGGACGATAAAATACTCTTCCGGGGTTACATTTGTTAACCAACAGTAGGAATACTAAATCTTTAGTCTAATTGGCTGTAAATTTGGATGCTTATTCTGCAAAATGGCTCTTTTTGAAAATTTAAAAACTTTAAAGCAAAAGACCTATTTCAATGAAATAAGGCATTCAAAGCAACAGATTCCAACACTGTGCAAGCACAAAAGACAAATGGTCAAAGTATATAATCAACTTACTTCACATTTGACACAAAATATAAAAATATCTTTAGGCAGAGAAACAGCACGAAGGGATTAAAATGAGGAAGTTATTCTGGAAGTCTGCCAGTCAAAAGCTGCATTGTTTTATTTTCGCTGGGAAAAAAAACTACTTGTGGAGAATATGGTGCAGCTGGAAATGACTTGTGTCCCTTGCCAGTTCCTCCCTAGAGACCCTCCAAAGGGTACGAAAATATTCACCAACACTTACCCCTTAATTGTATTCAAGCTCCCAGAAGGCAACACTTGACAAAAATCACCATTAGCTCCTGACAGTACAACATGTTCAGGAAATGCTTACCTGATCAATAGAAAATCATTGGGGACTTACTTTACAACTTTGGAATGGTTAAAAAAAAATCTTCCTTTTGTCCAATATGATAAAATATGTGATAGCATTTATATTTTTTTTCTCTTTTGTTTTTATCTACTTGAAATGCAAAAGGCCAGTCGCTTGTTATTACAGAAAGCATCCGACAAATTAACAAGTAAATGTCAAAGAATGAGAACTAAAAAATTCTCTTATTAAAAAACTTATTTACATTTTGATTTTGGAGTTCCATAAAGGCAAATGTGCTTTCCAATTTAATTAATGAGAACAAAAAATAGACATGCACATCGTGCATAAGTGAATGGCAATGAACCAACATAAGTGAATGAGCTTAAACATTTTAGAAAAGACCTTCCTAAAAGATGAAGTAAAGGTTGACCGGAAATATTACATCAGTTACTTCTTCATCAATTTGTAATTGGAATACCTTGATGTACTTTACTACACAAATTGGTTTAGTCAGAAGCTATTCATGGCTAGTGCCTTTTTAAATTAAAATGAGATTTTAGGGTCTCTGCTTCATAGAAATTTCTAAAGTATAGCTTGAAATGTCATTTTAGTGAAATGCAGATTGTGCTTCTGCATTACCAAACATGGCACAATGAAAAAGTAATCAAATATACATGTATAGTTTACAATAAGCTCAACTGAGAGTGGCATCCATTCTTTAAAGTATGTTACATGAGCGACCACATTAGCTGCATTTTCAAATAAAGTATCATTACCGCTCTGCTTCACTAATGTAACTTCATGCTCCAACTGATAGGAGCAATAGTCCGACACTCAAAACTAGCCTTTTAATGATCACAGTTACAAGAGTCCTGATTTTAGCCAATAGTGGAATCGGATGGATGGAGTGCAAGGTGAATATCATACCCTTGGCATTGCAAGAGCTGAGTGATTTTAAGTCCAAGGCTGCATTCACATGTCAGTGATCACCCTAAGTGGATGACAAAACAGCAGCTGGTAATTGGATAGGGTTTGGAAACTTGGATGCCAAAAGGTCCCTAGCAACAAAGTGTGGGTTTCAGGTGGGCCAAACAGGAAAGAAGTTCCAGATAAAAGAGGCTTTCTCTGGTGCTGGCAGATTCTGAACTTGCAATGGAAGTTTAAAAAAGATTTATTTGGGATCTGGTTCCTATTCCTCTGTCTTCACTAGATGGAAAAGCTATAACTGCTTCCACACTCAGGGTAGAATTACAATTACAACTGGGGCCAATGACATAATCAAAGACTGATCTGCAAATTAAGTTTCAAACAAGTGTCATTGCTACTTGATCAGAAAACAGGAAGGGTGCAGAACGCCAGGGGTAGATCACTTGGCTGAATTAACTTCCTGCTTCCCTGGTTTTGTCAGGTGGATGGGATGAAAATCCCAATTCAAAAGCTAGAAACGTATCAATTTGCTCAAAATATTATCTGTACCAAATCACTATTTGGGTACGCAAATATTTTCAGCCATTGAGTAATATGGCCTGAATCACAATAGTGTATTAACAGGTGATAATTGCAAATTAGTAAATTAACACAGAGATTGCCTCAATTAGCTTCAGAAATTCTAATACTGTACCTTACTGGAGATTTTACTGAAAAACAAAAAAGTAATATTGTTAAAATGCACAAGAAGAATTAGTTATTATCTGTCTTTTCATTCCAATGGCTGTATACGAATTTAGGCATTGCATAATATAAACTCCAAAAGCTAGTGACAGGACGATGATTTATGCCTCCAGCCAGGAAGATCCGAAGGGCCCACAGAGGGTAAAGTGCAAAAGGGGGAGGCTCGACAGCTGCTCTCAGTGGGCTTGCTTTGGCAGGCAGGCTGTAGTTACCTCTTGTGAAACCTGTACCTGCAGATGAGCTGATCCACAACTACTCTCCACTAGCAGATGGGGTGAGGAAAGAATTGTGGACGAATATTAAAAGAACACAACAGTTCTTCAAGCAAATAACTGATTCAAACACTGGCAAATGAACGAGCAGCCACTGCGAAAACAGGTGCTGGCATCAACATGACAAAATGATGAAGATTCTCTTCCATGTTGCTGTAAAGAAAACTAAATATAAAAACAGTTCATTTGGGGGGAGAAAAGGAGGAGTAACCTAGCTATATGATTGCTCCCAAATGGCAATCATCTCCCCAGAGGGCACCACCAACTTCAAACACCTTCATGTTCAACATCCAAATTTGTGCTTCATTAGGCGACAGAGTTTTCAAGGTTTCCATTGTGGACACTCTAATTGCCTATTTGAAGCTGTATTTCAAGTGTAAGGAAGCACCCCAATATCAAATTCAACCACATCACAACAAATGGGAGTGCCATATTGATATATGTGTATATGGGTGGCTGGGAGTAGAACAAAAAGGCTGCTATTTGTCTGAAGGCTCATGGGGAAAGATGCCATATCAAAACCAGCACAACATCCGTCAGACCTGTCTCTAACTTCCCTTATCAATTACTGAGCTGTCATCTAAACTCTTGCACATAAGCAAATGTTAAAACATTTAAAACAGACCTGCATAATGGATGCAGCTGTAAAGGTAGAGGCATATCTTGGCAGATGTGAAGAAACAGTAGCTACTGAAGATGTTATTATATTGCATTTGTGTGAGAACAGAAGCTACTGATTCCACGTTTGAAGAACTGTATTTCTGAAAGAAAGGATATACTGCATTGTCGATTGAACATATTGCATTAGAACAATTACTGTTCTGAACACAATACCACTGGGATAATTCCACACTTGCTGGTACAATATTGGCACCATATGTGAAAGGGAGTAGCACCCAATTATACTGCATGATTAGTTTTTCTTTAGTCAAAAATGGATTAAAAGAAGGAAGAGGAAAGGGGTGTTGCAAAGACTTGATAAGTTACCAACATGTAATACAACCTTGAAAAGAAGCATATATATATAAGTGATAGAAAGTCACTGTAAATTGTATCCTAAAATGGACTTTATGGTGATTGCAGTAAGGCCATGGTGGGTATGAAGCAAATTGACAGGACCGTATCTTGGAATTAGCCTTACATATATTGATACTTTTGAGACTGGACTAGTACCAGATGCATTAAGGTGCACTTTTCATGGCAGAATGGAGAGAACCTTGGTAAAGAAATCATACAACAATCACAGTACAATGACAGTGTCCTTTTAGCTGTGTCAGCACATCACAACATTTTTGTTTTGCAAATTCGTGACATTAAACATTTCAGGATACATGAATAAATTGAATTATGTTATAAAATGACCCAGCTCTGCTTTCAATGTGGTACCTGAAGTGGATTAGCTCAATTTCTTATTTATTTATTCTGTGAAAGATGGCCACATTTGAAAAGGTAGGTCATGTGGATTTGATTTGTGGTGGTTTTAAAATGCAGTCTAGTAGAAGGTGATAAAGGGGATTCTCTCTCTTTCAAGAGCTATTACTATTAACATTTAATTGCAAAGTACAGTGAGTGCTCCTCTTGCAGGAGTCAGGATTAGCAGTACTGTATAAAACATTACCCTTCCAATTTCCACATACTGTTCATTTCAATAATGTATTTTTTTTATTGGAAGTTTTTGTTCTTCCATCAGTTTCTTTGTATTTTCTGTCACTTGTTGGCTGCTCAAGAAAGGGTGTGTGTGTGTGGCTCTGTGGCTGTGTGGCTGTGTGTGTGTGTCAATGCCTGTAATAAATACGGCTTTGTGAATGATTGGTCAAGAGGTGAAACTCAGGTGGGGGAGCCTAGACTGCATCAGTTACACTCCTTCCCACCACAAAATCTTTCCACCCCCACGAGCTCAAGATTGAATGTCTCATTTTCACGGGTAATCTTCTGTCTGGTGAAGTCTGCTAGGAATTGAGAAGCAAGTTGAAATAAAACTGGATTTGAACTCTCTACCTTGTAATTGGAAGAACACTGTTTGACTAGAAGCCTCTTTTTTCGGTCAGATTCTATACTTAAATAAACATATGGAGAAAAAGTCAAATACCCAGTTTTCATAAATTTCTGCTGTTGTATTAATCAATGAGTTTAATGAGACCAATGAACCACTTTCAGTCACAATTATTTACATTTTTTCAATACTATGAACTGTACGTCACCTGCAACAAATATCACTTCTAAATAAGTCAATTTAAATACATTGAATAAAATAAGTTTTAATGAAGAAAGATTTTTATACCAGCTGCACGTGTCAAATTGCTATAAATACATATCTGGTTTATATGATTTATTTAACTTACCTGCGCAGATTTGCAAACACTGCATACGCTATATTTATTAGTATTAAAATATATTAAGTTTCTTCTATTCAGTTGTAATTAATAAAACAAAAAAAACCAAAGAAACATTACTGCATCTTACATTATACTGTCGAATCCAAAATGTGTATTTAAAGCTCTTTTCTTAATTTACTCGGAATACAAAACGCAATGCATGCAGAAGGAAAGGTTTAATAAAACATTTGGACATTAAGAATATGCCATATTGCACCTTACCTTCTTTCAGCATGCCTACTTTTAGGCATTTCATGAAACGACAGGCCTGGCAAGACTTGCGTCTACGCTTTGTGATTTCACATTCATTTGTCGCTGGGCAGCTGTACTCGATGTTACCTGTAGTTACAAAAATATGGAAAAATAAATCAAAGGAAAATTCTGATTGAGCGTTCTAATTTAAGAACACAGAGCTGGGATATCTGCTGATTTCTTAAATCAGTCCCACTCTTCCTCCCTCTCTTTGCTCTCTTTCCTACTGTCCTCCCCATCCTTCTCTGGTCCTCTGTGGTTAAATACATTAGTGTCTTAATGAAAATGCATTTTGTTTATTGTCCTCTGGAGAGGAGGGTCATCACACAGAGTGCATAAATTGCTAGTGCAGACAAGGCAGGTTGGCAGTGAGTGTAATTGTAACCTTGATACTACATGTTAGCAGTACTCAGGGTCCATCACATTCCCCTAGAAACATATGCAACTCCCTGTAATTAGCACCGCATCCACCTGGGACAGCAGCTCTGATGAAATATTTCAGAGTTAATCACACTTTGTAAACACTGATTTATATTGACTACCCTTCTCTGAGCCAATGCTTCCTCATTAAATAACAGATTAGTGGAACACTAAGAGACTAAACACTGAAAACTCCTCACTCAATGTAAAACCTTGTTTAAAACAACAGATCTGGGAAAGAAATCTATTCACATATACATACTGCTTAGGAGAAAATGTTACAAGTCAACTTGTATTCAGCAGATGAAAATTGTATAATCTCTAAGGCAGGAAATAAAATTAATCATTAAAATCTTAACAATGTTTACATATATTAAGAAAAAATAACTTTCTTAAAGACGTATTGATTTTTTTTGAACACAGAGCACCATTAATGTCACCAGCAGAAACCTGGCGTATGGTCTACAAGTTTTAACATTTTTCTTTTAGAATAAAATATTCTTTCTGAATCTCATCTATATTTGCTTAATTGAGGATATTAAGAATTAGGAAAATCTACTGGGGTCCATTTATGGAAACATTTATGGTGAGATGCAATCTGTAACTTGCTGTAAAAGTGCCTTCATAGCCACATAAATGGAAACAGCAATTGGTCTGCATAATGTAGCATATGGGGCAATGATGGAGCATCTTACAGGCCAGTATCACTGAGCACAGTAGACACTAATGTGGCCAGAGGTAGGATATGCTGAGCAAAAAACAAAATTAGTGACCAAATACTGATTCCATTATAACCTAATTACCTTTAGATACACGAGAAATTAAATGGTGATGCACTATCACAAATGCAGTAATCTAATGGATTCAGGTAGTACTGGAGAGCAGGAGCTTTGCTGCAATGGCTTTGTGTTGTGTATTATGCTGCCACGTGTGTTATAAGGTCTGGTAAGCACTAAATGTTGTGCAAAAATAGAAAATTCTAGTCATCTTAAATGTAACCATAAGTTTAAATAAGAAATCATACTTCATGTCAAAAGAAGTTAGAATTATATGGCCGATACTATCAAATTGATACCTGACAGTTGATGCAAGGTATGCACAAACTATTCGGGGCCGAGGTTCTGGTAAATCATAAATGCTATTTTTAAAATAATTCTATCTCATCACAATTTATGTGAGTGCCTTGTACAGAAATTAGATAAATGAAAGGTTAGACGGAACAGGTAACTTGTTCATTGTAAGACTTACCTGTGAGAAAGATGATATAAAAATGGGTTTTTCCAAAAATTATTTTAACATTTCAATCTCCTATCCTCAGCATTAATTACAAATGCATCATTAACTAGTCATTAATTACTGTACACACCATTAACTGTTCATTTTAATCTTGAATGATAGGAAAAAATTGCACAAGTTTTACCACAAAGGAAGATATTTACATTGCAATTTCAAGTTTTAGTCAACAGAAATGAGTGTTATATTGAAGAAAGTGGTAAACATTTATATAAAAAGAGAATAAAGTTGTTCTTTTTTGCTAAGAACTACGAAAGGTTGGCCAAATTTTAGCATGGACAAATCACAGCTAAAGAATAAGGACAGTGTAAACAGTCCTGTCAATATCTTTTTTTAAGAAAATCTGTACTATTTTTTCCAAAAGTACAGGGAGATATTGACTGGATAAAGCAATTTTGAACTTTTAAGTTGTTATTTTCCTGCACAGATCTAATTGAAAACAATGAGCTGCTTCCTGATAAAATTAGTGGGAATTACTAAATAGAATATTGAATAATAAAAATGTCAATTATTCCTGAGGAAACTATTGGCCTCTACATATATCTGTGGAAAGATTTGTAAACTGTTTGATTACTTTAAGGTGCTAGTTCTTCAGACAATTTAGTGACCAAACTTATTTTTTCCACTGGTAACTAGATCTAATTTCAGTTGATCAATTAATTAATTAGAAACTTGAAAAAAAGTAAAGTTGTTTCATTGGTATTGAAAATAAGTATACATGCTGGGGTACTTGTCTAACATGTATCATAACAGCATACTTTTCTTTATCTTAAAATTGTAACAACGTTAGGGAGAATCGGAAAGAAATATTACCTTGTATAGTGCGCTTGAAGAAT
Organism: Rhincodon typus; assembly: GCF_021869965.1. NCBI lineage: Eukaryota > Metazoa > Chordata > Chondrichthyes > Orectolobiformes > Rhincodontidae > Rhincodon > Rhincodon typus. The sequence continues at coordinate 54,862,186 of NC_063340.1, forward strand.
GCTTTGCAGGCCTCACAGGAAGCAACACCATAATGATATCCTGATGCTATGTCGCCACAGACCAAACACAACCTTTTGGGCATGGAGTTCAACATGTACTCGCACTTGGTCTGCGAGTCTTCAGCTATAGTGCTCGAACAGTCGTCGTACCGTTTACGGGAGCTACCGTTGCTGCCCAGGTTGGTCGTCGTGTAGAGTGGGGGAGAGTCCAGGCCATTCTGGTGTCCATTCATAGTGGAGCTGTAGCTCCCACTGGCGTCCGAGGAGCCACCTGGACTGTGGTGATTGATACTATCTGTCAGTGAAGCAGGGCTGGATGGCTCTGTCTTAATGTATGATGAGCAGCTCGAATCAATGTGTCGATCCTTGGCTGACATTCTGCAGAGAAGCCTGTGAAAAGCATTGAATTAAAAACAACATTCTTTAGGGGCTTTCTGATAGGCAAGGGACCAGGCATCATTCATTTGTTAGTCAATACAAGTTGTTCTACACGAACATAATCAGCATAAGGGCATGACAGAGGTTTATCAAAACTGGAGACAGGTGGTAAACAAAACCTAAAGGTGGGGGTGGGGGAACGCGGAGGTGGGGAGAAGAAATCAGTCTCAACTGCTTCCCTCCACAATATAATTTCTCTCGTTCAAATTCATTGCGCAACAGTTAAAAATATGTGCTATCTGAATATTATCTGTTGTTTCTGCCTTGTTGCTTCAAAAAAAAAAGCAGGGGTAAGATTTTAAAAGAACAGATATGCTAGGCGAAACAAGGCACAGCTAGGCTTGAAGCAATTACATGGTTAAGACTCAGATTTAAATGCGAGTTGTCTCAAAATGCTAATAGGAAACTTGCAACAAAAAAGTACAATGACAAAAATCCCCAAAGATTGATTGAATAATTTTTCAATTGACACAAATTAACCCCCATTTGAAAAACACAACCAAATCTCGGTGCTCGGTGCAGAGTGACATCAAATTTTGCATTGACAGCACAAAATGGAATGAAGTCAATTCTTCACCCACAAAAGGATAAGATCATAACCTCCCAAATAGCTTTTTTCTGATGGAAAAGGTTTTCTTTGTTAAATATAGTTTTTAGAATTCCATTGCTCTTGCTGCTAATGTGAATTTTAGTGCCTCTAATTTTAAATTCAACTGTAGACCAGAATAAAAACCAGCACCTGACAACTGAATTTATAGATAGTTGCACATGTTCCAGTCCCACATTAATAGAGCCATGGAATTTCAAGGGAAGAGAGGGAGAGTGCACTAATAATTTCAAACTGAAGTCTGCGAACATAATGTATTGGAGAGCACTAATTACAATGTAATAAGTGGAAGAGTAAGTACTCTAAATTAGAAGAATTCACAGAGCTGTTGTAAGTCAATGCACATTCAGCTCTCTCTAATGTTGACTTGGGAAAAATTTAATCCCCACTCTTTGCCCCGAGTGGTAGTCAAGGGATGGGAGAGATATCAATTAATTACTGCTCTCATTAAAGTACTGGCTGCAAGGAAAATTTGTTGCAGGCAAGGTCTTTGACTCATGCAGTCTGGTTAAAGAATGTTCCTCTGATACCACACCAGAGCTGGACAGAAAGAACAGCTCGACGCTTTAACACCTTTTTACATGAACAAAGGAGAAATCTATAACACACTATAATGTTTGAAGAAGACAACGAACAATCTGTTGAAGATAAATCCAAAAACAACTACAAAATCCTAGAATTAAAGGAATGACCAAATGCAATTAACAAATTGCAAGGTGCATGACATTTTTACTCAAAAAAAATGTATTTACAGTTTTATTTTCAATTTGCTATTGGTTAAACTGCAATCAGCTAAGTAATAGCAATATTTAATGTTTTGCCTTAACTAGTTATTTCCTTCATTTGCTCAGCTGCCCCCAGGGTATCCACTTGCAATAAGAACGTTATCTACCTTCAGGTAATGGAACTATTTTATCTCCAAATACGTTGAATATATTTTTATATGTTTCAAGACAATATATTAAAAGATTAACAAGTTTAGGACAAGATTAAAAGTAAAACAAAACAAAATAATAAATAACCTGATTAGTTACATGTACATCCATTGATGAGCAGTACACTGTAACACATTATTCATTGGCACCTGAAAGTTTTTGGATTTCCCACTAAGTTTGATGACTCCTAAAGATTTTAACATATATAGTGCACTGCAAGTTCTACAAGAGGCTTGAACTCTGTATTCCTGATCAATTTTAAGTGCAATAAGAACAAAAATGTATGGCTTTGACAGCTTATTGATAAGCTTCAAGTTTGGCAAATGGTCTAAAAGCCCACTGAATATGCCATTTTCCCTTTGACCTGTAGGGCGTTAGCTGAAATGCTGGTCAATGCTTCAAGATGACTATCTTGCCTCAGTTGAGTGAATTCTGTTCCTACTTTGTTGGGCAGGGAAGAACAGAAATTGGCATCACTGAGTTCTTTATGCTTCAGGGATTGCCTATGGTCATGAAGGTCCCTATGACATGGGCCATCACACCTTCCCAAGGTGGCAAATCATCAATAAAGAAGCAAGCAAATGGAAGAAAACAAAATCCTCCTTTTGTCATTTGCCAAAACAATATTAATTCAAGTCAATGCAGTCATAAAAATGGCATGCACTTTGCAAACTGGATGACCACTTTAAATGAGATAATCTATTAAATTGTTAAAACCTTTAGAAAATGTTTCAGCTTACATATCAATAGTAACTAAGTAAACCTTGCCTGACAAACAGTGCAGCACTATGCACATATTTAGACTGTATTTTCAATTTTTTCAATATAATTTCTACTGGGAAAATTAGACAAAATGGGCATGGCTGTCTCCACTTTTGATCTTCCAACACATAAACAAACCAATAAGTACTGCTCAGGAAGTAGACATGTCCTTGCAAACCACAAACTCAGGAAAATACAGCCCCTTTTTAGAATTATGTGGTTTCCTAACTGTTCCTCTCTGGATACAGGATATTAATTAGCTTCAACACACCTCTTGCTATTTAAGAAAAAAAAAATTAAAAATGTAATAATTGCACAAAGGTATTCTCAAAATAGTGACATTTACAATAGATTTTGAAAAGCACTGCTTTTCATCTGAGAATCAACCAAATTTTGGACATGTGGCAACTTACAACTAGCAAGTTGTTTTATCCCAACTGAATGTTATTTGAAGACATTCTTATGAATCAATTCCCTTCTCCATCTCATTCAAATGCAATTTTTTTCTTGCTCTGAAAAGATTCTGCAAACTGAGGGAGCAACCCTCTGTGAATTTAGATGAGCAGTTCTGAAAGTAATCACTGTAATTCTTTTGTGCTCCAGTGAAAGAATCCAGCTACAATGTTAACGTTTCTGCTTTGAAGAACACACTGTAATTCACTTTTCTGCTTGAACTAATTGTACTCTCTACACAAGGTGCCAAAATATGGATCAGTCAATAGGAAAATGGCACCAAATCGCATTCAACTTGGACAAGGGAAAGAAAGCACATCTAGATGATACAGTATGTCAGGAATCAACACTATAACATATGATTTGGGAAAACATGGCCATTTCAATGTGACAAGGTGTCATTATGGAATCTAAATGATACAATGGCTTGTCAACTGCCAGAGCAAACATATCATCATTGCATTAAGGCATAGTGGTGAGGAGAGAACACTCCTTTATTCCAGCAACAACAGCATTTTACAGCTGTATCTGAGATTTCTATAGGTTAGGACTAAATTCCAGAGCATCAATGAATGAGAAGCAGTCAGAAAGAGGAACAAAATGAAATATGCTGTTCTAAAAATGCACTTCTTTTCTTCGAAAATCGTGCATGCATTTTTTTTTTAAATTACCTCCACATACAGTGTCAATTGCTACAATGAAAGGCAGGGAATACAATACTATATTATGATATTAAAAATCAATGAAAGGGCGCAAAGGATCTTTGGAATTCAGAGCGTTAAACTTGGCAAAGTGCAGAAATTACAGCAAGAAGAGTTAAGAGGAAAACTAGGAGCTAAATACTGCAACCACTCATCAGAATTTGACATAATGTCACACAATCCTCTTAATAGCATACCACAGTCCTTTACTCTCCTGGCAAGAAAGTGGCTATTGAAATACAACAATAAAGCAAATGACATTTGCTATAATGCAACTGAACACATTGTCTGAAAGAGATAAATTAGAAAGGGTCAAGTGCAGACTGGAAGAATCTTGCATAAAGGACAAGAAAAAGTATCTCCCATCTGTAACAGGTCAAGATCTGTGATATGTATTCTGTGCGTTGGGAATGGGTGCAGTTATGGTGACAACAATTATCTTTCTTGTTTCTATTTTTAAATTTCCAATTCAACTTTACTTATTTTCACAAGGTGATGAAAATAGTATAAATAGAGTTGAAGTTCATTAATGCAATGTTTTACTCTAATGTTCTGCAAAATTACTCAAGTCTATATGCATTTTTTATCAAACCAATGCAGCATGTCAGGGAAAAACAATGTTTGAATCATATTTTAATGTTCGACGCAAACTGCTGTCATGGTGTTAATTTCACTCCTGATTAAGGAGCACAGTTGACACAAACAAATATAGCCCATATTAATATATTACTGTGTGAAAAGTTTACACAAACTTTTAATTCAGCAAACTACAAAAAACAATTAATTTAAGCAGAGCTCAAGATTTCTATCCCATCTCCATGCAAGAACAAATATAAACCAACTCAATTCGATTAAGTGACTTTGTAAAATCCCATTGTTTATAGAATGTTATGAATCTTAGTAGATTTATCTCTTCACCCCGTTCACTAACTGTCCCACCTACTCAATTTCTGTTGCATGTCAATTAAGCAACATCCTACAATTGATGGAAGGATATCATGTGGTCGAACTGTTACAAATAAAGTTCACAAGTCTTTCTCTATTGCACCTGCCAGTTTGCAGAGTGCAATCCTGTTCAGTTACATTCACCAGAAGTGTTGTCATTTCTGTAAATACAACCTCATTTTGCTTATTTTGTTTAGAAAAAAGTGTAGATTAAGTCAAAATGTGCTGTATATCCAGAAAAAATCAAGATATATCATAGAAAACAGTAAAATTCACCTTTCCCTGTGCATTAATTTACCACTTTATTGCGTTTCAAACAGTAATAATCTCTCAGCATATTTTTCTTTTTGTAAATTTGACAAAAATTGCAGTTAACCTTTTGATATTAAAGGACACTGGTCATGGTTTCAGAATCACAGCACGGACTAGAGACGAGCCCAGATAAAATAAATCTGACCCGCCTACCTAGGTTTTCCAATCATTTAATAGAGGAAAGGGAGTGCAGGAAGTAACAGTTCAAAGGTTTTCTTTTTGCCCTTCAGTTCTGCAACCAAATGAAGAAATGGGAATAAAAAAGCTTTCAACAATATTGGTTACTAATGAAGTCGCTCCGTAGGTCTGCATCCTCATAGGATTGTGACATGTTGTACTGCAGCACATCAGTACCACTGATGATTCAAAAGCAGCGACCCACCATCCAGATTTACTACTATCACTTTCACTAGCAAAAGCAATAAGAGGCTTGAGTGCCTTGTACGTTTCTTAGGCTTTGACTGTCTTCCTGTTTACGTGGTATAACCAAGGTTCCACTGACTGGAAGGGGAACCTGGCCAATTGGGAAACAATGATAACTTGACCCCAAATTTGAATCTTAAGTGTTTATGTTAGGAAAGGAAACCAAAGAAGGTAAAGAATTAAACACAAAGAAAAGGGAAATAAAAGTGAGAAGGCAGACTACAAATGAAAATCCTGCCATGACACCAGGCTTATTTGGGACCATAACCATTAATGTTTAAATCAATGTTAGCAAAAAAAGAAAAATATACTTTTATATTGGTACAGGTGCTTTAACTGCTGCTGTTCATGTCTTGTACATAGACTTCATCTCTGTGACAACACCTGTATAAAGGATTAAGTATAAAAATGAAAAAGTGTCCTTTATATTCAGTTGTCCTAAGTAAACAGATATCACTGGCAATCAATTAGTATCTCATAAAATGGTCCCTAATAAAAAATATTATTTCCCCATGAACTAAACTGCCATTCAATTGAAATAGCTCTTCTCACAAATTTTGAAAAAAAAACAATGCTTTTTATCCCCTAAAATTGACTGCTGTGGTGTAGTGTAATAGATTTGAATAAATGGGCACACAACTTACTGCACGGTCCGGGTGTGGGATTTCATTTACACTTCAACATACCTCAGAAATAAAATGCACAGAATGTGTTTCACTATGACACTCCTGCAGCCCGCAAAGAAAAACCAAGCTCTACACCTGTTCAGTTTTTGTGCTAAGCATGGAGTGGCATTTCATCACAATCACTGTTTAACTGAATGTTTAGCCCTAGCATCTTGCACCATGCTGTCAGCCAGCAGCAGGGAGTCGTGAAGTTGTTGGCACATTTGATTTTACTGCCATTAAGATACCGACTTAATACACTGATTGTCCTAGGTCCCATTTCAAATACTCCACAGTAACCACCTTCGCTTTTTTTTTTATGATGACACTGTGACAAGGTGATTTTATGCACTTGGATTTAGTAATAAAGATGTCAGTCAGACTAAGAACCATCAGGACTCCTAATGAATTCATGTGGGGGGAAAATACCGGGGTCTGCTCACACATGTACATTTAAAGGGGTCACAGAGAGATGGAACAAGCGTGTAATTAAAGCCAATTTCATTAAGAGGAGAATCTGATAGGGTATAACAAGACTGTAAAAAAAAGCCTATTTCCTGTGGCTCGAGTATGAAAGACATGTCTTTAACCAGATCAGATTCTATAAATTGGTTGTCAAGAAAGGGTTGTTGAGATTTATACCCATCTATCAAACTACAGAGGTAGCGGTGGCAGGGCAAGCTGCTGCAACTCCCATCTGTAAAGCATCTTAAATCTGAAGAAGGCCATCTGCTACAACAAATGCCTCTAAAGCAAATTTGACTTATTGTTTACTTTTTTAAAAATGGAATGTTCAAATCCTAACTCAGTGGCTAGCTTTGAGAAGATTTCTAAATAAAGCCTCTTAAATCCCACTATAAAAGATCTAAAACCTCATTCCTTTAAGTGGCAGAGCCACTGCATTACTTATTGCTTTAATCAGTTCAGCTCTGAGTAATTTATAATGTACATTTTCAACAATATTTTAATGTAAGCTATGAAAATAATGTGTATATGTACATAAAATATACACAGCCTTTAACACTAGTCCTGATTTTGTATCATTTTGTATCACTTCGAGTACAATATTAATAATCCACTTAACTGGCCTTATTGTTCTCACCTTCTACTTTCTATATTGTGCTTTTTGCTCTTGAAGTGACAAAGCACAGGAAGAAATAGTATCCCCATTTTAGCAGAGGAAAGGCTGAGGTTGTTTTATATTTGTTTGTTAAATAAAATGTATTAGTTTAATAATAAGGGTATTCCTCACAAAACATTTGGCAATTATATAAAAGTAAATAATTTAATGCATTGTTTGTCACAGCACATATCCTCATGGAGACAAATATGAAAAAATTAGAAGTATAAAGACACTGGTAGGAAACAACCAGAGGAAATATGTCAAACACACATATCTTCAAAGATGGCTGGGACATTTACATCTTAAGCAGCAACTTTATTTCTCATGTTGAAGTTGAAGTTTGTTTGTACCAGATTGCATGCTCCAAGTATTTCAGGTCCTAACAAGAAATGCTTGATCCCACTTTTTAAAGAGTGCACAACTTTGAGTTGGTCTAGAAATCAAAACTGATTACATTTTTGCAGAAACATGCAATTAATTTTTCTTTTCAAGTCTCAAGAATTGTCCTAAATTATTGTGAAGAATTTTCCAATCTAACTCAGTCTCAGAAGGTCTACCCCTGACAGTTATGTCAAGAAGTAGCCACTGCCTAAACTATAAATTCTTCATGGGACACTTCAATATCCCAGCTCTACATGCCAAACAGTGGTCAAGATGAAAACATACGTGCACAAGAGCAATGTGGAAAACTAAAGTGTGGGTTAAATATTAAAATAGATACTTGTATAACCTTTGTTCCATCTGATTAACAGAGAATGAAACTATTAATCTGTTTGTTTAGAGAAATGGAGTCATGCAGCATGGAAACAGTCCATTCAGTCCAACCAGTCCACACCAACCATGCTCCCAAACCAAACTAATCCCACTTCCCTGCATTTGGCCCACATCCCTCCAAAGCTTTCCTATTCATGTACTTATTCAAATTCATTTTAAACACTGTGACTGTACCTGCATCCACCACTTCCTCTGGTGATTCATTCAACACACTAACCATTCTCTGTGTAAAAAATGTTGCCCCTCATGTCCTTTTTAAATCTTTCTCCTCTCACCTTAAAAACATGCCCCAGTTTTGAAATCCCCTCCCCTAAGGAAAAGGTCCTTGCTATTCATGTTATCAACGCCCCTCATGATTTTATAAACCTCTATATGGTCATCCCTCAACCTCCTATGCTTCTTTGAAAAGTATCCTAGCCCATCCAGCCTATCTTTATAACTCAAATTTTCCATTCCTAGCAACATACTGGTAAATCTTTTCTGAACCCTCTCCAAATTAATGATATCCTTCCTATAGCAGGGTGACCAGAACTGTATACAGTACTCCAGAAGAAGCCTCACCAACTACCTGTACAAACTCAACATGCCACCCCAACTCCCATACTCAAAGGTTTGAGCAATGAAGGCAAGCATGCTAAACACCTTCTTAACCACCTTCTCTACATGTGACTTTTTGTCTAGCTAGGAGAGCAGCTTTAATGCCAGTACAAGACGGCGTGCTTAATTTGACAATTAGGTTCCACTTATGTAGACCACTTTCAATGGCTACGTACGTAAGGGTCATATTCAGGCATTTGATACCACTCAGAAAGGAATGAATGAGCATTTTAGATTGGTCACTTGACAAAAGAACGAGAAAGTAAGTTCAGGCTTGGGTTGCCCTCAACATTTGCTCAAATTTGAAATTACAATGCCAGCCATATTGCCCAACATTTTTCAGGGTATCAGTGGCCCAGTCCATTGACCGGAGAGTCAGGGGCTGCATTTTATGATCATCAGGTAACGAATTGCCTCAATTGGGACAAGTGCTCCTTTAAGGAATAAGGCCTACCTGAAGAGCTGTCTGATAATCAGATGGTTGATAGCTCTTCAGTCGCAGCAGTGCTGTCAGGAGTAGTGGTCAATACTAGTACTGCAACTGGTCTGGAGCATCCACGAGACTGAAGGCCCCTGTGCACAAATGGTATTGTGGGAGTCACTGCAACCAGTCAGGCAGGCCTAGGCGAGTTGGGGAGGGGTGAAGCAACGATTAGTCATTAGGACACAGCGTGGGAGTGGAATATTTCAGCAGCAGGTCTCACAAAGTGGTTTTGGTCTTCCCTGGACTATTAGGTGCACGATCAGTTTGGCTCACTCCTGAGGAGGCTGCCAGAGCAAACAAATGGCATCCCCTTGTGGCCCAGTCCCCAAATAAAACACCAACGGCATTTGGAAGAAGTTCTAAGGTAGCCCTTAATGGGCCCCAAAGATGCCTCAATTGCCCCAAGGTGACTTGGCTGCCTGCAACCTTCCCCTGGTACTTATAAAACACCATCGCTGTGCAGGCAATAAGCACACCATCCCCGACATCCCACCTAATTTAATGTTCCCAAAACACCTAATCACGCCCTTCCTACCCACTCCCTGCACCCAGTAACATCCCAGCTCATGATTCATGAGTTTGGTATCCGATTAGATGTTAGGCGGAGCTTACTACAACTGAACACAATATATATTACTGTAATGAAAAATGAAGACCGATAAATTTGCGTTTGTAAATATCAAACTACATAACTTAGGTAGACTGAACAGTGGAAAGTAGCATTTGGTGGGGAGTACATCCAGTTTACAAGAAGATCTAGGTAATTTGTTTGTCTTATTATAGATTAATATTTCCTGCTTTACAGCACCCCAGTTCACAATATAATCATTATTACAACAGTCTTGATTTTTAAAAAAAATCTTATTTTTTCACAGCACTTCGCACAAATATAAATTCTACAAAATACAAATATAAACTCAAATTCCACCAATGTTCTACAATTGCAATCTTGTAGCACGAGGTGCATAAAACTGCTGTCAATTACTCAGTTTCTGAAGATTCTTCCTTTAATGCAAATTTCTAAGCAATGTGAAATGTAACTCCCATAACTGTGCAACATTAAGATTTTTAAGTGTTTTACATGGCTAATTTAATAAATTAGTGTTAGATTGCAGCATTTTGTGCTTACGAATTTATAGTGTGCTACTCTTTCTATGCTCACCCTACACGTTAACGCCGCCTCTCAACTTTGTTAAAATACGTTAGTTATGCTATTTTGGTTTCAAAGCCTCAATTACTTCAGTCCTGTAAGTCTTTATACCTGCCCTGAATCAGGAACTATGAAACACCGATCATGAATTTGTTTGGTATATTTTTCATAAGAGCCAACAGAGAAACTGCTAAACAGGACAGGAAAAGCAGGCTGATGAAGTTAGTGATGTTTTGTTGGAGCAGAAGGAAATGGAACATCAAAGAATCCCTAGAGTGGAAGCAGGCTATTTGGCCCATCGAGTCCATATCGACCCTCTGAAGAGCATCCCACCCAGACCCACCCCCACCCTATTCCTGTAATCCTGCCTTTCCCACATTATCTGCAATATAGCATGGCCAATCCACCTAATCTGCACATCTTTGGACTGTGGGAGGAAACCAGTGTCCCTGGAGGAAACTCATGCAGACACGGGCAGAATGTGCAAACTCCACACAGTCGCCCGAGGGTGGAATTGGACCCAGGTCCCTGGAGCTGTAAGGCAGCAATGCTAACCACTGTGCCACTCATAGGGCAGAGAAGGAGAAGTGATTCAGTCAATCTTCTTTAGACATTAAGAGGCTCATCAGTGACTGGACAGACAGCAACAAACCTGTGCTGCCTTTTCTAGGGAATGTCCACTGAACTACATGCCAATCAGGAAGTGACGAAGTAGGCCTTAAGTTCCTGAAGGCAGAGGTGCCACCCAATGGGAGCTGTCGCAGCATCATGTGCTCACAGCAGTGCAATGGAGGGGCAGTCCCAGAAAGCCAAGGTGGCAGAGGACCCAGGTCGGAGTTAAGTCATGTTTCTTGGATAAGCTGAGAGAGAGAGGGCTGAAGCATCAGAAGAAAACAAAGGGATTGACTGCCATTGGGAAACGCAGTCCCTCAATCCTACGGAAAATTTCACCCATTGGGTGTGCTGCATGGTGACTAACCTGTTTTCAGCTCCCAGTGGCAGCAGGGTGAGCTCTTCAGGTCGCTCTTAACTGACAATGTTAGGAACTCAACTGGTCGGGCAGTTAACCGTGGGTTCTCACACCCAAAAGATAATTCCTGGTGGAGCTGAGAAGGCAACAGTCAAAGGGTGTGTGACCAGCCTGCCTAATTAAATCTCCTACCCACCTCCAAGCTTGTCATATCCAACAGCAAAGATTCTGCCCCATGTTTCCAAGTTGAGATCTTTAATTAGAGCTTAGGAGATCACAACCTGAAGCGTTAACTCTGTTCTCCCCCCACAGTTGCTGTCAAATTCACTTTTCATCATTAGTTTTTAGCAAATAGAAATCTTAAAAAAAGTTTATAAAGTCAGAATTACCAACCTATCTAGCAGTATTTGTTTACAATAGTTGAGTCATCTTTTGGCAGAACCTTGCTGTGTGTAAATAGTTGCCATGTTTCTCTAACTTACAAGTGTTAGTTACAAGAGAAACACAATCACTCGCTGTGAAGTACTTTGATCCTGAAGATTTTTCTTCTCTTCATTTAATTATGCTGATCGTTGGTTTATAATCACTGGAAAATAGTCATTTACTTGTCCTTTCTTGGAGAAGCTGAGTTGGAATAGCTTGGTAGAATAACGTACATATACTGTATACACAGTTCATGTCTTTCAAATTTTGTAACAAATCATTAAAAAAAAATTGGGGCTAAACTGCACGATCCCTGAAAATCAGTGTGGAAATCATGCTGCATGATTAGTCACAACTGCAGACTGAATGCAGACAGTATGCCAACTTGGATGCCTGCTCTTTGAAAGACCTCTAGGTTCAGCCAGTGCTGTCCATACTGTTCAATGTTGGAGGCCAGGGGATCCAAAACTAGAGCCATTCCATCCACTTAAAATTGACATGCACTCTTAGAAGGAATGTATGTTGTGACTGTGGCAATGCGGAGATTCATGACGAACGACAATTTGACCTGGAAAGAATGAGAAATGGCACAACAGGAAAGAAGGGGATCTCCAAAATCTTCAGAAGGTGCACTGAAGGTTTCGATGTAGATCTTTGAAAAGGAGGAAGATGTTCTGTGGACAGAGAATGCTGAAAAGGCATTGTGAACAAATGGCCACAACTAAGTTATGAAGACCTGCATTCAATATCGCAAGAAGGTCAATGACCTCACAAAAGTAATCAACCAAGATGGTGATGAATATACAGGCTAAAACTTTCTGCTCTCTTTGGTGGTGAGCTCGGAGTCAGGAAGGATATTTAGTTAGGGCAGATGGTGGTGTACTTCGACCTTGCTATCCTTCAGCCTCCTCCGGAATTAAGTTCTAGGGTGGAAGGTATACAATTGACCTTCCCACCTAGCTGCCAATTAGGTTCTTGTGGCTGATCATAGAGCACTTAAGGGCCTCATGCCACTGCTGCAGACAAGCATGTCACCACAAGGCCAGCATGAAGCTGAAACCATGCAGCCAGCCTGTCACCTCCTGGAAATGGGTGCATCCCTTGATCAAAGGCTATTTGGTGTTTGATTGAGGGACTGGACATCAGAAAGCAGGGCACTGCACTGAGTACCATCCTATGTACTTGTTCCCAACCCCTTTTCGGCGGCCCTCTACCTGCAATTCCCATCCAATGTAAACCTCCAGCTGAGCTCCACCCAACATGGCCTGGGCATTCCTATGATCCTGGGTCTTGGCTCCCTGTCCTTCTAGCTGCAGCCATGGCCTCCCTTAGGTGCTGCTGAGCACAAGAGTTTCTGATTGGTTAGCAGCTCTCGATTGGCAAAGGGGCTTCATTCCTGGGGAAGGCCTGTTGCTGGCCTCACTGCTGCCTGATCAACCCTAAATTCTGACAAAGGGTCATGGGACTTGAAACATTAACATCTGTTTCCCTCTGCACAGATGCTGCCAGACCTGCTGAGATTTTTTAGAATCATAGAATCCTACAGTGTGGAAACAGGCCCTTCGGCCCAACAAGTCCACACCGACCTTGCAGCATCCCACCCAGACCCATCCCCCTATAACCCACCTAAGCTACACATCCCTGAACACTATGGGCAATTTAGCATGGCCAATCCACCTAACCTACACATCTTTGGACTGTTGGAGGGAACTAGAGCACCCAGCGGAAACCCACGCAGACACAGGGAGAATGTGCAAACTCCACACAGACAGTCGCCCGAGGGTGAAATTGAACCCAGGTTTCTGGCGCTGTGAGGCAGCAGTGCTAACCACTGAGCCACCGTGCCGCCCTGTTTATGTTTCATGATATAGCATCTAATAACTAATGCTGCATCTTCCATTGCAGCAGAAACAGCAGCTATTTGACATCTGACGTGAAAGCTCACATTCCTGAAAGGAGAAGTCAATTTCCTGGCGTGCAAGTACAGGCTGCTGTCATCATGGCTGTGGACTGGTGTCCAAAGAGGTTTGCAGGTTATCACAGCCACCCCGAAATCGGTCCTCCAACACATTAGAAGGATTATGGAGGTGTCTCTTTTCAGGAGAGTTGCAGTGGCTTCATGCAGCATGATCGTTTTATACTCTCAGGATGGGAGCATTTGCCCTCCTCCTCCCCAAACCGCTCTACCCATGCCCTTGTCTTGCCTTGTAACCAGGCAGCAACATGGCGGCCACCCGAGCCAAGATGTTCCATGCCACAACCGGAGGGCCAGACCTGTTCTAAAGTTGTCCTCTAAAGCCATCTGCTGTAGAGTCAGCAGCCTTCCACTGGCCATGGTGCAAACACTGGGGTAGCTATAAAGAAGCTACCCTGGTGTACAGGAACAGTCAAAGGCACTAGGTGAGTACAGATGGGGAGACCAGCTGACAACTGTATGCAATATGACATGATTTCATCTATAAATTTGAACTGCAGTGTTTGTGTTGTATTGGATTTTTCTTTTGCATTGCGACCAAATGGAATGCTGTGATGGACGGAAGGTAAAATATGGGACCGCTGATGACTGATGAATTAGAATACTGACATCCCAGCTGTAAAAGGATAACTAGGCAGAAAGATTGCCTTCTCCCTTCCTCTTTCCCCTCCACGTATCATGCTTCTGGTCCTCAGCTGCTTGCCGTCCATCTGTAGGTAAGGTCTATCCTCCCCCATATTGGGGGAGGTTGAGCAGCATACAGTTGACCACCAAGATGCTTGTCACCTACTCTGCCAAACAACAGAAAGGCTGTTGCAGCATAACTAAGGCCTGCTCCACTCTGTATAGCTTTCACTGCAGGTACACAGAACAAACTGCCGATAGAGAACTCCAATAGTAAACAATCAGGTGGCATGGTGGCTCAGTGGTTAGCACTGCTGCCTTATAGCGCCAGCAACCCAGGTTCGATTCCACCCTCCAGCCACTGTCTGTGTGGAGTTTGCACATTTTCCCCATGTCTGTTTGGGTTTCCTCCGGGTGCTCCGGTTTCCTCCCACAGTCCAAAGATGTGCAGGTTAGGTAAATTGGCCATGCTAAATTGCCCATAGTGTTCAGGAATGTGTAGATTAGGTGGGTTACAGGGGCGTGGGTCTGGGTGGGATGCTCTGAGGTTCGGTGTTGACTTGTTGGGCCGAAGGGCCCGTTTCCACACTGTAGGGATTCTACGAATGAAGGCATCATGACTGCTGCCAATATACTGGGCACTGACCCAAATAATTCATTTTATTTGGTCACATGCTGCCTGGACTTTCAAAGTGGTGAAATCCCTTTCAGTTCCTACCATACAGCAAACTTGACTTGTTGTGTTCTGATGAAAAGTCATCAACTTTAAACATTAACTTTGTTTTTCACTATAGATTCTGACTGTCCTACTGAGTATTTGCAACATTTTCTCTTTTTTTTATTATTTTGGTATTGACATGTGACTTCTGCAGAAACATGTGTACACACTATGGGGAAGAGCTGGCAAAGCTGTTCACTCGTCTTACTCACTGTTGGCAAGTGAGAATGAAATATAGCTACATCCTTTTGAGTAAAGTGGGTCGGTGACCTCCCTTACATAAGCACAGATGGCAAACTGCGAGATATTGAAAATATATCCAGCTCCAATGTAGTCCTTGCTCTGTTCAGAGGTTGAGATTGTGACTACAGCTTGTGTCAGATTTCAGTGAGAGCAAACATCTCACGTGTTGTTATTTGCTGTGGTTCAAGATAAAGAATTGCTCCCCGAAGACCCTGGAAAATTAGGTGTCACTCCTCTCCTCCCACTTCTAGCAGTATACTGCTCCATGATCGTTTTCCAAGGGAAGAAGTAACATATGTAGCATACGTATCTGGGAGCAACTAGCTTGGATAGAAGCCTTGAAGTTGGAAAAAGATCTTTCAGCACCTGATGAACCATTGCATGTGGAATTTAGCAACTTGCAAAAACAGTAGAAAGAACCAAACACTTGCAGACTTGCAGGAATAGCTGGAAGAAACCAGCCAGTAACTAAACTGTTGACCAATCCTTTAAACAGTGGTGGTGAATCCACTTTCCTGTTGTCAAATGCGTATTCAGCTTGGATAGGTTAAGAAAGGATGTTAGCTGTAAGGTTCAGCTACAAAGTAGCAATGCTGGCATTAAATCAGCATTGCAAGCCCCATGATGTCAAGACTTACCTGCTCTACATACCTCAGTGGATGCCCACTGCATGTGCCCTAATGCCCTCACCAATTATGGTGTCCAGTGTGAATTTGCACTTGCACACATGCTGCAGGCCTATTCTAACAGTATTCCTAGCACGTAAATATCGGGCACTAATGATAACGATTTCTCCTCTACCATCTCTTCAATAAAAATTCAATGTGGCTACTGCATGTATCCACACCACACTCCCTTCCCACAATCATGGACTGTACCAGATGGCTAAAGCAAGGGTTAGATGCAACTTAGCATGGCCAATGCTGTGTGGCTAAATGAAGCTTTTACAAATGTTAGTAGAATTACCTTAATCAACTTGACAAAATAATCAGCCTGTGCCATATTTTGGAGCCTTTGCTAAACTGCTAATACCTAACTCTGTACTTATCTGAATTAAAACCAAAAAGTACTTTTTGCAAAATTAAACTACATGTGGTAAAACATTGTGTGAATCTCCATCTCTTCATTAGTCACTGCCTTTTTGTTCCTCCATCTGTGTAGCAGCAACACACTTATTACAGTTTCAGTAAATTTACAGTAACAAGACATTCCCTTGACAAATTAATCACTTCCCAAGCATTTTATCATATAAATAAAATACTACCTCTGGAGGGAAATCAGTTAAATCAGTTGATTTAACCCATCTATCAGTAAAGCCTAACATGCATCTATTTTTTTTCCAAAACAGATGGACTTTCCTTCCGACCAGGGACTATTATAATGCATTTCAGAATTGAAGGGACATGATGTGGGTTACTGAACATGTAGGGAATGGCAGGACATGGGAGCTGTAGTCAGTGATGTGGGGGTTACCTGGTGCCACAAAATATGCAGAAAGCTGCACTGAAAGTTACAAGGCTTTTCAGCTGGATTGATCTTATTGCTTTGGCGTGCACAAACCTAGGGAAGAAGCCAATCAAGAATCACTCTTAACAGCTGGTCCATGCGGCAATAACACCAGAACACCCTTCATAGACAATAAGCTAATGTTATTTCCATATCATGAGTTTTTGAGCTGATGCACACAAAAAGAAAAACAATTCCATCCCTGTGAGCCTAAGGTAAAAATATTCTTTCACGGATTGTCAGCAACTGTTGGATTATTAAAAAGTAAAACCACAAATGATGGCTGTACAAGATAAAAATGGAAAATGCTGCAAGTTGACACAGCTTTGTCAATAGTGACAAAGATGAGGTAACTTCTTTGCAGAAATGTGGATCTATGTTTTCTCCTTCAGGTACGGATGCCCTACTGTGTAATTCAAGCATTTTCAATATCTGTCCACTGGCTAAAATGTGTACTGCACTCCTAAGATATATTGCATAGCATGCCTAGTCTTACACTGTGCAATGGCAATAGATTAAGACAGCTCTGCTGCAAATTGCTCTCGAGTGATGCTTGAACCGATCATTAACATGAACCATTGTTTTTAATTTGATCAGCTCACACACAGAACTGCTTTACAAGCAATACTCCACATTCCAAACCCAAACATGAATATTTAAAACTCTGTTCAGAAGTTTAGTGATTTCTGGTTAGGTAATCTGCATACATCATTATGCAGCACATCCAATTTTCAACTAACCCTTTGATTATTTCTGAAGCTACCTGCTCTAGTTGTCTGAAAGGTTAGCAAGGTTCTGCCCTCTGCCAGGGCAGCAGCTGTGACCATACAATTGGGTTGCAGGATCCCACGGCTAAATAGGTAAATAATAACGCTTGTCAAGGAGAGGACGCAATTCTGCATGCAATTCAGTAACTCATTCTAGAAGCATATGTATGGGGTAGATTTGGTTTCATTACAATGTCTCGTGCAACTGAATAACCCTCCAGCACTCACTGTCCGAGGGTCACACTTGAAAAACAACCATTTGAACAAGGAACTGAAGAATGATTGCTCCCATGGAAGTATGACCCACAAAATATCTGTCCTGCAGTGAAGGAGAGGGAAAGAAGAGGGAAATAATGACAGAATAAGACACTGCTCAAACCAGCAGGAGACATAGAAATTTACCAGAGATGCATCCATGGAACAACACCAGGCTACCATCCAGAGTCCAATCCATTTCAGTTTGGGCATCATTCAAACGTTTATCAACAAGCTGGGGGTAATACCACTTCAGTCACGAGTTAGTGGCATAAAAATGATCTAGCAGCCTCTAGTGGCTAAATAGTATTAGCACTGCAGCACAATATATTTCCAATTGGTCCATCAGATTTTACACCCAGAAATTTAACTGTCATCGCTACCCATCTCCACCCCTCCCCCAACAAAGAAACTGGCTTAAAACCTTGTTAGAGTGTCAAACTTCATATTAAAATTGGTTATGTACAAACTAATTGAGTAATTTTACATCATCCCATGCAGCTGCTTGAAAGAAGCGACAGGTTTCTCAAATATGCAAAGTGGAATCCTACAATCAGAATTAAAGTATGCATGTTGGAGGCTGCCAAGCAAGTTTCAATCTCTACTTTTGATTGACCAGGAGAAGCATAAAGTCTGCATGCGTTCAGTGCAAGTCAATTTGCTTGATCATACTCTCAGATTGCAGGTCCAAAAGAGGCAAGTTTCAGATCTCAAACAGTTAAGAATTTGTGGATTTGGAAGTATTACAGTATATATTACTGTCAATTCAATATATATTAAAACCCATATCTGCTCAGCCAAAGTTACATTTCCCGAAAAAAAGTGACTTAACATTATATCGCTGTTCTAAAATTACAGTGTAAAAACTCCTGCCATGATTCAAAACTAAAGTTAAATCAAGAAAGGTAATTCTTAGTTTACCCTTTCTCTGCAAAATAAAAAGTGTATTGAAAGGTTCTAATTGCTATAATGTTCAGCCAATGCACTTTTTGCTGTCAGGCAGTAGCTCATGTCCTAACTGGTGAATTGAGGAAATTATTGTGCTGAATTTAACAAACTCTTAAAAATAAACATAAACAACCATACTAATTAGAAGGAATACATTGATTCCTGACATTTAAAACAAACCTTTGCAACACTAACAAAAGTTTAAAGTGTTTCAAACACCCCCACCGGTACATTTCTGTTTGAACATTGTGCAATACAAATGTATGGACGTATGTGGTTGTCTTTAAATTTCTTGTTTGATTTATTTCACCTTCTTGGTGCTATGTTTTCCAATTGTTTATTTTCCATTTGAAATCTCCTATCAGCTTTGCAAAGAGTGCTCAGTAAGTAAATTGGTGACAGGGAATAATAAAATGTGCAGACCTGACATTCTAAGGAGTTTCTAACAAATTTGCTAACAGTTAGTGCTCTGTTAACAGGCTACTATGCTGGAAATAAATCACATCCTTTTAACTTCCTCTTCCCTACACAAGAAAAACAAAATACCATCCAGAATTGTTACTCAATGCAGACAAGAAGATGTCCTGTAAGGATCCAGATGAAGATAATTTGGTTGTAATCTCCTCGATGATCTATACACTGTATCTAAATCTATATGCAAATAGAAGCTTTCAAGCATTTAACACAAGCCCCAGCATCTAGGGTGAGAGCTTTCAGTTTACATTGGCTGCTTAAATAATTTACTCTGCTTGCTTGCCTACTGGCACTGAAGTTGCTCCGGTAAAACCCACAAAGCACACTCTGAATAACCAGATGGACTAACTATGCAGCAGGTGGGACAGATGGCACATAGCCCTGTCTGACGCTGGTCGCTTCAGCACGAACTAGCTTCCTTCCAGGTACATTAGCGTCAATCCAGCAGTGTCTGAATTCTGCTGCTTTTTTTGGACACTTTTATTTCATCTTGGAGACTGTGCACTGACCAAAGGTCTCTGTCACTGTCCCATTTTGTTAAGCACGGCTTAATAATTGCTGCGAGATTAATAATTCTACCTTCTCTAGAAATGAAGTAATAGTCAACGTTAATACATACGCTGCAAGTATAAACAGTCCAGCTGAAATTATTTAAGGTATGCATCAGGAAGACTGGAGAATATACATGTGGCAGTGAATTGGGCACCCATGGATATGCACAGCTTTCAAGAATTTTAGGCTATCTTTTTAATGTCCAAAATGGCAAAGGGTATTCGTCCATTATATCTCCATAAATGTTTAAACCTGTAAAGACATAAATCATCCATATATTGCAAGCGTCTCAAAGCATGTTTACATCACACACCTCATTTAAAAAAAATTGTTCCTCAAGTCTTCGTCAGGTGTATACCATCTCTTTCATGAAATCTCTGGTTTATACTACTGGTCTAAAACCGCTAGCTGTAAAGTACTGTATGAAGTTGAGTTGGCAAAAGTCATATTACAGGATATAAATCACTTTGTCCATGCCATTACAAAGCTCTGCTCCCTGGTCTGTGTTCTAACATTCCTGGAGAGTGAGCTGGAGCATCGATCTTCTCATCAGATTAAAAATAACCAATGTAAAGTTTAGAAGATAGCTAGATTTTTCAACAGATCACCTTAGCACTTTTTAAAAACAGATTCACACCAATTTGGGGTGATGTTGCACCCTATTCCCCAGCCCAAAATCTATTTGACAGATTTTACAGTTGGGTTGGTAATTGATTCAAGTTATCCTGTACCTTTCCAGTTGACATGCAACGGAAACTGTTTCTCAATACGGCCAAAGTGTAAAAGTATTTGCAATCCAAATCAACTAAGAGCTTTGAGCAGAACACTTTAGAAAAACAAACCAACGCAACCTTTTCGGATTCCAGTCTGTATTAATTTGATAATCTAATTTTTTCTTTTGTGGAAAGCTTGAATAATTTGAATAAAAATTTAAAACTGATTAACTCTTTGGCATGTTTTTAAACTGGTAGGGAGGGGACCTTCCTAAGGCACCCTGCACTTTGTTTAGGAAACAAACCAAGCCCAGCGGAAGAACGCTTGTCACTTTGGTTTGGTCTGTTTGGGTTGTCCACATCCTTCTGGAACAAGCCTGTTTTTGCATTGTACACACCAGCTGCTGACTAGATTTTGACCAAACTATTTTGTTTTAGGGAGTGACCCATATCATGCACACAAACAACCTGATTAAATCTAATTCAATCCGGAACGGCAAAAAAGGCAGAAGAAGAAAATGGTAATTGGGGTATGACCTGCTGTCTCCCATGAGACTGAAAGTTCCTATCTTTGGCCCAGAGTTGCTAAAATCTCGCACTCTATCAGAGTTAACTATTATCTTCCATGCACTGTGTGATAAGTTTTGGTGGCATGCTACTGAAGACCAATCTTATTGTCAGGTCAAACTTGAGATACGTACAGGGGACAAAACTGCAAGTTATGATGCCGATTAAAAAGAATAAGGTACTGCAGTGGTTACTGTTCTTTCAAATGTGCTAACAAAATATCACTTTTTGAGGGGCTAATGTAGTACCTTGAAGATTATATTGTCCACCATAAAATTAAAATCTGGCTTCCTACCCAAGCCCGAGCTGAGGAATTAAAAAATATTTATCAAAAAGGTCCATACATTAATTACAATGTCTACAGGGACTATCCCGGAGTTTAGCAACAGTCAACTGAAGCATTATTAAATTACTGTAACTTTTAAGCTTTTGCACATAAAAATTGTTTTAGAAATGGGGCTTAATAAATAAACCCCATTTTAAATAAAACAGCCTTTGGCTATCTAAAGTAGTTTTGAAACTTTTTTTGGGTAAATAAAACACAAGTCTTTGGAGCTTAGAAATGAATTATTTTAAATGCTTACTGGAACAAATTGAAAAAACTAACGCTCTGAATTGCATACTTGCCTAAAGCAGACTGAATGAAAATGAAATAGCTGTACTAAATCGACTTTGGGAAGAGGTAGTCATTTTACGCATGTCTCCTCAGTTGAATTATCCAATACTGTCGCAAGGAGAAAAAAAAATGCGAACACTGAGATGCCACAGCATGGCTTACTGCTGTTTGAATTGAAATCCAAAGTATGAATCATTGAGTTTCACTGATGTAAAACTTGGTATTTTATTCACACTGGGTAACAAGCTGCCTCTAGAATTGATTGCCCATGCCTATTCAAAATGTATCAACATTTCAAAGCTCTCATCATTTTCCTGAGTAGCTGAACAGGACAATTAATACATTCGATATTTTCTGGGTTATCTGAGGTCCAAATATGATATAATAAGGTGTCACAAACAGAATGTAACCAAATTAATAAATGCTGCAGCCTTTGCCCAGTAAAACTGTAAAGGCTTGTTTGACTTTCGTGATTAAAATAAGCATAAAATATGTACCAAGTCGAGATTTATCTTTTGAATTCCGTGTTTGAATCTTGTACAAAATTATTTGTTAAAAAAATAATCATTGTAATTTACATGTTAGACAAAGTATAATGTATGAGTGAGTAGAATAGCTCAAAACAACACATGGATCTTTAGTAATGCTAAGGTATAAAGGCACTGTTTTAGTTATCTGCATGAGAATTCACAGACTGGACAAGTGGACAACACTGGCATTGAGCCTCAAGTGAAGCTAGACATATAGTTGTTCTGAAATGTCTGATCTGTGTAACCTGCTGGGATTAGTTTAACACAGTAAAGCCAATTATAGCACTTGCCAGTACGCCAGCAATCTCAACCTCCTCCCCCTCTCATATACAC
Organism: Rhincodon typus; assembly: GCF_021869965.1. Classification (NCBI taxonomy): domain Eukaryota; kingdom Metazoa; phylum Chordata; class Chondrichthyes; order Orectolobiformes; family Rhincodontidae; genus Rhincodon; species Rhincodon typus. The sequence continues at coordinate 54,884,769 of NC_063340.1, forward strand.
ACTTTTATGTCTGCGAACTGCCCTTAAGTGTGCAGTGAGCCTTTCCTCTTGTTTTCCAGAAAGAATAGTACAAATGAATCCAAGAGTACTCTGTAATTCAGCAGCATGTTAAAGTAGGCAAAGACCCATTCCATTTGTGGAGCTGTGGCCACATGATTGATTGGACAGGTGTCATTCATACTAATGTTAAAACCTGACCGTGCTGATCTGTAAGGCTCTACCGACTAATACAATCTGAAGCCAATTACATCGCTCCATATGGGTACAGTAAAGAGGCCACCGCAACAAAGAGTTGCGCCCTGCTCATACCACAACAGCTTGCGCGGTCATTTAAGGAAAGGCCATTTTGTCACGAAAGAGCTAAATCTGACTCACTGTACCATCCTTTAATGTGTCTTATATCAGTTTACATTTTGCTTATACTTGAGGTGACACTTGATAATGGATGAACAGGTATTTCAATATAAACATAGCAGCGAGAGAAAGAATCATTAGGAATCAACTTTCTTTTTGTGTCACTTGAAGTCCAGGGAGGGAGAAGCAAAGGAAGATGCAATAACTGAGCATCAAGCCAGTGAGATTGTTCATGTCGGAGTCACATTATCAAACACACGTGAAGTATGATTGGGGACACAGGGGGTAAATATTTCATTGCCAGACAGCATTGAAAGCTGCAATTCATTTCTCTCTTGGTTTAGGACAATGACAATTTAATACAAGGCGAGTGAATGTAAAAGAGATAATATTGCACAAACTGCTTCAGTGTAATCGGCTATTTCCTCTGGAGAGCTTAACCACAGTGGCACAGAGACACATTGAGCAGATCAAAAATATATTGTTTTTCTCAGACTTTACAATTAAAATATTATAGCTAGCCTTCTGCAGCTCTATAATGTTTAGTGAATATAAAGACTTGTTAAAAATAGCTTTGGTAGGAAATGAAATCTGGAGTTGCAAAGGTTTTTTTTTACTGCAGGTTAATTACTGTAGCATAGGAGGCTCTGACAACAAAAGAGTGCCGAAAAATACATTTAAATGAACACACTAAATAGCCGTATTCGCTGTAAATGCAAGGTTGTCATAATGTACATCCTGCATCTTTAGAACATCTGACCTCTTGCAATATTTAAAGCTCTGTGCAAATATGCAAAAACAGCCGTACAGCAGAAACATAACTCCGATATGTTGAGATGTGTAGGTATTTTCATACAGGTTTGTGACGTTCGTCCTACACCGAGCCTGTTGCTGACTTGAACAGGGGCGATCATTTAAAGAGATGAATGATACAATGAAAAGTGAAAGAACTTGAGACAAGTTGTCAGCTAACTGAGATCAAGGAACAGCTTATTTTCCCCGTCCCTTTTTTTTTGCTGCAAGCTGTCACAGTTAAAAATCCCTTCTTAGATTCAAAAACAAAAGACCATGTGAATGAATTTCATTCGAATGCAACTACAATAAGCAGATTATATTTTTAAAAATCATACAAATTAGCTTTTAGACCAAAAAATCAAGAAAGCATTTTTAAAATCCTTGCGTCCTTAAAAATAAGCATTCAAAATTTCTGTATAATAGATACAGAAAATACATATAGCATTTGACAATACAACCCTCGTCCATTCCTTTGGCTTTCTCACATCTTTGGCTAAATTACAAATAGCCGCACAATATGCAATAACAGTAGACTGCTTCTGGGAATCTGGAGATAATTCAGAGAACATCCGTTGCACAGAGAGAGTGGGACATAATCCTGGCACAAAACATGCAAGCAAGCAGCACAGACACACAGGGACATACACATATACATCAAACACCTATAGCCCTACAAAACAAACAGCCCAGAATGGGAATAAAAAGGTACCTACTCTTCGTCGTAGTGGAGAGAAAAAGATTCAGGGAGACAAAGTTCTACCAAATCCATGTGCGCTCAGCACCATTATTCGAGCCCACACTCCTGGCAATAAATCAAAGTTCCCTGACAGAGTGGCGCAATTAACACAAATGTTCTCTGGTGACAGCCTATAGGCAAAGCCAGCTGGGACCAGGCTCGCACTCTCCTAATCAAGGTCTTAAAGTCCCGATTGTAGCTTATTAATATGAAGCAGGTCTTTACATATGCAATCCCCGACCTCACCAGTCATCGCATTGGTGGGATTGCAGCCACTCAGAGTAAAGCACTGCAGACAGGACAATTCCTACACTGGCTTAGGGAAGCAATGCAGGTACAGTAGGCGGGAAGTCTCTAAACTGGGAGGAGGGAAGGAAAATTCCACAGCCTTATACAGTGCAGCATTTAAAGCACAGTTTTCTGTCAGTCTGAAAATACAGTTTTCAAAAAAGCTTAAAGGGACAATTATCCATTTGCTTCTTTGAGAAGTTACAGTAAATAGAATTGACTGTGCTAACAGAATGCATTTTACTACAAATCTGTCACAATTATTTTACCTGTAATATCAAAATCCTTGTACAGTAGAAAAAATCTCGATGTAAATTTACAGAATGCATTACTGTAAGTCATTTTAGCATCCTTTCATGTAAAATAGACAAAAGGGTTTTTAACTTCATTTAAAGCTGAACTGTCTTTCCCAAAAATCATATCTGAATAGCTTTGCTCAAAGCTGTTTATAGGTAAGCACAGTCCTCTCTTTTTCTTAAATGATTAAAATCTATATTCAAAATACACCATAATCTGAAAGCTGCTCTTAAAGGGCTCTCTTGTATTTTTACCTTCTCAAAATTTATTAGTCTACCTTGGCTAATAGTTTTACAAATTTACCAGCTACATTACTTACATATTTTCAAAATCTCCCAAAGTGATTTTTTTTCTTTCTTGCAAATTCAGAAGGAAACTGAGGAATCACATTTAGGGAAAAATCACACCTTCCTATCCAACTTGAAAGTAAAGATTCACTAGAAGTATGATGATAAATGCTTCCCCTGTGCAAACACCAATATCTTTACTGTGTTGACATGAATTGCTTGCTACAGAGCAATACGACAATGTGGCTTGAAGCAATTGTAGAAAGGCTAACCGGCGTCAAACCCATTGCAAGAACTGTTCTGAAATACAGCTCCTCCAATCACGGTCTCCTTCAAGTGATGCGAGCTCCAACAGCTGGCTGTCTCCCTGCATTCCGTTAACCCAATGTAAACCCTTTTTACTGTCCAAAAGCAAAGCTGCCTCAGAATTGCTTCTGATGTTAAATTAACCATTCTGCAGGCACTATCGTGCTGGCAATTGCTTTTTTTGCAAGTGTTTCCTAAAGTGTTTGTTAATCACCCAATGCAAGTTAAAAATATTTAACAAAGAAGAATTTTCTCCAAATACAGTATAGATAATGGTCACATTCAGTTGAGATTTCATCAATATACAAGTTCATTGCATCCAGATTTTAGAAATGAATTGTCCACATACATTTGCCATGTATCAAAGACCAAATGCTTGCTCCCTAATAACTGTTGTTATAATTCACAGATTTGTCTAACAAAACAGAAAATGTATCTGGAAACAAAACTTCTGCACTTTTTATGTTTTTAATTTTTGTACTCCTTTTTATCTTACAATTTAAATTCAACTTATCCAAAATTCAAACCAAACACTGTGATTTAATGTCATTACCCATATAAAAAAATGCCATTTGAAAACAGCATTAACTGATCAATTTGGAACTTTCTGGCATTGTAGGCAATAGAAGTATAGTCCTTTTCCCAGATTTTCACAGCCCAGATACATAAACTCTCCTCACACTACATTTATAGCTAGCTCTTCAGATAAAACACCACATGATTGCACCAGCTCCTTTGACTTTCAAATCACTCAAGTGAACATTTTAAATAGAAATGAGATGTTTATTCTAGTTTTCAACATATCCCTTAAAAAAAAACTGTTGTATGTATACAACGACAAAACATCCTTTTTTCATCCTTTCTGATTACAAACAGGAGGAGCAACCATGCACCTAGTTCCATCAATCGCACATGACCAGACTTTGATATTGTTATATGCTGTCCTGACAGTACATACCAACAATCTACTTCATCTCTGATGTGCTGCTTAGAAGAAATGTTATCATGTGCAATGGCCTGGATCATGTGGTATTGACCACCTCGACACATTTCATACTTATTTGTGTCGGATTCAGCTTTTTGGTGGGACTGTGTCAACTGGCCACAGTGTACAACAACAGAACCTGCAGAATCTGCTTCGGCACAGACCCAGCCACTTTGTACTTGTCAACGTGAGAATTCTGCATCCTTTCTGAACACAAGCTTTACATTAACCCAATGTTTGGCAATAAGCACAGAGGCAAGCATAAGCAATCTGCTGTGTATTCGTATACAGAATACATTTCTTCATAAAGCCAGTGTAAACATGTCATTGTTCAATGGAACGACAATGGAAGTAGTCTAATGACCACACAATGTCTACCATGTAAAAATGCCTCACTTTCATGGAGACAGGGCTCACAAAGAATCTTAGCAATACGTGCACTTACAGAAACAGGGCGCCCTAAAAACTATCATTGAACCATGCTGCATATCTTTCTGACGCACTGATGAAAGTATCAACAGAAAATTTCCACCCTCCCAAACAAACTGACATTTCTATAAGGAAAGTGGTGGCATTTGCTGGTATATTTGTTCCAATTAATATCAGCATTTCACATTTGTCCAATTCTTACATTCAACCAGGCAGAACACTCATTAATTGTGGGAAGTAGATCACAAATTGCATAAAAATGGTACCACACTCACGAAAGCAGAATATTAATTTCTAAATTAATTCAGATTAATATCAACTGCTCCATTAATGACCAATGCACCTCTCAGCACAATTATGTTAACCCATAAAGTACTGGTGCCATTTTAAAATATTAACTTCGTGCAGTACTCTTTATGCACTAATGATCTGTAAATTCAAGAATCTGATATGGAGTGCAGCATTAAAAATGCAATAATCAACCAATTAAAAAAATTATGCTCAAATGGATACAAGTATTGTGCTTTGCTTTGCCCTTTTAATTCTGGTTATTTTTGCCATGCTATTAGGTTTACGATAGTCACAGGTGTCTTCTTTTGTGAACCATAAATGCGAAAATGTTCAATACAATCTTGAAGAGTACTGTCTTAACAAACTAATATTGTAAAATAGAATACTGTAATGAAGTAATAGTGAATCAATAAGGACCTTCGAGTGCCGATTTACATTTAGTGAAACTTTTAATAGGTCAATTTTTTATTACTGAAAAACTGACAAGGAAAATATCAACCAATCAGCTTGTCAATGCTAGAAATAATCCAAATGCATTCCTTATAGGTGTCTTATTAATATGCCCTTAGAAGTATGTGAGAAGATGAAGATGATAAAAACAAATTATACAGATCAACACGAATCAAACAATTAATAAGAATTGGGGTACCTTTGGCTGCCAGGTGATAAAATGAGTTTTACCGTGTATTTGCATCATTTTATTCCTTATCTTTTGTCTTTACATACATTTTAACATTGTAAGACAGACTTTATTTTGAACAATTTCTTACTGCCATCATCATCAGCAGGAGTTTTAAGTATTTGGGTGTAGGAAACCAATTAAAACACAAACAATATTGACCTGATGTCTAAAACCATGCTTTTCAAAAGTGCTTGCTGAATGTTTTGTAATCACTGGCTCAAAGGAATGTTTCTACTGATTACAGAATGTACCCAAAACATTCCTCAGATGGATTTTTGCATCACCTGCAATCTTACATTGACATCTACTTTGCAATCCCAATATTTTAATCAGAATGTTTCTGTATTTATAGCACCGTTTAATAAGTTATAAATCTTTTTAATAATCACTTTCAAGTAATTCTCATTTAATTATCCCGTGTTTCCTACAATAAACAGTCATGCCAGTTATTTTGACCAAGAAGGTTCTGGGTATAGTTTTATTTCATATCAGCAGTAGTAGAAGACATTTCAGGAATGTGTTATTTAACTGTGATCAGTAGCTTCAACACTGGTCGCCAAAATATCTGGCTATTCCATTTTTGACAATAGAGGGCAGTGATGACTCTATGCTTCCTTCCAGCAAGCACAATGAATATCCACAATGCTCTTAATCTGCAACTACAGGCTTTGCCAACATGCATTTACTTTCAGAAAGCAGAGAAAATTAAAGAAAGGCTACATGCAGTTACAGAGTTTACTCTCGAAATGCACATTGTTGCCCAATTCATAAGAACAACAGATAAAATAATCTCCATGCGATCAGACAATTCAATTGTCACATTGAAAAGAAGGTAGCAGGTCTCAGGCACCCTACCATTTTGATATGTTAATAGATCTTCTTGGCCTGTGGGTGGTCTGCTTTTGATGCTATTAAAAACTTCAACACTAAATCAAGCGATGAGTATATTCAGGGAAATAAATTCAAAATGTTCACCCCATTTAAACCCTATGATAGTATTCATACAGTGGAAAAATAATTTACATATGTTTAAGGAAAAAAAGTACAAAATTCTTTACTTTGGATCTATTTAGGACTATGATTGTTTAATATCCGACATGGAGAGAAAAGGGATTCCAGGAAGTTACTTGATATAAGCAAGTCAGTCTTCAATATCATGTTAATTCATTTTTGTCATTTTTATAAAAATGTAATTCTTCAAACTAAACATACTATTTCCAGTCCCAACATTGTATTTATATGTACCATATCAGTACACAATATATCAACTTTAGCCTTTTTACACTACCAAAGTGAATTGGGGCTTTCCATTTCTTATCAACTAATCATGAGCCATAACGCTTTAGCCATGACAATATATTTAATCCCACACTCCATACCTACTCCAAATAATGCATAGCATGCGGGTAATTAAAATTGTCAATTAATTAGGAATCAAGCAGAGCCCCATCACCTTCTCTCCCAGGCCACATTTCGCAGATCATTTTATTCACGTGTCCTTGATCTAAACGGTTGCAGCAGCTGAAGCTTTTGAAAAAGACATTATTTCTGACACATGGTGGAAATACATTGAAAATGATAAGTGAAAGTAGTAGTTACGGTTTATAGGGCACTTGATCCTTCCTGATGTCCCTACCAATACCTTCCCACATGGTTTAATCTCACCACTAACCCCATTTAAATGCACAAATTAAAAGTTCTTGTATTTTATTTCACGACCTTTTTTATTAATATTCATGTAACAATTGCCTAAATGGCATAACACAAACTTCAAACAAAGAAAGTCACGATTTCAAGTCACGGCTTTTATGATCACACCCAGAGTGATTGTGATGGCCTCATACCTACCCAATGTCTGCAGTGTTTACATCCTACAGTACCAAATCCTTGAAAGTTCAGCGAGGGTGACACTAAAGGTATATGAAAACAATGACAATGATATTTTTCCTGTTAACTATAAATGTACTCATGGTAAACCCTAATCCGATTTGAAACCCATATTTACATTTTCGTCCCACCCATGATTTACCAGTGCAAGTCAGGCACAAAGTACTTTTTACTTATATAAACAACAAAACTGAGGTAACAGGATTTGCAATTCTAAAGTTAATTTCAGGATTTTTTTTCCCCCAGATCATCCAGAGAACTAAGGAGATGGACAATAAATGTTAGCCTAGCCAGCTATGGCCACATCCAGTGAATAAATTTTTAAAAATTCTTCACTGGAAACTTCAATGTATTCAAAGTAAAAATCAAACTTGAAGTATTTTATCAGTTGCAGCTAAGTGTATTACTTTTTCTGGGGAAGACGACATCGAGTCATAGAGATGTACAGCATGGAAACAGAACCCTCAGTCCAACTTGTCCATGCCAACCAGATATCCTAAATTAATGCAGTCCCATTTGCCAATATTTGGCCCATATCCCGCTAAACCCCTCCTATTCATATACCCGTCCAGATGCCTTTTAAATGTTGTGATTGTGCCAGCCTCCACAACTTCCTCTGGCAACTTGGTCCATACACACACCACCCTGTGTGAAAAAGATGCCTCTCAGGTCCCTTCTAAATCTTTCCCCTCTCACCTTAAACCTGTGCCATCTAATTTTGGACTCCCCCCACCGTGGGGAAAAATCCTTGGCCATTCACCTTATCTGCGCCCCTCATGATTTTATAAACATCTACAAAGTCACCCCTCAGCCTCTGATGCTCCAGGGAAAATAGACACAGCCTATTTCAGCCTCTCCCTATAGCTCAAACCCTCCAATCCTGGCAACACCCTTGTAAATCTTTTCTGAACCCTTGCAAGTTTCACAACATCCTTGCTATGGCAGGGAGACCAGAATTGCATGCAGTATTCCAAAAGTGGTCTAACCAATGTCCTGTACAGCCATAACATGATCTTCCAAATCCTATACTCAATATAAACTGACCTATACTGACCAATAAATGCAAACATACCAAACACCTTCTTCACTATCCTATCTACTTGTGACTGCACTTTCAAGGAACTATGTACCGGCACTCCAAGGTCTCTTTGTTCAGCAACACTCCCCAGGACGTTACCATTAAATGTATAAGTCCACAGAAACAACAGCCAGGCAGTCAATAGGAAGTGGCTACCAAGCCAACCATTATATTCTACATGATAACAAATTGCATTTCTCAGAGCAATGTCCTCACAGCAAATTCTTCCGTGATCCATAATAAGAACTAAATTGCACCTCTTAGCCAGCAAATATTGTAGACTCAATTAAACAGTTGGACACTCAACATGAATCTGACTGAATTTAACAGAACAACAACACCCCCACTAAACTCATAACTGCTTAGCAATCCGCAGAATGAGAGGAAGTTGGGGTGAGGGAGATGCGAGGAGACAATCCTCTAAATCAGTCTTAAGAGTCACCAGTAGACTGGAACAATCTGTGTATGTGAGAATTTGCACAGAGCCTGCAGTGCCACTGCCCAAAACCTTAACTGGAGTGGTGCTGGTGAGGGGGCTTGTTTAACCTCTATTATCTGAAAGCAGGTACACAAGGGACCACATACAGGAGCATGCGCATGCACCGACACACACACACACACACACACACACACACAACCTGAGAATCCTGATGCATTTCAGAATAGCACTTGCAAATAAATGTGGTCTACTGAGATATGGTCCTTCTAATCCTTATCTAAATTGCAATTAACACTTCACAGCTACAGATATCTGCGCAAAACCCAAGCTGTGTTCTGTTATTTTTTTGTGTTATTGGACGAAAATCAAATCAATCTTCAAACAGGATTGGAATGAAAGAGGCTGATCTCTAATTGCACCAGCAGATAACAATTTCATACTTTCTGCCCAAGTACAGCCATCAGGCTGCGGGAGGAGCAAATAAAGAAATTAACAGGAAACATTGCCACTGTATAACATTTCATTTTATTCCTCATCATATGCCAGATAACACAGGGCAAATATTTGAAAAATAAACAAACAGTCGTAATGCTGGAAGAAACAGAGCATTGTGTTTTGTGTATACGTTTACTTTCTTCAAATAATTTGTCACCCTTGATAGTCACAAAATGAAGTCATGAGGGCTTCATAAGGGAGTGTTTATGAATTTCTTATCAAAATCTCATGTGGCGCCATCCCAATTATCAGGTAAGAACAATCATATTAGAAAACACATCGGCTGTTTAATGTAATTTGCAATTGTTAAAAAAACAAACAGACGTACAGTAATTCCATTGCAATTAATCTCCAATCTAAACATGGCAGCACATAGAGAGAGAATAAAATACAGTCTGTGTTAACTGATGCAGGCTTCTTAATCTACCATGACTGAATGTGCTTATCATCTCTGCTACACTTAGCTAAGTTATTTCTTTGTCCAAACATTAAGGGGAAAAAAAATCAATTCAGCTCAGGTTTTCCCACATCTTCATATCACTTCTCATCTGAACTCTATGGAGGTAGAATTTCAATTACCTTGGAGAACTCCCAACGAGCCAGGATGAACACGGTCCTCCTGGTCACAGCCAGTAATTGTAGAGGGGTCTGCATCTTACATTTGATGATATGGCTTACAAAAATAGATATTTCAGTCATTTGATAAAGGTATAAAAAGTCTTCATAGGAACATTGCCATTATTTCTCTGCTCTGTCAAGCAGCACACGAACAACTAATTCTGTTACTTTGTAAATGTAATAATTAACATATTTACAATGTGAAAAAAATGCTGACTATAATTGTAGCTGCAACAAGGTTCCCCAGGGAGGATAAATGAACTTTGAATATTCACTATTTGGTTGAAAAAATAATTAGCTTGCCATCTCATTCTCTCCTCTCTATCAGATCGCTCTTTTTAAAAGCATTTCCCTTTAGCACAAAACATGCAAACAACATTGAATTTGCTAAAAAAAAAATTCCATGTCTTTAGTTAGGATATTAAATAGCTCTCTGCTTTTAACAGAATTAACAGCATTAACAGAGACAGAGTGCCCATTGCTGTAAGTTGTAAATATGTAGTTGGTACATACTGTTGCTCTGTTGTTAAAGTTGTAACTGGTTACACAGCTTGTGAGGAGTTCAGATCAGATAGCTGCAAAATGGAGAAAATCCACTTCATATAAATTTATTCTCATGCCTTTGCCAAGTTACATTCCCAACTGCTGCTCCCCTACCTTGCCATGGCAGTATATCACTGACACTTTCTAATAAAACTATATTTGGGCGACAAAGTATTTGCCATAGGTTCAATTTTCAGAATCATGAGTTCCCAAACTGTCAAAATCAAATCGTCAAAATGGGCTTATGGAACTCCACGAGTCAAGTAACGCCAGTGCTAAAATGTTAGGTGTGAATCTGTAGCACTGTTGGCTCATATCCCTATTTGGACAAGCATCAATGACGCCATAAGTGACTCTAGGTTTGAGGCTATTCTTAGTTTACTCTTTTACTTGTTTTTGAGTGATAAGTGATACTTAAGGTACTAAAGTAAGCGTTAAAGTGCCATTTTCTCTTCACGCATTTATAAATATTATTTAAGATGTTCTAAAGTGTTCAATACTTCTAAGAAGTTTTTTTTTAAACTTTTAAACACATTCACTAATGAACTGCTGTTCTTCAGAAAATCACAAGTATGCAAAAAGCATATTGCATCTAATACAGTGAAAAGAAAATTGCAGAATACTCAATGAATTGGAGAAAATGTTCCAAATCAATCTATGGTTTTAGTTACAGTGATTTCATACAAAAGCAGCATACTGCCATCCACTGGGATTAAGTGTCTCCTCTTTACTATTAAATATTGTAGGCTGAAATCTATGATGGCACACTTTTCTGCTATTTTAACTTGAACTTCAGAAATTATAGAAATAAAGTGAAACTCAATCAACATCCTACTATTATGTGTCCTAATCCAATTAGTATATAATTTCAGAATATCAAACCACTTACTAAGCAGAGCATTTCAAACTGATTTATTCTTTTCACAATATAGAGGAGTCTCATCAATTGTCCATATATGCTACTTGTGAGTTAAAAACCTCAGGATACAAAAGCACTAAACCCTTTTTCCCTTCTAGTGACAGTAGGTGTGAACTGCCCTATCGTTAACGCCATGAATATGTTAGCAAGTGAATAGCCCTGACCCTGGAGTTAATCCTTTAATCCTTTTGCATCTGCTTGGCAACATTTCTGCAACCTTCTTTTTTGAGAACTTTTTTTTTACGTTATCAACAGTGGACCGTCTTACATTTTTAGTTTGTTTCATAGAATTAATTCTAATGTCACACATTCCACTTAACACGTTAACAGCAAATTATATGTAATACAATAGCTACAAATACTTACTTTCAATCCAATACAGTAGTGCTTAAATATCAACGAGACACACAAACAGACGCTAATGATGAAATGTCTAAAAGCAATAGCAGTAATGGGTTAATTATAATAAGTCTTCACTATCTTTCCACAATAAAGGCCTGTTTTATCCTGCAGGTTTGGAGCAGTCAGATTTATGGAAGCACTTTATGATGATTTATTCATCCTATGTTGCACTTTCAGTCTCAAAATATATTTATAATTCAGATTGAAAATATACATGCTGTGGAACAAACAATATCACAATACATTTACTAAGGAATAACATTTCTATTTAGTGGCTATAGAGAGAGCAAGAGAAAATACTAGCTTAGTTAAAATGACAAATGTATATTCCAAAACAACATAGATCCCTTTACTTTAAATTAAAGTCTGTACCACACCCAGGTTTACAGGTAGAAAAATGACATAATTCAAAAATTCTACAGTCAAAAAAAGATGAGAAACATTCTCTGTTCTTTGTTTTGCAGTTTACATCATTTGAAATGTCTGTGCAGCATTTTACCAAAAAACACTTCCAAACATGTCAGGACAAATATTGAGAAATGAATCTAGTGTTTGATTAACTTAATTCTCTCAAAATTAGACACAAACACTGCAATTGTATCAGCCTCTGGCACTAGTTCATATAAATAGTATTCACAAGGAGAATTACATCTTGGAGTGAGGAGAGATAAAATTCTCAGAACAAAGATTTAGTGTGAAAGGGGCGACTGATCACCAAAGTGGCCGAGTTACATTAATTGTTAGGAAATAGATTGAAAGAGAGTTTATATATATTGTTTAAATTTTTACACTGAATATATATGTTAAGACTATTATAAAGATTGTGTTTGTCTTTTTAGGATCTGTTTTCTTGGCTTTCTTACAGTTCTGTTTCACTGATGTCAAAAAAGGAAGTATTTTCAAAAATAAATTCAAGCAACTTATGCATCTCTTGGTTTCTTATAAAGGTGTAGGTAATCAGTTTGGTACTTATAAAATTGATCAGTGGTTTGAAACAAGACAAGTTATACAGTCAAATGGAAGTTGGCAAGGATGTGCAGTGGCAGATAGAACATGAGCTGTCAGTTAAGGCAAGCAAAGAGCAGGACAAAACAGGACTTAATGATGGAAGGAAGGAATGCAAAGGAAAGCACAACAGCAATATGTGACTTGAGTCAAATCATATAATTTTTTTTGAAGAAAGCAATTAGCGTTCTCAACATTTTTGGATGTATCATATGACAATCTTTTCACTGTTGTAATGTGAAGCAGTAGAAAGGGAGGTTTAAAAGAAAGTTTCCTCAAGTTACCTTGTATCAAAAAGAAATCAATTTTTAGGTGCATTATTGTACTCAGGTGATATTTTAACTGGTTTCAAGTGGCTGCTATTCCTACTGCAGGTTTGCTTTTAGTCTAGAACCCATTATTACATGTTCAAAGGACTCCGTTGTCTATCACTACAATTTCTTCACAGATGACAACCTTGATAGTACAGTTGACTATACATCAACTGTTCTTTGTTTAAGGAAGAAAATCTAAATAACGTGTGAAATTAGTTATGGGAATGTACCGCATGGACTTTAATTTTCAGCACATAACAGCATGCTTTAATTATGAACTTCTAAAAATCTAGTGAGGAAATTTAATGATATATTACACACTTATTTATAGCACTGGCATTTTTCTCCCAATAAAATGCTTCAATCTTTAAGTATAAGGCAGTCATTTATAAGTACTTATTAGTGATGAAACTTGGAGATGAGATTTTTAATGACATATGTGTATGAGCAGGCATGTTGAGAAGACTAGGTCACAAGAAGCCTTTTGAACCTCAAACTGTAGATTGAAGGGAATGACTATCTCCTCTTTTAGCTGGCTGTATGAGTACTCAGTTAGGGGACTTTTCGAAGTATCCACGGGTTGACAGAGAAAAAAAATTGCTCATAATTCAGCACAAATTACCACCATTGTTGGTTTCACTGTCATCAAGCATGGGTAGTAGTGAAAAGGAGAATCCACACTGGTTGATGAATAGAAAATATTCTGAGACAGGGTAGCAGAGTAAAGATTTTGTCACTCTGCAAGTCAGCTGAGATTTTCATGCCAATTGAGGGAATTGGGATTAATCCTGTAATTGCAGACCCGTTTCCATTGCCAGACTGCCAGGAAGCACAATTTGCCCAGTGGAAAGCTCCACTTTCTGCTGCACTTGGGGTTGCTGTCTCAACTAGCAAATCCAAAGGTGGGACCAAAGATGAGATGGCCCCCGAGTAGTGCCGTTGTGTTAATGAGTTCCAATGATGCCTCTTAAGTGCTCCCAACTGACCTGAGTACTTAATGATGACTCATCCTGGGTCCTCTGAGAGAAGCCTCCAGTTTCTATCCTCTCTCTGACTGACCTTCCTTCACATGCTGCCAATACCTTCCATAAGCTCCTAAAAATCCCTAAATTACTTTTCAAGAGGTGCCTGACCTTCTGTCCCAGCTCCATGTCTTTTCCTGCCTCTTCTCACTAGGCAGGATTATGATGGCCACCGTTCCCAGTGAAAATTCTGAAAGGTCTGACTTTGCACTGTTGGACAGCATTGACTTTGTGCTCGGGAAATCATGTCTCACTAACTTGATTGAGTTTTTTTGAAGAAGATTGATGAAGGCATAACGGTGGGTGTTGTCTCAATGGATTTCAGCAATGCGTTCGCCAAGGTTCCACATGGTAGACTGGTTATTAAAGTTAGATCATATGGAATCCAGGGGGAGCTAGCCAATTGGATACAAAATTAGCTTGAAGGTAAGAGAGAGAGGATGGTAGTGGAAGGTTGTTTTTTTTTTGACAGGAGGCCTATGACAATGGTGTGCCTCAAGTATTGGTGCTGGGTCCATTGCTTTTTGTAATTGATATAAATGATTTGGATGCAAATATAGGAGGCATGGCTAGTAAGTTTGCAGATGACACCAAAATTTGTGGAAAAATGGACAGTCAAGAAGATTACCTCAGAATGCAACAGGACCTTGATCAGATGGGCCAATGGGCCGAGGAGTGGCAAATGGAGTTTAATTTAGATAAATGTGAGGTGTTACATTTTCATAAGGCATTTCAGGGCAGGACGTATAAAGTTAATGATAGGGTCCTGGGAAGTGTTGCCGAATAAAGATATCTAGGAGTGCAAGTGCATAGTTCCTCGAAAGTGAAGTCACAGATAGACAGGGTGGTGAAGAAGGCGTTTGGCACTCTTGCCTTCATTGGTCAGTGCAATGAGTATAGGAGTTGGGAGGTCATGTTGTGACTGTACAGGACATTGGTTAGGTCATTTCTGGAATATTGCATTCAGTTCCGGTCTCCCTAATTATAGGAAAGATGTTGTTAAACTTTGAAAGGTTCAGAAAAGATTTATAAAGGTGTTGCCATGATTGGAGAGTTTGGACTATAGGGAGTAGCTGAATAGGCTGGGGCGTTTTTCTCTGGAGTGTCAGAGGCTGAGGGGTGACCTTATAAAAGTTTATAAAATCATGAAAGGCATGGATAGGGTGAATAGCCAAGGGTAGGGAGTCCAAAACTAGAGGGCATAGGTTTAAGGTGAGAGGAGAAAGATTTAAAAAGGACCTGCAAGGCAACGTTTCACACAGAGGATGGTGCATGTATGGAATGAGCTGCTAGAGGAAGTGGTGGAGGCTGGTACAATTACAACATTTAAAAGGTATCTGGATGGGTACATGAATAGGAAGGGTTTAGAGGGATATGGGCCAAAAGCTGGCAAGTAGGATTAGATCAGTTTTCAAAATAAGGTTGGCATGGATGAGTTGGACCGAAGGGTCTGTGTCCGTGCTGTACAACTCTATGACGCTATACTCAGTATATTCCACAGTAACTCCTTCAACATATATGGGAGGTGGAACATTTTGCCCACTAAATATGGATTAATATTTGAGTTTTGTTTTTGATGACATTTAAGGATAGGCTGAGTTTCTTTTGTACAGTATTAAAAAGATTAAGATTGGCTTGCAAATCTGGTGCACAGTGGGCAACACATTGCAGACATACCACGCTGTAGATCTGTATGCCTATTATGGTCAGTTTAGTTTTGGCACAAAAGTAACTGAGGTTAAAGAGTTATCACACTAGGTGAGTATTTAACACTGATATCAGAAGGTAGTTGATCTTTTGATGAGGTGAATAGTCACTTTCAGGTAGGTTGCGTTAATATTACAATAGCAATCACATGGCCATTGTTCGCCATCAGATTTGAAGCCATTTGTTTCAGATCTCCTACATATCATTATGAAACAATTGTAGCTATGTGATTCTTTTTGGACATTCAAGCCTTTGGAACACCATCCACAAAGACTTACAAGTTAATGGTTCAAATGCTTTGCTCAGGTCGATGAATGCAGTTAAGAGTTCGCAGTCAAAAACAGAAAGTGCTGGAGAAGCTCACTATTTCTGGCAGCATCTGTCCAGGGAAAAACAGAGTTAACATTGAATCCAGTGAATGAAGACCCTTCTGAAGAAGGATCACTGGACTCAAAATGTTGACTCTAGTTTTTCTCTTTATTGATGCTGCCAGACCTGCTGAGTTTCTCCAGCACTTCCTGTTTTGTTTCAGATTTCCAACACCAGAGCTTAGCTTTTATTGAAGAGTTCCAGATATTTCTCTTGGTCTTTATTGCCAGATGTATCTACGCCTGAAAATTCTCCAGAAGATAGAAAGCACCACTGATTTCTGGAACGATTAGCTCCGCCACAGCAGTTAGACAATTCAGGAGAATGTGTGTCAGGATTTTATTTGCAATAGTCAACACCTCAGGAATCTCCATGTCATCACTTACTTCCTCATGTGAAGGTAATCACAATCATCATATTCCTGAAGTTGGGTTGGGGGGTACCAAGTCCATTTCCTCCAAATCCATTAATCTTAATGTCAACATAGCCCAAAAGCATCAAAAACATCAGCTGGAGTACTACTTTGCAGCCTTTATTGTTTCTCATCTATATGATGGCACGTTTCAGCTCTCCAATCAATGATGATTCACTCATAGATTCTACTATTGGGGGATAGCCTGGAGAGTATCAGTGACACTGTGGATTCTCAGTTGAGGAGTTGGTGAAAATGTACATTCCATTCGTGACAAATGACATTAACACCCTTAAAATGAGAAACACCAACCTGTGAGCACAGAATTTTGTCCATTTGATTTTGATCTCCAGATGGCCTTAGTAGCTTCAAAGAAGCTTCACTTGTCATGATAATCAGCATATTGTCAGATCTTTGGGAGTTCGCTATCAACCACGTGTCCTTTGTCTTATGGATTTGTTCTGGGAAGTCATGTATTTCAGCACCATTTTCATTGAACAGTCCTGGTGATAATTGAACCCAATGATCTGGGCACAGAGGTCTGGTATAGCTGACTTTATTTGATCCCACCTTGTTCAGGCATTGGGCCGCTTTAGGTGTTCATTTCATGGTGGCAGTTAATAGGGCAGCTCTTTGACAAATTAGTTCTCTCACGAGTCCATTGCTTACAATCCCAGAACTCGTCAGCAGCCCCCAGGCTACCAGCCAACATTAAGTGTCTGAAACTTATTTCTCGTCTTTTTATGTGGCCAGGTGAAGTAGGTCTCCCCTCAGCCACCATAGCTCTTTTCAGTCCCATTCAGAGATTCACCTGAGGGTTGTTTCTTGCAGGTAGAAGGTCCAACATTTGCTTCTCATAATGAAATGAGTTACCTGTGACCGTACAACCAGCAGCTCATTTTGAAGGACAATTTCTACCCATTCTTTGAACTGTTTATTCAGGTTATGCTAGATTCACAGCACCAAGTCTGAACATGGAAACTAATCCAGACTAATACCTACCACTTGACATGCAAAATAGCAACTATTGCCTGCTGATACTACAACTGGTGCCTCAGGCCTGCCTACAGCAATTGAAATCTTTTTTCATTTAGAAAATAAATTTATCTCTTGGGCGCAATAAGATTACACTGACTGCAAATTGTTGGCTGCTGTTGTTAAATTACTCCCTTTGGTTTATGGAAGTGACCTCAAGTGTGCAGTAATGCCCTCACTCTTTGGCACTAGATGCTATAACTAACTTGGCACCTCTTATAATCTGTGGGTCAAAAGTCAATAGCCTCCCAAACTGCAGCCAATATTTATAATGTCATAGAGATTTGGGCTTGGCCAAAGAAAGGTGAAACAGGTTTAAAGAGTGCACAATGCACTCTTAATATAGCAGGAGCCAAAAGTTCCTTCACTTGTCAGTATTATTTAACCTGTTGGGTCATAGATCAAAAGGAAAATTATGTCATGCCATCCCAAATTTTGTCTTAGACTAAAATGGGATGTTTTATTAATTCTTAGTTTATCAGAAAACTCTACTTTGCAAATTGAATATAGCAGAATATCTTCTGTAAAGTTTATTTTGATATATAAATACTTTAAACAATTAGTTATCTCAAAACAGGAACTAGTTGATCAAACATAAAATTATTTTCGTAAAAAAACATGATTTTCTAGCTCAGTACTCCAAGAGAAAGGATTACACTTCCAGAGAGAGAGAGAGACTTGCACTGAAAAAAAATCTCAGCCTATGTAAAAATGTATAAAGATGAGTTAAGAGTCAGTGGTGGGTAAGTTGTTGGAGGGGATTCTGAGAGACAGGATTTACATGCATTTGGAAAGGCAAGGATTAATTGCAGATAGTCAGCATGGCTTTGTGTGTGGGAATTTGTGTCTCACAAACTTGATTGAATTTTTTGAAGAGGTGACCAAGAAGATAGGTGAAGGCAGAGCAGTAGATCTTGTCTACATGGACTTTAGAAAGGACTTCAACAAGGTTCCGCATGGTAGGCTGGTTAGTGAGGTTAGATCAGATGGGATTCAGGGACAGCTAGCCAATTGGATACAAAATTGGCTTGAGGGCAGGAGACATAGGAAAGTGGTGGAGGGTTGTTTTTCAGACTGGAGGCCTGTGACCAGCAGTGTGCCACTAGGATCGATGCTGGATCCACTGTTGTTCATCATATGTATAAATGATTTGGATAAGAATATCGGAGGCATGGTTAGTAAGACTGCAGATGACACCAAAATTGGCATTACAGTTGACACTGAAAAAGGTTATTTAAGATTATAAAGGGATCTTGATAAATTGGGCTAATGGGCTAAGAAGTGGCAGATGGAGTTTAATTTGGATAAATGTGAGGTATTGCCTTTTGACCAAATGAACAAGGGCAGGACTTACACAGTTAATGGTAAGTCCCTGGATAGTGTTGTCGAACAGAGAGACCTAGGGGTGCAGGTTCATTTTTCTTGAAAGTGGTGACACAGGTAGTCACAGTGGTCAAAAAGGCATTTGGCACACTTGCCTTTATCGGTCACAGCATTAAGTATAGGAGTTGGGACATCATGTTATGGCTGTACAAGGCATTGGTAACACCATATTTGGAATACTGCATACAATTCTGATCACCCTGCTATAGGAAGGATGTTATTAAACTGGAAAGGGTTCAAAACAGATTTACAAGGATGTTACTGGCACTGGAGGGTTTGAATGAGAAGGAGAGGCTGAGTAGGCTGGAACTTTTTCCCTGGAGAGTAGGAGACTGAAGGGTAACCTTATAGAGAATTATAAAAGCATGAGGGGCATTGATAAGGTGACTAGGTAAGGTCTTTTCTCCAGGGTAGGGGAGTCTAAAACTAGAGAGTATAGGTTTAAAATGACAAGTGAAAGATTTAAAGGGATCTAAGGGATAACCTTTTCACAGAGACGGTGGCGCATATATGGAACAAGCTGCCAGAGGAAGTAGTAGAGGCGAGTACAATTACAACATTAAAAAGACACTTGGACAGGTACAGAGATAAAATAGTTTAGAGGGATATGGGCCAAACATAGCCCAATGGGACAAGTTCAATTTAGGAAGCCTGGTCGGCATGGGCGAGTTGGGCCAAAGGGTCTGTTTCCATGCTGTATGACTCTATGACTCTAAGGGAATCACTTCAGCTAACAGAACATCTCCCATTGTTTCCTTTCCCAGGATTAAAATGCTGGCCTAATTTTGCCACAGTTGCAAGAATTCCTAGAATCCACAAACTAATATAGAATAATATAGGTATCCATCAACCTTTCAAAAAGTTAAGCATCTTCACCAATAATGAGCAATGCTCTGAGTTATTTCTATTGTACAAAATACAACAAAGTATGTCTTTGTTTAAGTTGTCCTGCGTAATGTTGTTTTGTTTTTATATTGATTATTCTTTCAGGCCTGGTTTTTATTGCTTAATTACAATTTTCATTTTATTTTACCTGTTATATTAATATGTGCTGTTGGCATTCAAGTTGTGCATTGGCTTTGGATTTGGGTGTTGACATTGCATGTTATCAATCACAGATCAGCATACTGCCTACATCCCAATTACTCTCTCCCCCTGGTCTGACAGTGGGCAAGCAGATGGCATAGTGGCACTGTACACAGGCCATTCCTGGCACAGGTCATTTGTTCCGATTCTGGGAGAAGTGTGAATTGAGATCAGGAGGAGGGGGTATCTCTGACCGCTCGGCAATGGAGCTGAGAACAAGAAAGGGCAGAACGTATATGAGTCGCCGGTAGAGAGGTGAAATGATGTGGGTGAGGCCAGAGATGAGTATCAGGGACTATGGGTGGTTCAGGCACTTGTTACCCCCAACCCTTGCTGTCTGGCTTTCAGTTTCATGGCCTGACCCTGGGGGTTCTGCATTGTAGTGGAGTGAAAACTGCAGCTGGGAAAACCCAGAGCTTCCTCCATTTCCTACTCCTTAGTTTCTGCTTCATGTCTGATTGTTAGCAGTGTAGAAAAGGGAACTTCCAGAAATGAGCCAGAAGGTAAAACACCATCTATTCATTCAACAAGTACAACTTACATCACATTTAGCACTTCCTTCTCATTTTAACTGTTGAAATGAACTTTAATTTATTGTTATCATAATATTTGTTGAACTGTGATTTCCAATTTATGATGAAGTACATACCATTCACTTTTTAATTTCAGCAGTTACATTGGTAGAAAAGATGCCACTGGATTACAAGAAATGTCTATTTTAAAACCCACCAAATGTGAATTACAATTTTTTTTCTCTTAAATCACTGTGATATTCACTTGATAGTAAGTGACTTATTTTGTTTTACAAGTTACCTCAGCTACAAATGCACAGTGCTGCTCACGTCTGGTACACAGTAGTATTGTTTCTATCTAAGCAAGAAATGTCTACAGGAACGCAACTCTGGCTTTTACACTGACTTCTATAGGAAACCATGCTTCACTTAAAGTTGTTTCACTTAATATCACAATTTTCGAGAATTCAACCACAATATTAAGTGACAGCTCTGCAAATATTGACAGGATACAGTTTTAATATTCTCAAATAATTCCAAATGACCCACAATTCAAGGTAAATGTACTGAAACCATGTTGCAGGTTTCAGAGCAAATTAGAAGTCATACTAAAGTCCTGATTAAAAGTCCATTTTTCTGCCACTTGGTTTATAATTTTAAATAGGCATGCATCTGTTCAGCATAAAGCACAGTTGCATCTGATAACACCATGCGATGAAGGACCAATCTACAAGATCACAGAATGAAGTTGTTTGACATCACATTGATTGCAGTATTGCGGAGCAAATTCTGGAGAAAGATCCAAAGTAACCCAAATTCCCCGCAACGATTACCGCATTTGATGCTTTCTCAATTAAAAGCATCACTTAAATTCTACGATTCTCTGCTAATCCTACTGAAAGGTTGTCAATTTATCGTTTGCAAGTGAACAATACAAAACATTCAAGCAGCTGCCCACTATCCACCCACTGAATAAGAGTTCTACAAGAAATACCATTAAAGTTTCTTACAATGACTTTATAACTCTAACATGTATGCTTCAGATTGCTTACAGAGGTCTATTACATGCAAAGAAGCACAGATAAGATTCCACACTTCAGCTAAATAAAGCAATTTATGATACTGTTTTAAGTAATAATCAAATTTGTATTTCAGTCAATCAATATTCCTAGTATTACTCATTTCCAACAATGTTGATTATTTTCATGATGTTTAACATTAGTACAAAGACTCATTTATGACTCTAACCTTTTTCTGACCACAGTAGGTACTATAGCTCCATATAATACAGTATTGTTAAATGTATGAATCATAAAAAGAAGTTGCATTTATATCAAAAACAGAAATATCACTTAAAATTGAGGTAAAGATGTAAATTTTTCTACAAAATTTGAGATGCAGAATTGAACTCCAAACTCTTCATTCAAGTTTGCATTGTTGCTGTATACGGGCTTAACATTACTGTGAATACTTTCATCTCATCACTGCAACTTTAACTGGGGCTTGTTCTCATTCAGTCCATTTTATCTTTAAGGTGCTGATTTATACCCAAATAAAAAAGTTATCCTCAGTATGTCAACGAGATGCTTTTTCTCGACATGACAACCTAGGAATTAATGACATTTTGCCCTCTCTGGCCTTTGGAAAATTTCCATTCACTAATTTTTTTTTCTATTCATTTATGTGACATGGGCATCGCTGGCTGGCCAGCATTTCTTGCCCATCCCTAGTTGCCCTCGAGATGGTGGTGGTGAGCTGCCTTCTTGAATCGCTGTAGTCCTCCTGCTGTGGGTTGAACCACAATGCCATTAGGGAGGGAATTCCAAGATTTTGACCCAGCCTCAGTAAAGGAACGGTAATATATTTCCAAGTCAGGATGGTGACTTGAAGGGGATCTTGAAGGTGTTGGTGTTTCCATGTATCTGCTGCCCTTGTCCTTCTAGATGGAAGTGGTTGTGGGTTTGGAAGGTGCTGTCTAAGCATCTTTGGTGAATTTCTGCAGTGCATCTTGTAGATACTACACACTGCTGCTACTGAGCATTGGTGGTGGAAGGAATGGACGCTTGTGGATGTAGTGCCAATCAAGCAAGCTGCTTTGTCCTGGATGGTGTCAGGCTTCTTGAGTGTAGTTGGGGCTGCACTCATCCAGGCAAGTGGGGAGTATTCCATCACACTCCCAATTTGTGCTTTGTAGATGGTGGACAGGCTTTGAGGAGTCAGGAGGTGAGTTACTTGCCACAGTATTCCTAGATTCTGACCTGCTTTTGCAGCCACTGTGTTTATGTGGTGAGTCCAGTTGAGTTTCTGGTCAATGATACCCCCCGCCCCTCCTCCCCAGGATATTGACAGATTATGAACAAGTACTCTGCATGTTTGTTACATTTTTACTGAATCTTAAAATATCACTGGTTTTCAATGGTACCACAAATTTGGTTTTCAACTGGCCATGCAACATCAACACTTAGCGACCAAGCATCATACAGTCATAGAGTTGTACAGCATGGAAACAGACCAGACCGTTTGGTCCAACTCGTCCATGCCAACCAGATATCCTAAACTAATCTAGTTCTGTTTGCTAGCATTTGGCCCATATCCCTGTAAATCATCCCTAGTCATATACCCATCCAGATGCCTTTCAAATGTAATTATACCAGCCTCCACCACCTCCTCTGGCAGCTCATTTAATACACGTACTACCCTCTGCATGAACCCTCTGCGTGGATCATAAGTGCAATGTAACAGCTTCTGAAGAAACACAACAGATTGTGCAAATCTTTGCTGAGCTATTGAGGCCAGGAAAGAAGGGGATCAATTCTGTTTACTTTTAATTCCTACATTTACAATAAATCAGTAGAAATGTGATTTCCGATGATGTAAACAGAATATCGGTTACAGGGGTTCTGGTGACAGTCAATTAAATTTCTTGAGAGGGATTAACATTTATAGTCGGCTGTTTGATTATATTTATTTCTCCTATATGGAATTAAAAGTTACTAAAATTGACAGCCAGTTGGTAAATGTCTTTGCTTATATCCATGCAACAACTTATTGTTTCTAAGACTCAAATTAGCTTGTTCCTTGGTGTCTCCATTATAGGGTGCATCTCTTCTGAAAATAAATGCAAGTGCAAAACCATTACTAGTCCAAACAATTTGTCTGTTTAATATTACATGTTGAATATATTAAACCTGTTGCTCATTTCAGAAAGATCCTGCAATATAGAATCATTGTTGCATGATTCAAACCACTAGTAGCTTCAGAACCTATCAACAAGAATTAACAGAATTTCAAAGATTTAATGTTATACTGTCAATTTTATGTGAATAAAGAACAGTTTTAAATGCACATTTGACACAAGAATGACAACATAGCTCATCATTCAGATTAATTCCTGACTCTGAAGCAAAGATGTGAAGCCATGCCCAAGAGGTCACTGCACACTGCTGTTTGAATTTCACACCAGCTACACACACAGAGTTCATAACATCACCAGTTTGTGCTTCATTGTTTTTAATGTTGGGAGAAAACAGACATACCTGCATGTGTTCCACTGATATGAAAATTTACATTTCTATGAAGAATGGTCACACAGAGCTCCTTTGTCATTGTGGTCAGCACGGGGTGTATTCGGCAGTACAATTTGTGGCTTCCAGTTGTTCAATAATAACAATGACAACTTGCATTTATATTGTGTCTTCAATGGGGCAAAGTGTCCCAAGGCACTTCACAGGTGCATCATAAATCAAAATGTGACACCGAGCCACATAAGAAGGTATAAGGGCAGATAACCAAACTTGGCTGAAGTAGTTGGTTTTTTGTAGCATGTTGAAGGAGAAAAGCAAGGTAGAGATGCTGAGAAAAATTCTAGACAATAGGGTCCACGTTGCTGAAAGCATGACCACCAACTGTGGAGCAGTTGAAATTGGAGATGTTAAGGAAGTCAGCATCAAAAGATGCTGATGTCTCAGAGGGTTATGGAGCTAGAGATTATAGCCATACAATGGAGGGTGTGATAGTTTATATCTTCTTTGGCCTGCACCATGAAGAGAATGAACAAAGGTGGCAAAAGGAAGTTGGGACAGAAGGGCCCTGAGCAGCAGGCCATATCCACACAGGATGTTCAGAACAGAATTTCCTTCTCTCAACTTCAGCTATGAACACCATATCACTGCCTCTACTTCACCAACCAGGTGCACACTGAAATAGGTTACCTCTTACAACCTCAGTCGCAGCTTCAGGACAGAGCCAGGTCAGCACCGCTTCAGTGACTGTCAAGGTGACCATGGTCATAAACTGTTACATGGTAGATTCCTTCCAGGCAGCAGCAGAGGGTCATTTGGCTTCATCAGAACTCCCCATGATGCAGTTTGCATTGATTGTACACGTCACTTTGCAGGAGCTGCATGTTAACACTTAGGGTGTATGACCAATTCCAACTCCCAGAAATATCTGCCAAATGTGTGGTCAGAGATGCAGCTCTAGGATTGGGCTCATCAACCACGCAAGGACCCACAGAACCAATGACAAGTGACATGGAATTTCCTAGGTGGACAATCATACTCATTAGCGAGTGATTGCTGATGACGTGAACTGGAATGGACTGCACTCCTTCCAAGTGATATGTGACCATGTGAAATGTATTACACAAGTCACTGTCTGGTATCGTGGCAGCAGTCTCCATTCTCGGAGAGATATTTGAACCATCAGCATTTTAAGCCATCATAGCAAAGCAGAGGGATAGTTACTGAGTGACCAGGGTGGACCACTGAGCACCTGACTCATGATTCTAGTATGAAACATGTGGCCAGTACTTAGAGTGAGATCTATGCTACCACATGTCATTACACAAAGCATTAAGGCATTGAGGCAACACGCCATTGCTTGAACCACTTTGAAGAAGTCCTGCAGTATGTGCCAGAGCACTGTCTTGATTTGCAAAGTCCTGCCACAGGTTAAACGACCTTGCTATCATGAGGGCACAGCCCTTGCCACCAGCAATACGATGCTAAATAGAGGAGAAGGAGCAGGAAAGGAATGGAAGAGGCAACAAAACAGTTCCTTTCTGGTTCGTAATCACTCATCCGATTACAGCACCAATGAGTACAATCTCAATTCCCTATTCTAAAACAATCAACCCTTCATCTTCCCTCCATTCTCAACCTTCCCAGTACTCTCTTAAAGACAATGCTGAAATAAAGGCCATCACAAAACAGGCATTCCAATTAAAAATTTTTACAAAAATAAGCTAATCACCCTTGTGCATTCCCTGTATCTATGAGTCTTTGCACTTGACAGTGCTAAAGTGTGGTTCTACCCCAGTGGCATGATTGCCCAGTCATGGTTGCTTCAATGAACATGCAGACATGCTTGTCCCCTGCCAATTAGCTCCAGTTCTTCCTGTTATTGATTCTCTCCACTGAGAGAGTCAGTGAGTGTGCAATTGTTTGAGTGATGTAACTGTCATGGTGGAATAACTCAGTGTGTACAGCTAGGTATGAGCAACACATTTCATGATTGGGATGTGGTGCATTGAGTAGCATGTCGGACTATTGGGGCAGCTGATGGGATATGGCATTTAGTGACACACTTACTGACGTTGAGCAGTCTTGTGAGGTCACTGAGGTTGCCGCATTGAATCCAGCTGCACACCTGACACTGAAAGCCACAATTATTTGCTCCTTTTGTCCATAGTAAGTTTGTTCACAGGATCTTGCAGCCCCCTGCACATTTCATATTCTCAGTTCCTTGTTGGTCAAGGCCTCCATTCAACATTGGAAAAACGTGGAGCATGATCTCCAACACATTATGTTATAATTCAGTGTCCACAACACTTACATTCTATGGCAATGAGCACTTGGTCCAAGCACAATGTGTTTTTTGTTTAGAGTTTGGCTTTGAGTAGTACAAATAGTCTTTAAGGCTGCATTTGCTGACACCAGCGTACGTGTGCTATGCATAGCTTTAAATTACACGTGTGTAGACTAAAGTTTTGGGGGAAGTGGCCTGGTACCCAGGCAGTGGGGAGGAAGGGGAAGATCAGGACCAGGAATGTGTGAGGGGTAGAGGGTCAGACCTGAGGATGAGGGGGTGGCAGGACAGTTCCTGGGCTCTTCTTTTTCCCCACCTCCGACCCCATTCCTGCATCCTCCTCCGTCTGGGTGATATCGCCCACTGACTGGTCTTATATCCTGCATCCTCTCTCCTCAGGGCTGAATGTCATTTCAAAAGTCTTCCCCGTGCATGCGCAATGCTGTACGTACTTATGATGTTCACATCAAATCCTATGGGATGATATAATGGGCCTGGAATCATGCACATGCCCGTGCACAAATTTGTACCTATGCATTGTTGCTTGGGGTTGTAGTTGTCAGCAAACAACACCCATCTTTACTTGGTGCTAACTTCCCAAGATCTCTCAGGTGGCTAACCACTTAGCAGCACACTTAGCACTGGCTACACACACTACAAGCATTTCAGTAAGCAAATAGCACAATATTTGCTGATGCTGTCAGCATCAGAAGCAATGGGCACCAAATGTTTGCACACAATGATCACTTAACCTGGGATGGTACTTACTCCAGGTGATGAGGTCTCACCCAGACTTGGCAAGAGCCGCACCTCCCCTCCTTTGGAGAAGCCTGCCATGTTCACTATCAGTAAGGCACTAAGCGATTAATGGCATGCCTGCCTTGGGATCACGGAACCTGGCGCTGGAAAACTCATCCCTGAGAGCTGCCAACCAATCAGGCAATGCCAGGAGAAGCAGGGTCAAGTACCAGCAATGCACTTACCAAAGTACCAGCAATGCACTTACCAGAGGACCAGGATCAAAGAGGGACCTAAGATCGAGCATGGGTTGGAGTTTACATCAGAGGTGAGTCGGGAATCAGTAGCAATGTACGAGGGTGATCCTCCGCATCCCTTCCCTTCCCGATGCCAGGTTCCACAATCTGACACTGACTGACTCCCTTGAAAGCTACAAAAAAAAACTATGACACGCTTTGCTTTCTCAGTTTGCTGCATGGCAATTTACTTGCCTGCTGCGCTTTGACTACTAGTGACAGTGAAATAAGTCTGTTAAATGGGCATTTTTGTCCATATAAGTGCCTAATTGGTGGTGGAGCAGTGAGGCTGACCATGAGCTTCCCCATCCAATATTTAATTGATGCAGAGGCTTGAAGGTGGTAACGGGGAGGGCTCCTCACTCGGCTCAATCCCATCTGATTAAATGATCCTCTCGACTTGAGACACCGCTAATTTTGGAACTTTTCAAAACTTGAAACCTTTAAATGAAAGATGTATCAGTTTATGGCTGGGTCGGCAATCAACTTGTCTAAGTGGTAGTTAAGTTGCAACACAGGTCAGGTTTCGTGGAATCTCCTGGACAAGTCTGACCACTTAAAGGCATCAGAATGAAAGTTTCTAGAAGCTAAATTGACTTAGGTTGGTGTCTGTATTTTAGCTTCTTCCAGGATACATTGTGACTCTGGTGTTCAGACAAAGAAAATTTAATTGCAGTTTTTGATTTTATGAATGGTTTGGACAGAGTAGGGGGAAACTATTTCCTCAGGTTATTAAGTCAATAATGAGGTGTTACAATTTGAACCAACCAGGAAGTGGGTGAAGGAAAAAAAACAGGCCATTTGTTTTTACAGAGAGACTTGTGGCAACATCCAATATTGTGCCACGTGGAATGGGTGAGGCAGACTATTGCAACTTTTAAGGAAACATTGGACAAATATTCAAACTTGAAGATTACACCGGGCAATGCAAAACGAGGAGGAGTATTAGGATCTGTCTGAAACCACTGAAGCCCACACAGGGGACAAATGCCTTTGTGTCAAGCAGCTTCAATGGCACTAAGCTAACTTACATGGATTCCCCAGGGGAAACATTGCCCTAGGCAGCCAACTGTGCAACCCATCCAGCATTATTCAGAGATATCATTTGAACTAACACTCTCTTAACAAATTTCTCCCCCATAATTTTATACAAGTTCAAGCACCAAGAACCCATTATCTGTTCACTTAAATATATAGAAAGTCATTGATTTTTCACTTTTACTGTTTTCATTATTTTGTGTTACAAATCACTGGACTTGTGTAATCAGAACCCCTGGCTAACGTTTTAGGGACAAGCATTTGAATCCCACCTTGGGGCAGATGGTGAAATTTTTAGTCGATAAAAATACGACTGGAATAAAAAAGCGAGCTGAAAGGTGACCATGTAACCACTGTCAACTGTCAAAAAACCTGTCTGGTTCACTATGCCCTTTACGAAAGGAAAATCTGCCACCTTTACCCGGTTTGGTCTACATGTGACTCCACACCCATAACAATGTTGTTGACTGATAACTGCCAACTGGGCAATTAGGAATGGACAGTAAATTCCTAGTTAGTGACATCTACATCCCATTAACATTTATTTAGAAAAGGGGGATTAAAAATGATAACTATGGCAATAATAAATAGCTACTACATAATCTTGTCCGAATCATAAATGATTTCTGAACATGTTCTGTTAAATTATAACCTGCACCACAGACTCTATCAAAGTGCAAGACAATGTTAATTTATTGGCCAAGAAAATGCCATCTGCCAAATTTAATCATACTCAAATAACACAAAAGACAAACTGTCAAAATAACAGGGCTGGATTGATGGACCTTTAGCCATGTCAAAGAATACTGACCTCAACAGTAGAACATGACTACTGCAACTAATGGGATTTGAAGAATCTACGAGGTTGTCCATTGTGATGAAAGGAAAAACAGTGCTACTGCTTTTGCTGTTTAAAATATTTGAAGTCAAATAACACTGACAAATACAGTCAAAGTTGCAAGGGATCCTCGAACGGTTTCTCTGACTTTAAAATTCAGTATCATGGACTTACTTGAACTCAATTTCTTATCCATTTCTCCTCAGAACTAAAGCTCTTTTCAGCTGGACTGTACAAATTACCAGGGTTGGTGAGCTGCCTCCACAGCATTCAAAATTAAAGTTTTTGTCATAGGTTATATTGCCCGCTTTATCTAAGCTTAAAATTATAGATACAATGTGATGTACCATCCTTCTGAATCTACACATGGATGAGTCATTGATTAAACAATTTTCATTTCAAGTGAAGACATAGGAATCACTACTTTTATAATCAGAATATTATAAAATCTGGAGAAATATATTGGTATATTTTCCTGGAAATAAGATAGAATAGATACAAATAGATAACAAAAGATTTACCTTATAAATGGGAGCCTGTAAGCAGTAGTACTATTTTACAGCATTGAATTCCTAATTCAGAAGTTTGAGTTTAGATTTACCTGCTAAAGTGGTCTTGCCAGATAGGGCAAACATTATGCAACAATATGATATATAAAAGATGTCTGTGTTTTCCTCACTTGAGGAGGATAAACTGAACATCAAGTTCCTGATCAAAGTGCTTTAAAATGCAAGATTCAATTTCTCAGAGCTGACCTGTACACAGCCCTACCTTATATGGCAAGTGTTGCTATCCCTGACCAGATCGTGTAGGTTGAGTGAGATAAGTGAACCATAGATGTTTACAGCACAGAACAACAGGTTTTCAGACATCATGCCTGTATCAAATCTTCTTTTATAGCAATCCAAAGCTAATCCCATTCCCCAAAGCATGTTACCTTCCTTTGCACAAAAAGCATTAGTTGGATTCTCTCTTGAAAGACTGTGGGAAGTTATAATCTAACATGCCTCTCAAGAAGCTGAGAGTTTCATGTCAGATACCCCATCTGATTCCATTTTCCATTGAAAGTCCAATGGACCTCAAGCAGGTTAGATTTGAATTACTCCAGGTACATTCAATGGTAGGCGAACCAAAGAATGGTGCTGAAGAGACATTGAGGAAGGTTTGTCTCCAATTCTACCCTGCTACTCCCAAAACAAAATGTAATATGGAATAGTATGACAGGAGAAGAATAAAATGAAAAGTCAACAAAAAAGTGTGTGAAAAAAATTGAAGTTTACACAGTTCTGTGCCAGAATTGGCACAGTTCAGGTTATTTAATACGCATTCTACTGATATTAATGCACAATTAAAAGAGCATTTACTGAGGGACAGGCTTGTTCTCTGCACCTTTTGGTATGTCGCCTGACAATGATAATTTGATAAGATGGCATTTTTGCTTGCTACAATGGTTTTCGTTAAAGATGTTCCTTGTGCGAAACTATAACATTGCACCTGATAGCAGTGGATAGTTCATTTCGTGCATTAATCTAACAATTCTTCTGACTGCTCCTGTTATAAAAGTAGGCAGCATATCTAACTTTTAAAAGAATGTCATTACATCTGACATCACCTTTCTTACAGTATATTTAAAGGCATTGCACTATGCATCAAAGGCAGAGCTGGTTATTATTACACGCTTGTTTTGGAAGGTGAGATGCTTGACATGCTCTTCATTCTTTTTATTTAGTTGTGACTTCAGTTGGCAAATGTGTTATCATGGAACAGGCTGCTAGAATAAGCACCTCTGAAGAAATGCAGCACATGCTGAGTACTGACCTTTAAAACCACAATAAAGTTGCAGTAACCCAATCCTAGAGACCAGGTGCTCCAGATATATAAGGTTACTGCTTGGCTCTCAGCTGTTCTGAATTTACAAGGGGCAGGAAAATGGTACTGTGTCCACAAGGGAATTGTTTTCTGCTAATCAACACAGCAACGCTTCACAGGATACAGTGTCAGGCTGCAAACGCCACTTTAGAATTAAAAAAAACAGTCGCTCAGGCAACGAATAAAGACATCATTATGGTGACATCGTAGGACAAAGAAGTAAAATTAAATAAATCTCAAGAAAAGTGGAAAAGAATTGGAATTCAGGGTTGGAAGGACAATGCCTGCACAAGCAAATTTCAATCAAAAAAATCTTAGATGCATAATCCCACTGGAGGCCAAAAGCTTAGAAATCACAGTGCCATTCTGACAATTTAATCATCAAATCTTTTTTCAGCGTTATTTGGAGATGTTCAGGTAACAAAGCCCAGTCAATATCTCATTCAGGTGAAGCTTCGAAAGCCTAACAAACCTGGGCTGTTGGCCAAGCCTTTTGAAAGTGCAACAGTGACTGAGGCTCACTTAACTGAGCAAAGATTTGCTCTGCTCAGAGCAGGAACTTGACTACAGCAGAACCAGTACTGACAGCGAGGGTGCAGACCTGAATTCTAACAATGCTGTATCCAGTCTGTGCGCAAGCAACTGGAACTGGCACTCACACTGCATGCAAAGGGCCATAGCCTTGCTCCTCTTCAGGCTCAGCTTGTTCTGAAGGCTAACATCAAGCAATTAGTATAATTAATCTGAGACAATGAGATGTGTTACCACTTATCAAATTGATTGTTCTTCCATCAAAACAAACTGAAAAAGCTTCTTCCTGTAAGGTACTGTATAATTTCACAAGATGATTCAAAATGTCATGTTGCTGCAAGCCAATTAGAAATACAGTCACTATCTGTGGAATACATGATTTAGATTAGTTTAGCCATTCTGCTTAGTACTTAATACAAGTAGTTTCATGTCTAGCAGCATAAAGGAAAACGACAAATCTGAAGCTACAATATGTTCATGTACTGCAGAGTGTCTCAAACATATTTTAAACAGTACCAGTAACCAAATTAGATCTTTAAACGCCAAATCTGAAATGATTAACATATTCAGGACACACACAACATCTGGCACAGCCTCAATAGGCTGAATGACCTCCTATATTGTAATCATTCAATAACTAACACTGAAGAAATCTGTACATACATCTTTGTACAATCCAAACAAAAATGCTCATATAGTCCTTATTACAATTGTTGGTACTTTATTCCCCAAATTCCGTAAAATATTAGAAAACATTAAATTTAACTTCTGTTCAAATGGACTTCAAACAACCTCAATTCCAAGGCGCAAGAAAAACTAATAAGGTTTTTTCATTTAGATTCAATACGTTCAATCTACATCATATAAACTCTGAAGAGCAATGTGATCTAGATTTCACCCTCTGGAAAAAAAAAAGAAATAATTTCAAATCTCACAAGTGGTTTGGAATGGATTTCTGCATACACCATGTCAGGAAACACACTCCTAAAACAAAACCAGTATGTGACATGTACTCTTCAACACTGTGGTTGAAAGGCAACGGTCTTCCTCCTACATTCTCTTAATTTCCTACTGTAAAATAGGATAGAGAAACCGACACAGACTTATCAAATTGAATTAATTCAGCCTGAATTTAATCCAATTCTCTATGAAAATGATGTTTAAAACTAGTGTAAAGTTGGGCTTTCCTTGTTAACAGCATAGCACGTACTCTGAGCTCTGCTGCTGTACTCTCTGTTCATACTATAGGAGCGCAAGTTCCAGGGACTTTTGTTCCTGATAATCCAAAGATTTGTTGATATTTAGCTGCAGAGATCAAACACCACTTATGCAGGACATAGAAAGAATATGAAAAGACATGAAGTGAACAGCCCCGGCAGACACACTGTTCAGTTGTCAGTCAGACATAGCCCACCACCACTGCCACCACCTTTCACAAAGCTAAACATCTCTTCATGTCAGAGCAAATTGGGCATTCTTCAAATCATTTTTTTTTTCGCTCCTGTTGACAGAGAGGGATTCAAAGCAGGGAGCAGAGTGTGGAAATGACTGTGAAAAGATAGGTCACTTCACAGGGAATCACGGGACTGTTTGTTACACTGCAGCAATACCCTGAACTCGCAATAATCAGTACTCAGCCATGGTGCAAAACAGTTTATTGTGTGAGCGTGGATGGTCATTTCACTGCCTAAAGGGATCAGCATTTCAACATGTGTGAAAACAAAAGAAAAAACTCCTGTATGTCAAACATTTAAGTGTCAGCAGCACACTATCATATTTTAAAGGTAAAACACTTACATCTTCAGAAGAACCAGTGTACCCTCAGAATAGAAAGGATTTGCCACCAGGGAAGAGGCAGGGTACGAATCCCAGGGGGTACTTCAACTTGCAAGCCATATAGTCAGAACTCACATGTACCCACAGCACTAATGAAAGTCACCAGCCTGGGTAAAATACCCACTTACTTTAACAGACACATTTGCACCTGTGCATATGCCACAGATGTCCAATTGGTTTTCAAAGATCCAAGTTGTTCTTGTAATAAAATTGTATGTTTTGGCAACATTTCTGAAGAAGTCTCCCATATCCTTTACTTAATTCAGTCAGACCTTTTTTTTGACAGTAGCTTATATTTATGCAGCATTGTTAATGTAATTAAATGTCCCAAGGCACGTCAATGGGCATTATAAAAGCAAGTATGGCAACAATTCATGTAAGGAACTTTTAAGTCATATGACCAAAAGCTTGGTCAAAGGGATACATTTTGAGAAGTGCCTTAAAGGAGGAAAATAAGGTGGTGACAGGGGAGACATAAAGGTAGAGGTTTCTAAATTTTGGGGCTTAGGCAACTGAAGTCACAGCCAGCAATGGAGGAGCAATTATAATTTGGAGTACGTAACAATTAGGGGAGCATCAATATCTTGGAGGGTTGTATGGTTCGAAGAGATTATACAGAAAAGGAGGGGGTAAAGCCATGGGTGGATGTGAAAACAAGGATGAGAATTCCAAAAGTAAGGTGTTGGTTGACCTGGAGTCAATGTGGGTCAGTGATCGCAGGGCTGGTAGGGGAACACGATTGACTGCGAGTGAGGGCAGCAATTTTGTATCACCTCAAAGTTACAGATATTTTGCCAAATTCTCATTAATAATCTAATTCAGAGTATAGATTATTATTTGGCCAATAAAGCTCTCTTTAACCTGAGCTACCAGAGAGAAAAACATATAGTTTTGACTCCTTTTGTCATTAATTAGAAAGTAACTACATGCTAACGCTATATCAACATTCTGATTATTTTAACAGTAATTGCAAAATCATACCCATTATCCAGCTGGCTGCAAATATATCCCAAAAAACGAAATAAATAGTACTGCTCTTGTCTTTGGGAGGTTGATTCCCAAGGCTCACATCCACCTGTTTCCATCAAATTTCATCAGTTCTTGGCCATGCCAGCACCAGCAGATGGAATGACCTGGGCCTACAAGGAGGAAAGAGAAAGGAGCAAAGGATTGTTTTATTTTGTGGGGTGGGGACATAAGGTGCTTGTTGGGGACTTAAAAAGAGGAAGGCAGGAGTTAAACTGAAGTACGCTTAGTTTTTTTTTGAAAGAGAAAAAAGATAACAAGTAAAGAAAAATGTCAAAAGGAAAGGAGAAAAACAAATAGGAAGATGTATAGAGAGAACAGTGGCTCGCTGGTTACCACTGCTGTCTCGCAGCACCAGGGATCCGTATTTGATTCCACCCTTGGGTGGCTGTCTATGTGGAGTTTGCACATTCTACTTGTGTCTGCATGGGTTTCCTATGGGTGTTCTGGTTTCCTCCCACTGTCTAAAAGATGTGTGTGTGTGTGTGTGTGTGTGTGCGGGCACAGGTGGATTGGCCATGCTAAATTGCCCTGTAGTGTTCAGGAATGTGCAGGCCAGGTGATTTAGCCAAGGTAAATGCAAGGTTACGGGGATAGGGTAGGTATCTGGGTGGGATGCTCTTCAAAAAGTCAGCATGGACTCGATGGGCCAAATGGCTGCTTTCTGCACTGTTTGGTTTCTAAGAAAGAGAGAGGTGCAGACTTAAGGTCATGGGAGGGGACAGGAAACAGGTAGACAAACAGACACATGCATATATATACTAATAGTTCTGATGAAGAGCCACCGGACTCGAAATATTAACTCCGCTTTCTTATCACAGATGCTGCCAGACTGACCGAGTTTCACCAGCAATTTCTGTTTTTGTTTCAAGTCTCCAGCATCTGCAGTTCTCAGTTTCATTTTGCATATACACACTACTGCTGGCCCATCGATTTTGTTAGAAAATTATAGAGTGGGACAGACAGGAGCTTTGGAATGCAATTTACTGCTACTATCCCTTCAATTACATGAAGAGACCAATCAATTATGTGTCATGAAAAGCAAAGGGTTCGCAGAGAAAACAGAAAATAAAAACAAGCTGTTAAACTATTAAGACTTAATAAAATAACATACATTTAACAACTGGGAAATAATGTGGTCATTGTATGGATTTTCAACACATTTTGCTCTTCTTGAGCTGTTTACATACATCTCCTAGTTTATGCCACCCAAATCCCACCTACAACAGGATTTTAGGTTATTACAGTAATATTTCAAATTGTTTCAACCTGCTTAATATCAAGCAAAAATCACTAAAATCAATAACAACAATTTAGCTTACACTACCATCTGAAGTGAGTTTGAATCTTTTACTTGTAGTGCATATAAATTTTATTTGAAATTAATACAGTGACAAACAAGAGTGCTTAGTAGATGTGAGTTCACCTCTACTTCATTAATAACCTTTTAAACAATTCAGTCCAGTTCATTAAAAATATATACCAATTTTGAATAATTCACTACTTTAACGAATTAGATTGGTACTTCCCCAACTCATTCAACCGACAAGAGCACTGACCAATGTGTAACTGAGCAATGCAGATCAAGAAATTCGGAGTTAAAAAGTTTCAACCGGGTGTCAGAGAAGTCTTCCAATTAGCTTCAGCATCCCAGACATAAAAAGGTGAAAATTCACAGCTAGACTGCACCACAATATATCCAATGATTCCATGTGCAAAATGCCAACATGCAACTTCCCTCGTTCCACAGCCTAGTGACATTCAGTGCTCCTGCTCACATACCAGGAATAACCACATCAATAGGAGACTACAGGCTGAAGCTACTTGTAAAACTGAGCCATAATACAACTTTATGCCTTCAAAATAATTTGCTTATTTATAAGCCTATCAAAAGATATCCTATGGACTAATCTGAATAGAAGTTGCCCCATAATCTACCGAGAAAATTTACAATAGTGACTGATGGGAGGTACATGGTGCAGGGCTCCAATGACATTTCAACTCGGCTACTTTGTCTGTTAGGCAGGGCAGTAGCTATAATTCTTAGTAACTCCCATCTTCTTTTTAAACAAGGGGTGAAGTAAATTGATTAGGGGCTCCACTCAACAACAAAAAATAGAGCCCTTGTTCGCCAATGAAGAATGACAAAAA
The DNA here is from genome assembly GCF_021869965.1 of Rhincodon typus. NCBI lineage: Eukaryota > Metazoa > Chordata > Chondrichthyes > Orectolobiformes > Rhincodontidae > Rhincodon > Rhincodon typus. The sequence continues at coordinate 54,921,576 of NC_063340.1, forward strand.
CAGCTGCCCTGTGACTGGCAGCGAGGAGGGGAGTGAGATAGTAGAAATACATGGTGAGAAGAATTTACAATCGAAGCATCTCATTCTCTCCTAAGTCTCAAAATATATGGTTACATCTTGTTACGACAGTTCCAGCTTATTATTTTAATCAGGCTCTGTCATTTATATAATCTTAAAATATTTCACTTTTTTTACTTCAACAGATTTCCTTACATTATTTCTCAACTTGCTTGTGTACTACATTTTCTCCTAATATATTAGTGGCTCTGCAGAACAAACTCTAGTTTATTTAGATTGCTGATGCCCTTTGCTCAGCCTATAAACAAAAGACCAAAAATATTTGTGTTTTGTACTTTATTACAACAATCTGAACATTCTTTTGAGGAATAAGATCAGAACAACCAGATCAAATGAGTATACAGCACTGAACCACGTCTGTGCCAGCCTGCTCAATCACAAGTCAATTAATTGATTAAATTTTTGTTCATTAAAATGTTCCAATCAATTATAATCAATTAATCATCACAGACCTACTCAAGATAACCTATGGATCATGAACGCATAATAAACATGTAGAACACATATGTGAGGGAAATACAAATAAAGATATTTCAACCCATGATCACGCACATAGTTCAAAAGCAAATAAGATTAACTATTTTTTTCTAAACCTCAGACAAATGGGCTTAAGAGCTCTATAAAAATCAGGAATGTGAAAACTACACAATACTTAATCATCTTTTGTGATTACCCAATAAGGATTAGCATTAAAGAAAGGCTCAATATTACATTTCCTTCTCGTATGCATTATTTACTTTTGGTAATAACTGACATCTTTAATATCGAGAAATATTGAAGTAGTGTTTTAAGGAAAGTTAACAAGTGCAAATTTAGGCAAAATAAAATGCCCCAGCACGCAAATAATACAATATCAAGTGCTTTACATACAGTCAAAATTACTGTCGAAGATAGAAACACTGAATTCCTTGCAGATTTTTTTCACCATAAAGTCCCAATAAGAAGATCAGCACAATATACTGAAATAATGGAATATTCATCCTCCTAATCCATATGCAATTCTTCAGGAGCAATGAATGTGAGGCATGCCTGTATTCTGGATTTAAATAAGATGTCTTTCTAAAACATACAGTTATCATTTCTGCACCATCGCACTCAATATGACAAGGTTAGCATTTTTTCAGCCGAAATGAAGGGGCCACAGAGCATTGTTGCTTTAAACAAAGAAAAATTAAGATTTTTGTTATGTTTTTCAATGAATTCAAGATCTAAAATGACACTTGGCTGCCATCTATTTCTTTTATAATATATTGAATATCAATATCAAGTACAGATGTTTGCCAGTATACAGTGTACTATTGAACTAGATCATTCAACATACTCTTGCACCTTTAATCCTTTCTGGACGAACCAGGTCACAATCAGTTCAACAGCCCCTGCAGAAAATAATGGGAAATTCTGAAGTTCTTTAAGACTAAAATGGATCAACCAATAATTACAATATTGCAATAAGTCTGTATACAGTATGAACACAAAATTAACTGGTCAAGTTTGAATTACTGATGTTAGCCATTTACTTTATTTATAGATAAAAGTCCAAGCTGACAGTCATGATTACATAGGAAGCAGTGTAGCGGGTATTTGTTAGAGTGCACCATTTCAAATTTCTGCTAAATTGGGTTTCATTTTCATTGTGATTTAGTTTATACATTACATGATAGCTACAGATGAGTCGGCAATGTACATCCTTTAGGAAACAACCGTTTCTATGCTCAAGCCCTTTCAAATGCAAGATTGCACAAACAATAAATCGCTTTCTCTCCTACATACCGAATTCTGTCTGGACCCTCAAAGTTGTTGATCAGCAGCTCAGCTGTCCTCTGCATGTTTTAGCTCTCCCACAGTGGAACAAATTAATAGAAAATACCAGAGTCACTTAACCCTTCTTCACCAAAGAGGCAACCATTGATTATGTATGAGAGTTAGTAACCACCAAAAACATCTTCAACCTGGACAGAAGTATTACGTCCCTGGCATCCATTAGATCAAAGAACTGTTCGGGCACAGAAGGAGGCCATTCAGCCTATCATGTCTGCAATAGCTCTCCAAACAAGCATTATGACTTGGTGTCTTTCTCCTCTCTTTCCCGAACACAACTGCACATTGTTTTCATTCAAATGATCATTTAATGCCCTCCTCAATGACTGATAATATGATAAATCACAATGTTTCAGAAACAAGGCCACACAAAATTAAGGAACAATAGATCGGATTGTAATTTGCATGATGTGTTCTCGGTCTAAACATTTTAAGTTTTTTTTTAAACAAATGCTTCAAACTATATAATAAAGACTGTGTGCATCTATTGAAAAATTCAGTTAAGAAAGACCTAAATACTATTTGTTTTTTTGAAAAGTGAGAAATGGTTTCCTGTTACACTGCTGCTTCTATTGTGACTGCATGAATTCAAAGTGGTTTTGATCAGGGAAATACTTATCTGCTAAAGAAAAAAAATGCTAATTCTATAATGACTGAAACAAAAGAAAACAAGGATGCATGCCTGAGAGATAGCCAAAGAAAATGCATCACTTAGACAAATGAACCATCAGCATTATCGATCTACCTGCGTTAGCCCCCGTCTACATGATAAAAATTACAAACTGAAAAACTACATGTGAACAAATAGATCAAGTGCACTAGCAAGAAAATGCAAAGAATATTAGCCAAGAATAATGACTTGTACATAATAATATAGTTAATATAAATTGTTTAGAGCCCTTTGGTGCTGACAAATATAGCTGCACTGAATTTCTGAACCATTGAAGCCACTGAGGAACAATTTTGTAGATTTCATCAACAGCTCTAATTATGTTCCTGTCAAGTCTAGAACAAAGTAATCCATAACTGGGGAGCCCATTCAGAGACAGTAACGCACAGAGGTAATTTATGCCCAAGACACAAGGCGCTTTTGTATTTAGTGTACACAACACTTTGCTAACAAGAGGATGTACAGAATTTATGAGGAAAACCACAAACAGGCAGCTCATGATGATTTTAACAAATTAAAGAGAGTGGGAAAGCTCTAGAGTGAAAAGCAACTGTTCAACAACTGCTTTAGTCAGCTCTTGAACCACAACAACTGCCATAAATGATTCTCACAGCTAAGACATTAATCGGAATTAAATTAACCCTATGATGGGTTATTCCTTTTCTATCGTTGTAATATTAGGTGGAATTTTCCCGTTTTCAGTTAAAGTATTTTGACGAGTGAGCTTCATGGCGCTCGATCTGCCATGCCCCATGACAACATTTCTCATACAATTGTCCACTTTTTGACGTTTATGTTGTAGGACCATGTAGCAGGGGAGGCAGAGGTGCTCACCATTACTGGGCCTTTGCAACGTTTATGTCAGTGGTGCCATATTTGAACCCAGCTCTACATCTTTTCAAGTTGACCTTCATATTGTGGGGTTCCAGTATTATCCCTCCACAACGAAATGGCTCAGAATGACAAGTTAGCTCCTTGTTTTGCTGACAGACGTAAAAGGTGCTGGCAGATGGCATGGTGGAAAGGAAAACAATGTTGTCTCCTGCTGACTGGAAAAGGAGCCCATTCCACCAGACTCAACCAGCCTGGGCTGAGATAGCAGCTTGGGTCAGTGAAAACCCCAGTGAAGCACAACGCACTGCCCTACAGGAAGAAGGTTAACAATCTTCTGCTCTCCACAAGTTCAAGTGCCTCCATCTTCTCTGTGCCACTTCACACTCATTGGTCCATCACTCATTCCAACTGCACACGCCTCTCATGAAGTCTCAAGGACTACAATGCCTATTATTACATGCATCATGTCTACTCAAGGCTCTCACTAACCTCATCCTCCCAAACTACAAATCCTTCTTGTCCTCTGCACTTCCTACTCACTTACCTGGAATACGTCATCACTTATCCTTTTGCTACATTACTACTAACTGCTATTCCATCCATTCTCATCACACTCAGTCCTTCCCTTTGTCTCATTGCAGGAAACATCCTATGTCAATGCTCCCCCATGCTGACGTCTCCTGAGTGTCTCCATTGATGTTCCTATTATCCCCAGGCTGGTTGCTTCTGACCTGCAAGGCTGCCCAGGGCCAAATCCCTGAACTGGAAACAGATGAGCCGCTTGACCAATTGTAGTGGTACACCCGATTAACTGAAATCCCCTCAACACCATTAAGAACTTTCCACTTTGACTTTCATGCATGGCATTCGGTTGAAGCATATGCTGTGTTTTTGCCAAGTAAGCAGCTGACTCAGGCTGTAGGTAGGATACTGACATAGCTCGGACTGCTCTGAACTGTTTCAAGTTGCTACCTTTCCCCATGTACTACAAATCAATGCAAGCCACAAGAGGCTGGCAATCTCCAAGTAAACGCAAATGACTGAGTGCTACGGATTAAAGCTGGGAGCCATAAGATGCATCCTGTGTAGATGCAGGAGAAATGCGTGTGTCCCTGTCCACCTTGCAACTTGGCAGAAGGATGCAAGTCATAAGTATCCCTGGGCTTCAAAAGTGAAGTTCTGAAGGGCTAAAATGGAATGCAAGTTGATGTGAGAACAGGCATAATGACTGGGAGGCTGCTAGTTTGTTGTCACTGACTTGTTTGGATGAAGGGTGAAAGAGACCGATGGCCATGGAGCATGCAGGGGCATTATGGTGAAGACAAAGTTGGGCGAAGATCCTGAAAATATGCCATCAGCTGATGCCACCAGGTTATTGCTCTGACATTCCTGTCGAGAATTGGCATTGTTTAGCTTCTTGGGAAAGGACAGAATTGGGAGCTGGATAGAAATGACGGTCTTTGGACAAATATTACATGGAAATCACTACTCATTAGTGAGTTTATGAACTCACCATTTAAATCCTAAGAAGAAAATAAGAATTTTTTTCTCAACGTCAAGAATCTAAATTTCCATTTTCAACCTATTTTGCCAATTTTCTTATCCTACATAGCTCAAGGGTGTGGAAAATTCTGCCCTTTGATACCATTTTAAACTGCAATTAACAGTAAGATAGCTCACACCATTTTACAAACCATAAACAACAATAATGCTCCTGGCATTGGCACACAAAGTACATTTATATAAATATCTTCATGTTGCAAACTCATCCTATGGTATTTCATGGAAACATGATCAGACATTTTTTCCTTGAGACACATAGAGATAGGATATTAGGATAGATGACCAAAGTTTGGTCAATAAGGTAGGATTCAAGGAATGACTTGCAGAAGGACAGTAAGATAAAGAGGTTTACAGTGTAAATTCCAGGGTTTGGGTCTAAGCAGCTGAAGGCGTGGCTTCCAATGATAGAGGTTATAGAGTAGGACACAACCAGGATCTAAAATCTTAATGCACAGTGTACATGTTTCGGAGCATTATCTGAATAGAATTTTTAAAGTATGACCAATGTTATTAAATATATGGAGTCAGTACCATTATGTTAATGTACATACTATTTTCGGATAGGGCAGGTAATGTTTAGTGAGACATTGCAATATTTATGGTCAATTAGGATTCCCTTGGCACATGGGAATAGTGAGTTTAATCTAGAAATCATTAGTATAAAGCTGCTCACTTACTTACCCAGTGAACAAGGAGTCTATGTAATGCACTGCCTACGATGGAAGAGATTACCAATGAGTGGTACAGTGTGTCCAGAAGTAATGCTAAATACTAGTTTTTGTGAACATGAAGCTGTGAATGAGCAGGGCATGCTGTATGATCAGGAAGAGAGGTAAGCAGGTAAAACATATTTAGTCTGATCTGCATTCAGGGGAGAATTTGATCTGCTGTGCATTCTGTGCTTACACAGAACCTGTGAATGTTGAAATGCTGTATAGGCTGAATCCATAAATCTTTGAAATGAGATACATTGAGTTTTAAATTCTGTTTACTGAGTCAATCTGTGCAGCAACCCATCCTTGTCCTACAGTTTCTTTATGCACTAAATTATCACTACCTTGCCCAAAATGTAATATTTAACCCACAAAGAAAAAATGTATTCAGTACCTTTTTGAAAGTTTCCATAAATCAATTTCAGAGGAGGGACTGCTTTTAAACTCTTGTTCAATGAGCAATTTTGAAACCATATCAGACTGCATTAGAATTTCAACCCATCCTAAAAATGTATTTAAAAGCTGCACTTTTTAAAATTTGTAAATGGGATGTGGGCATTGCTGGCAAAGCAGCATTTGTTGTCCATCTCTAATTGCACTTGAAGTGATTGGTTCTCTCAGTTATTTCAGAGGGCAGTTAAAAGTCAACCACATTCTTGTGATGTTGGAGTTGTGTGTGGGCCAGATAAGGTAATGAGGGCAGATTTTCTTCTTTAGCTGGATATGAGTAAACCAGGTGGGTTTTTGCATTGCACTAGCTTTTTTTAAATTCCAGATTTTTGTTTATTGAATTCAAATTTCACCTTCTGCCGTAGTGAGATTTGAACCATTGTACCTATGGACTCTAGAATCCCAGGCCAATAACATTACCACTATACCACCATACCACCATCTTCGTATAAAAAAAATTGACTTTCCTCCAATTTGCTGGCCTTTTCTCTCTCGAAATAATATTTAGTAATTTATACTGGCAAACTCCATAGAGGAAGGCGGGAGAATAGTTGTAATGTTACTAGACTAATAATTCAGAAGTCTGGGGTGGCTTAATTCTGGAGACATGGGTTCAAATCCCACCATAGCAGATAGCGACGTTCAAATTTAATAAAAAATAAATCTAGAATAAAAAGCAACACTAACTATGAAAGCACTGTTTAAAAAGTACATCTGGTTCACTAATGCCCTTAAGGGGAAGAAATCGGGCCTACGTGTGACTCCTGATCCACAGCAGTTGGTTGACTCTTAACTGCTCTCTGGCAGTTAGCTAGCCAGCACACCTGCTCCCCACCAAAAAAATCCTCCAGCTCAAGGGCAGAACATTGGGAAATCCATCAGCCATCCAGCCCCAGTTCAAATGGTGGGAACTTATCCTAGTTATTGAGCTAGTTTTTTTTGCTGCCTCTAATTAAATAAGCCTTCACATGAGACATCATATCGCACAGATTTGTGTCCCAAGACCAGGAAGGGAAATGAACAGGAGTTCTGCTCAGAGGAGGCTATGTGTCACTACCCAGTGGATAGCGAATTACCTATGCATAAGCAAGTGGCTAACCAATCATGCACTAGGTCAAGCAGGAAGTCATTGACCCCCTCCATTACCTTGTAGTGTCAAAGGATCAGATGCCATATTTAAAGGACACCTAGACAGGCATCCACTTCCCATGAACCAGCAGCATCATTCTGCCTATTCAAGAGTAGGATTTTGATTCGAAACATATACCATCTCCCACATACCTAACTCTCCAAATCCCAGGAATTTCTACCACCTTCCATCCCTGAGACAGCCAAGCCCTGATCTCCCTGGGCAGCTGCCATTGAGCTGAATGAAACAGCTCAGCCTTTCCTTTTGTCCAAGCAAGATTCCCAGACAGGAGAAGCAGCTTCTACTAACTCCAATTCCACCAAGGAGCCAACTTTGCCTGATAGACACCCCCTTTTAACCAGTCACAAATCTGCAAGTACCTGTTTTTGATTGCTGCAAATTTAATAACAAAGCTACAACTTAATTTGGAGACAACAGGCAGAATTTTCCATTTGTTTTTTTTATTTGTTGGGTCGAGCGTGTGATCGATAGTGACCTACATCCTGACACCCCAACCAGTAAGGTTATTCACCAACTGCCGCCAATCAGCTCATCCAGGATTGACAGCGGAGTGAGGGCAAGTGTCTGGCAAAATATGTTGTCAGAAGCTGGAAGTCTTCTGAGTCATAAAATCCTTAGGCTAAGGCCTACTCCTCAGGGAATCAAGTATCAGGAAGTTAACTTTTATTTTTATTCTTGCAGCATGGGGGCAAGGTGAGAAGCTACAGGAAGATGTTTCACAAAATGCCTTGTGGAAAGCAATATGATACAATAATTTTCATTATCTCACTAAATTCCAGTAAATTAAGGTAGCAAGTAACTTCAAATTTGCTTCTTCATAAGATTCAATAACTTCATCAATGTATTAAACATATAACACAAATTTAACACAAATCAGGGCATAATTCGTCAACTTAACACTTCTGCCACATTCTTCACAGAACTTCATTGCAACTTTTCTGTTTCTATGCATTTTATCAGTTATCAATGAGCAGTCAACCAGTTCTGCTAGTATCACCTTACTTTGTGTCATTTCTTTAAGAATTCCCTGGTGTGTGCTTCATGCTCTTGGCCATTCCCAGTACCCCATTTTTTTTCTCTCTGTCCATCCCTTCTTCCATTAGTTTCTTCATCTCAGCACATTTACTTAAAGTGTGTGGCAAAGATACATTTAGATAAGATAAATTTGAATGCATGCGTATATAGTAAAGCAAATATAATCCACTTTTTAAAAATTCAGAATTCACTTGTTGCTGTAATTAGTCTTCTTAAAATGTTCCCTAACGATAACTTCTTAATCAGACCAAACCCCCTCAAAACATGTCAAAGAGATAGCCTAGATTCCAACTTTTTCTTATTTTAAAGGCAAGTGCCAGGCATTGTGCTCCAGATGCAATTTGATTGGTCAAACTGTCAGGCTTGAAGCAAAACATACTTTATTCATACACTACAGTTAACATACAGAGAAACAGAAATAAAATAAAACTGTAACTCCATTGAAATACTTAACAAAATAATAAACTACTCAAGAACTGTTCCAATCTACTAAACTCTCATAGGCATACTCTTGGAAAAGGCAAATTCAGTAAAACAGATTGTCTCACATGCAATTCCAGCAGCAGGAAGAGAATCCCAGCTTTTAGCTGTAACAGAGAGAGGAATAGGAACTTCCACAAGAAGCTTCAAGACCCCAGCAACTGCTGAAAGCGAGAACTAAAAGTCCTGGTTCTGTGGGAGCTTGACGCCACCCATTGTTCCAAGGCCTCACAAGCTGTTTACTTTCTTGACTTTGAGCAGACTGCTCAACATCTCTGTCTCAAGTTCTCTTCATTAAAAGGACAAAATACACCTCTTAAAGCCATAGCATCATCACACCTCCCCTCTTAAAAATGAACCATCAATATACAAAATAAAAACCAAATGAACTGCGGATGCTGGTGTCAATCAGAAACAAAAGCAGAAGTTGCTGGAAAAGCTCAGCAGGTCTGGCAGCATCTGCGAAGAGAAATCAGAGTTAATATTTCAGGTCCGGTGACCCTTCCTCAGAATATACAAAGGTGACTTCATTTTTAAATCCCTTTAGTCTTACGCTAATAGTAAAATATATTACATATATATTACATTGACTGTAAGCATGCAGACATTCACTATTATAGTTCATTTCAGTCCATATTTTCCCCACCATCAAACTCCTCCATCTTCCTTCATCAAAGTCGTGACAACGTGTCAGCACTTACATTCTTTCACTCTCCCATGTGTACAATTTTCAAACTGAATGGCTGCAACGATAAACTCCATTTAAACAGTCTGGAATTTTTAACCTTAAACTTTTTCAAAAACTTTGAGGAGGTATGATCAGCATATACAATTGTCTCAGATACATTACTGGCAACATAAATGTTGAAATGTTATAATGTCAACACCAATCTCAAGATGTCCTTCTCAAATGTGAAATATTTCTGTTAATGAGTATTCAATTTTCTGGAAAAATATCCAATAGGTCTTTCTACCTTCTCATCATCTTTCTGCAAGAGTACAGCACTGACGCCCACATCACTCGCATCAAGGGACACTTTGAATGGCTTTGCGTAATTAGGTGTGGCTAACACTAGGCAGGGCTTAACACAGCTTTCAGGCTGTCAATGCATTCTGACACTCCGCCGTCCACTAAAATTTTCTGCACTTTTTCAACGAGTCAGTCAGTGGAGCAACCACACTGCTAAAATTCAAACTTCTGATAAAAACCACTCCGTCCCAGGAATCATAGTACTTCCCTCTTCATCAGTGGTATCGGAAACTCCCCAATAACTTTTGTCTTTACATTCTGGACGGCCATCTGTCCATGTCCAATGACATGGCCTAAACACATGACTTGGGCTTTTGCAAATTCGCTCTTCGCCAAGTTTGTCACCAAGCCCTCCTTCTGAAGTCAATCAACAATTCCGCTAAAAGCTCCAAATGTTCCTTGTATGTGTGACAAAAAAAATCACTAGATCATCGATGTACACCGCACAATTGGGTAGTATCAAAATGACTTTATTGGTTAGTCTTTGAAATGTGTCTGGCACATTTTTCATAGCAAATCACATGGCTTTAAACTGGTACAGTTTATTCGGTGACACGAAAGCCAAAATTTCCTTCACTCTTTTGATTAAAGATACCTGCCAGTATCCTCTGAGTAAGTCCAACTTTGAAATATAAGTTGCTTGTGCAACCTTCTCAATACACTCTTCCAAACATGGAATAGGATATGAATCAGACTTTGTAACTGCATTGACTTTGCGATAATCCTTGGGTACCATCTAGTTTTAGCACCATTACTATGGGTGAGTTCCTGTTGCTGCAAACTCACTTCAATTATATTGTCTTTAAGCATGAATTCAATCTCTTTTTGAAACTGTACCAACTTAAGAAGATTAGGTCTATAAGAACGTTGCTTAATAGGAACAGCATTTCATATATCCACATCATATATAATCAGATTAGTACTTCCCAGCTTATTCCCACATATCTCTCCATGTGATTGTAATAACTCTTTCAGGTCATTTTGATTGTCCTCTGGAAGGTCTTACAATAATTTATCCCAGTTTTTAAGAATTTCTTCATTGTCCAATTTAATTTGAGGAATGCCAAATTCAGAATCACCTGATCTTCTTCACTCTGTGTTGTAACCAGTAACATACTCTCCTTTTGCTTTCTTTCCCTATCAAAATATCTTTTGAGCATATGCGCATGACACACTCAGATTTCTTTCCATCTGGCATTTTTATCAAACAATTCACCTCACTCAATTTCCTTTCAGTTTGATTCAGCCCACTAAACTTTATTATTATAGGTTCACCTACCACTGATAGTAATACTAACACTTTATCTCCTCTAGCAAAACCGCAAATTTTTGATTTCTTGTCTGCTTCTTACTCATCACATGCTGTGCTACTTTTAAATGCTGTCTAGCCAACTCACTTATTCCATCAAATCTTTCCCTAAAATTTGACACGTAGTCCAAGTATGTGGTCTCTGAACTCTGACTCACTAGTTTCTCCTTTCAGCGGTCCTCTCACCTCATGCTCAAGAGCAAATTCAAACAGACTGAATTTAATTGATTCATTAGATGCATCCCTAATTGTACAAAGTACAAATGGAATTCCTTTATCCCAGTCCTCTAGATAGTCTTGCTACAAGCCCTCAACATACCACCATTCTAATTTTCCCTTCAATTCTGGATGATATGCAGTCGATTTGAATTGTTTTATTCCTAAGCTATTCATAACCTCCTGAATAATTTTGATGTAAAATTTGACCCTCAATCTGATGGTATCTCTGTGCGTAGTCATATCAATAAAAAAATTTGAGCAACTCTTCTACAATCCTTCTAGCCGTGATTCTGTGTAATCGAAAGGCGTCTGGAAATCAAGTTGACACATTCGTTATGGTCAACAAATACTGATTCCCACTCTATTTTAGGTAGGAGTCCTATGCAATCAATTAAGACTCTTGTAAAAGGTTCCTCAAAAGTTGGAATGGCTATTAAAAGTGCTAGTTTTATCACTGCCTGAGGTTTTCTAATTATCTGACACATATGACATGCGGCAATATTCAACCATATTCTTATACAGTCCAGGCCAATTAAAATGTTTGTGTATTTTGGCTTAAGTTTTCTTTACTGCTAAATGACCTCCTACTGGTACCTCATGGACCCGCAACACTTCCTTTCTCTAACGCACATTGACTAATACAACAAATGCAAATTGATGAACTGCTGTCCTCTTCTGCAACTGAATTTTAACAATGATTCTGATTGCATTCCTGGCAATTCAAAATATAGATGTATTGCTACAATTATTTCCCCTTTATTCATAGACACAAGCAACTCTAATTTCAACTAGCTTGTGAATTCTGAAAGCTCTGCCTTGCTCACTTTCTAAAAAACTCCTAAAGTAGCTTCTTCCACACCCCAGGAAACTCTTAGTGACTGAAACAGCTCCCATGACACAAGGCACACCTTATTTAAACCAACCAAATGCAACACCCAAAATAAAAAGAAAACAACATTCATCACTCACTGTCTTTGAGTCTAATAATCCTAAACCCAATCAGGAATTAGAGATTTTGATCCTGACAAGAGCCTCGAAGTTGTTATGGACCAGATCCTCAAAATGCTAACTTTTTGTTATTTTAAGGGCAAGTGCCAAGTGTTGCATTCCAGATGCAATTCCATTGGTCTTACTATCAGGGTTGAAGGAAAACATGCCATACTCATACACGATAGTTAAAGTACAGACAAAATGAAAATGAAAGAATTGGCTTAACTGTAACTCTATTGAAATACTTAAAATAATAAACTACTCATTAACTGTTCCAGGAAGGTAGCATCCCACAAACACACACCCTTGGCAAAGGTAAAGTCAGTAAAATAGATTGTCTCACATGCAATTCAAGCAGTAGGAAGAGAACCCCAGCCTTTAGCGGTAACAGAGAGAGGAAAAAGAACTTCTACATCTAGCTTCAAGACCCTAGCAACTACTGAAAATCTTGGTTCTGTGGGAGTTTGACTCCACCCGTTCAGGCTGCTTCTATTGTTCCAACTTTTAAAAAAATCTAAGGCCTCACAAACTGTTTACTTTATTGGCTTTGAGCGTACCACTCAACACCTCTGTCTCAATCTTTCTTCATTTAAAAAAACCAGGACAAAAAACATCTCTTAAAGCCATAGTTTCATCACTGCAGTAATGAATGCTCAGATATGCTTTGACCTATGTGTTTTGAGACAAAACAATACAGAAATACAACTGATTTTAACACTTAAGAAATTACAGACAATGGATACAAACAGGTTATGGATAATTTCTTTTATTTTCCTTGGTCATCCTGAGAAAATTAAGTGACTAATTAATGACGGCAGCAATATAGAACTAAAAACAAACTTTATTCAGAGTTCCTGTTACCAACTTGCAGTTCCTAACTCTTTAGATTTCTTTTTGATTCGTGAAAACTATAAAATAAAATTACTTGATTCATGAAATCAGGCTTTTAAAATATTACTAGATGTTTTAGAACAAGTAAATGATTAATTTAATTTCTTAAGTGAGAAACAAGGTGAAGGATCTGGATTCATTGTGCTGGATGCTTACAATGCTGTACATAAAACAAATTGAGAACGAACAATCAGGTGAGACCAACCTTGATTATAAAAGCCTTTCATAATAAAGCCTGTAACCAGAAGTTGTAGGAGTGAGAAAGAGTTGCTGAGTGCCACACACTTGTGCTCCTGTGAAAGAATGAGTAAGAATAGGTGACACCATTATATATTAAATATTGATGTTGACATATTGGGGAATCCATGTAACAGGAAAAGTATGATGGTGGATGTGTCGTTTAGATGGAACACGAAAAGAAAACTCAGAGAACCACTGACTGTAGTACCACCAATAAAATAAAATAAAAATGACAGAACCCTGGGGGATCTAGGACTTAATGGAAAAACAAAGGAGAAGCCATCAACTGCTGGACAGACAGTTTTTTGAAGAAAACTGGATAGCTTCAGTGAGATCCCTTATGATGTTTATTTCTTCAGAAGGGCATTGTGCTCATCTTGAAAATTTTGGAGATATTCAACATATCGACAGATGGTTTGACAAAATGTTTAAGGGCATACAAAAAGATAGTCACAGGGGATCGATTCACAGACTAGGTCGTTTTAATAATTTGGGTGGCATGGAGTCATGCTCCATCCATTTCAGCTAACGGAAAAGGAGAGACAAATCTCTGCCTGCTTACTGTGCTGCCTGAACATTTTTCTTTGGGTAAACAGTAATAACTTGCATCTAATTTCAAGCCACCCTCTCAAGTCAAGAGAGTGGGTAAATGATTTCCACAGGGATTAACTCAATTGTTATCTAAAAAAAAGGACACAATGTGTGGAAATAACATCTTCTCAGTCCAGAATTGAATCGAACAAAATATCGCATTGCCAATTTTTAAAACTGTCAACAGACTTTAATTGGTGAAATGGTTTGGTTGTCATAATTCTGAGGTGACAGGGTTTTGTGTTCTCATACTGAAGGTCAGTCAGTATTTATAGTTGGGCTGTCAGGGTGCTACACTCAACTCTGTTGTAGCTAGGATTCTAGTTGACCTGTACTTTCCTTTAAAGCATATTAGTCAAATTCCTAACGAGTACTGGGATTGGAATTGCTCGGCTATTACGTTCTCTTTGTTAGTGATCCAGGCTAGCAGAGAATACAGAGTTAGATATAAAAAGCTGGAAGTAGCTCAGATAAAAAAAAAAATTAAGGCCTGTTAATCATCTCATGGGAAAATCATTTGAAATAAAAAACGGGTGGACCAAGCAGCTGGTCTATCTGGAAACACATGTCTTGTAGGGCTGGTTGAAGGATGATGGCAAAGTGGGAAGGAAGATGATTTTAAAACATTTTTATCTTTATTATTTTATATAAAAAAGGCTTTGCTCGGAAGAGGCTTAGACAAATTACTGGCCCGTTGGCTTCCTGAAACCAAATTCCAAATAAATCAATTGTATTATATGTTGCTGATTTTTATCTATCCTTAGCTTTTACTACTTGAGTTTAAGTGCAATAGTGGAATGCACTAATACCGTGCATATTTATGAATTATTTACTGGTTCATAATAGATCTGTGTATCATTATCAATTTTTTTATGATGACCACCTGTGATTGCAATGAATTTCCCTTACGATGAGGAGTTTTACATTTTTGACAGAATATATATTTTCCCTACCAGTTGAAACTCAACAATATTAGTCTGAATAAATGGTCTGTCTCTGGAAACAGTGGTGCCAGTTATTGAAATTAGTGGTATGTTTGTGAAGCCATTTGAATCAAAATTTGTAGAGACTACCCAATATAGCCAGGCTGTAATCACACAGCAGAAAGCCTGGCAGCAACACAACAGAACTAGCAGCAAGGCAGCAAGAGAAGGGAATTCTCCTTGTTTTTAAATGAACAAGCCTGAATGAATAAAGGTGTCTGCCGCTACCAATTCTTTCAGCGTAATCATCAATTTGTGCGTCAAGTAGTTCAGCAGATCTACAACCATCATGGTAACGTCTCAGCTAATTTTAAGCCCTTGTGTTGTTGAATCAAACTTGACAAGGCACTAGCAAAACAGAAACTATTATGCCACATGAGAATTGGCATAGGATTAGGATAGTTTGAGTGGCAGAGCCAAAAGTGAGCGCAAGAAAAGGAAGACTTGAAAGTGGTGTTTACAATTACAAGAGAGGCTTGCACCAAAGAAACTTATTTATAAATTATGTCCAAGTCATTCTCTTTGAATCCCTTCAGTTTACTAAATCTACTGCAACTCTCTAAACAAGTTCCCACAAACTACCCACAGTGATTCAAGACAAAAGATTTTGACTTCTCCTTTAGTGTAACTGCCAGTCTATTTCACAGATTTATCGGGAACCAAACCTACAGTGTTTTTTATTTCCACTTACTGAAACAACAGGCATGAAACATATAATATATATGTTAATGTACTATATATAATAATGTACTTCGTCATTAAATGCATAAATAGTATATAAATGTGTCAATTCTCAATCCAAACAAAATACTGTGTTTCGGAAATCATTAAACAAATTGAGTGATTATACACCATTACTTTCAAAATACAGGTACAGCCAGAAAATAAAATCAGCAAAACAATTATTTAAATGTCAAAAATTCTATTTACATTTTAAACTAAGGGTCAAAGCATTTTTTTTTCTTTAAATGGCCTAAGTATTTGGGGTTATTAATATAGTTGAAGCCACTCAGTCCAATATTTTTCTACACAAAATTCACTCACTGAGATCAGTAATTATCAACACATAAGTGGTTAAGATCAACACTTTATTTCCATGTGATATCTTGACAAGTAAATATACATTTTTCCAGATGTATTCATTTTACAGAATGTTTTTGAAAACTGTCATGTTTCAAGAAAACAGAATTTCTCCTCCTGCATTAGAATGACCACTTCTGTCTTAATTAGTCTAAGGTGATCACATGGAATAGTTTCCAATATATAGAACAAATGGCACTGCACGACCATAGAGTAGCAAATATGATCAACGGTGTTCACTCACTTCACCTTTTAGAGAGCAGCAGCAGCAGCATCTGGCTTTTATTTTGCAGCTTTAACAGCTTACTCACTGAAAACATAGACCAGAAAGAAAAGAGGAAGAGAGAAAAACAGAGAAAGAAGGAGAAAAACAGAGAAAGAAAGACAGAGAAAGAGAAGAGAAAAGGAAAGTGAGATATATATAGAAAGAGAGAAAGAGAGGAAAAGAGAGGGAGATGAAGAGAAAGAGTGATAGAAAGAAAGAAACAAACAAACAAAGAAAGAAAAAGAGGAAAAAGCTGGACAGACATACAAGGTTTGCATTTACATAGAGTGTTTTATATGAACACTGCTTTACAGCCAACACAGTACTTTCGAAGTACAGTCACTGTTGTAACGTAGGAAACGCAGCAGCCAAGTTGCATATAGCAAGTTCCCACAAACAGCAATGTGATAATGCTCAGATAATGTGCTTTTGTGACAATGATTGAGTGATAAGCATTGTCCAAGACACTGGGGATAACTCCCTTGCTCTTCTTCAAAAAAGTGTCATGGGATCTACAGCCACCTGACCAGGCAAATATGGCCACAATTTAAAGTCTCACCTGGGATGTTCAAAGGAAAAATGGTGCTGATTTTCTCATAATGTGGCGTTCCTTTTAAAATATAGGCGCATTTAAACAACTGGGTCAAATGGCCACTCATTGGCTTAATGACAGATAAATTAAATGATTAAAAGTAATCTAACTGATGCAAGATGATTAAACTACAATTAATCACTGAAAACGCCAGCAATTTCTACAACAATAGCGCTTTAGAACTTTAGAGTGGAAAAATGAGTAAAGTGGCTAGATTTTAAAAATCCATGAATTCTACTAAAATATAAATGCAAGCTCAGGAAGAATATCAAAACTTCTACTTTTTTATATAATATGGAAAGTTACAAGATCTTAAACTGCAAAACGATATATTTACTGTAAGTGATCAAAGAGGTGAGTATTCTCAGCAATACAATCAAGAGCTTGTACATTTTCTATAAAGAAAAAGGTGAGGTGATTCTTAAAACCCAAGAACAACTCATTTGTCCTGCCCTTTTACCACATTTGCCATAAGGGGAACCCATTAAGAAGAAAGGGCGGTCTAAAGTCTGAAAGATAAAACCTTCAGACACCAAGGCAGGAATATTAATTCGTATGTCAAGCACTAAAATACCACGCAAGTAACATATCACAACTATCCAGCGTGTGTTCTGTCACAGACCTGAGGCTGTGCTTTACACAGTTTATAATTTATTAGTATTTGGTGGAAACATTTTGCAACATCTAGCAGAAACAGCCTTTCCTATTTATCAGGCTTAGAGCAAATAACACTAAATCATATCATTCAATGATTATCCTGATAACAAGTTGCTTTCTTCTTCTGTTTTTACCTTATGATGGTGCTGCGACTATACTCTTTGTATTATATATGTTTCAGCTACACCTGAGGTAGAATGAGGGAAGGGTTGTAAATAAACCCCACATTCATCATTTGGACACAATTGAAGCTGTCCTTAAACACAACTTGCAATCCCATGTGACTAAATGTGCATTGCCCTTGATGCTGGCTCATAGTACATACAGCAAGCCTGGTATTGTGGAAGCTCAATCAACCTTCACCAACTGGTTCCCTGTATTATTTTTTCAAATCATTATCACAGCAGCTAATTTCAAGGGCAAAAGAGACAAATCATATCAATTTTTTAAAAAGACTGTACATATTATAAGAGAAAGAAAACTGATAACGATTACACAGCTTATATTAACAACAAGAAATAGTATCAACAGTGGGCCATTTCACCCCCAAGACTGCTTCACCATTCAATAAGATCAGCATTGCTCTGACTTTGGCCTCAATTCCACATTCCTGCATGTTTCTCACAAATCTGACTGCTCAATTTTTCAAGAATCTACCTAATACAGCCTTGAATATATTCAACAATTCAAATCCTCTGGGGTGGAGAAGGCCAAAGATTAATGACTGTCTGAGAGAAGGAATTTCCCCTCAATTCTGTCTTAAACGGTTGATCCTTTGTACTAAATGTCCAGAATTTCTGCTCTGGGGTCGGGAAATTTTAGCTGTGCCAGATGTGTGTTTATCCCTGCAGACAAAGTGACCTGGCAAAAATCATGCAAGTCATGGCTGTTCCTGAATGACAAAGTGTTGAAGGGGAGAAGTAATGTGCGATTTGATCAGAGAACAGACATGATGAAATAGTGAGGCAACTTGTGTAGATTGAGAGTCAGGTTGGATGGAGCAGGCAGGGACATTGTGCAGAAGATGCAGTTCAGGATTGGCCAGGACAAGCGTTTGGTGAGCTGCAGCCACCAGGTCCTTAACTCACATGAATTTGCAGCATCTAGTTTCCCAGGAAAGAGAGTTAGAAATGGAGTATAAATAAGGCAAGTTGTTGTTTTAATGAAATGTAAATGCAAAAGAAATAAGACAGTCGCCACTCAATGTTGAGAACCTGTAGTCATTATTTAAGGCTTCAGGGGTAAAAAAAAAAATCACAAAACATTTTCTCAACATCCGATTCTGATTTTTTTTCGTTCTCACCGTAATCAATTGGGCACTGGTTTAAGTTAGATTTAAAGGATTAAGGCAGAATTGTTTTCACCCAGAGGGTGATGGGTATCTGGAACTCACTGCATGAAAAGGTGGTAGAGGCAGGAAGCATCACAACGTTTATGAAGTATTTAGATGCAAACTTAAGGTGCCGGAGCCTACAAGATCAGAGGCCACGTGCTAGAACACGGGACTAGAGTGGAATAGGTGCTTGATGACCATAATGTACACAATTGGCTGAAGGTCCTTTTTCCACACTGTAAAATTCTATGACACCATGACCTTATTTTCTCACCCTTCTTGCCACGACTCACATCACAGGAAGGAGAAATCTCCACTCAAAGTTCTTAACTATCTATTGATTAATCTACAATATTCTTTTAAAAATCACTCCAACTGATAGAGAAAACTAAATTTTCTAATTACTTAATGCCTCATAAAAATAATCATTTTTATTTATAGCCCCACTTCTAAGATTTTGTAAGTATTTGGAGTTGCCAATCCAATTGTTAAGTGCCCCATAGTGATAAGGATGGGTTTTGGAATCAGCACAAAGTCTATAATGACAACGCAGAGGCTTACATCAACAAACAATGAAACAGCAGCTACTTTTTGGTTAATACAAAACAGTTGTGTAAACAATTAAAGGTGAGGAGATTTAACTTGACAGTTAAGTTAACAACGTGACAGCTCCTTTGATGGCTTGACAATTCCCTAAATAACTTGTCAGTTCCAGTCAACTTGCATGTTCCAACAAGTTCATCCATTTTTTAATACATATTCACAATCACCTTGGTTTAAAATTCTGGAGCATCTGTCAATTCAAGAACGCTACTGTGAAGATAAACTTGAGGTCAAGATTAATCCCCACAGGCTTCAGAATATTGGCAAATGGGTGTCAGAAACAAAAAAAAAACATAGAAAATAGGGGCAGGAGTAGGGCATTCAGCCCTTCTGCTCTCAGATGTAGAGGAGCAATAGGAGGCCTTCAGGCTTAGAAGAAGCAACAACTCCCAGTACAGGTGAGTGAGACACAGTGCCTCCATTTTGAGGTGCCCTCTCTAACTTACCCAAATGTAAAAGAATAGACAAGCAACCTGGGCCACTAGTATGGAAGGAAAGCCCCTGCACAAGGCAGCTGCAGCTGCAGTTGAAGCCAGCAAGGCCGATAGGGCCTCTAAGCCTGCCTCAAGCATTGTTTCCAAATCCCATCCCTGTCTTCCACTGTGAGGCTCCCTCCTGCCAACTGATTATAAAACAAAGAACTGCGGATGCTGGTGATCTGAAACAAAAAAAAACTCTGTAGGTCTGGCAGCCTTTGCAGGGAGAAGGCAGAGTTAATGTTTTGAGTCCAGTGACTCTTCATCAGAATGACTGATGACCCTGGAAGCAAATTAGAAATGCAGGTATGGGCCTTAATAGGCTCCCAACTGAATCATCCCTATTAGATCAGCTGTCTTTGTGAGCAGGTAGCCCTGCTGCACAACTACAGAATCTCTACAGTACAGAAACAGGCCATTCGGCCCATCGAGTCTGTGCCAACACTACGAAGAGCATCCCACCACACCCAGTCCACAACTCTACCTCCGTGACCCCTCATTTACCCTGGCTAATCCATCCAGCCTGCATATCCCTGGACACTATTGGCAATTTAGCATAGTCAATCCAACTAACCTGCACATCCCTCGACACTACAGAGCAATTTAGCATGGTCAATCCACCTAACCCACATATATTATGACTGTGGGAGGAAACCCATGCAGACACAGGGAAAACGTGCAAGCTCCACACGGACAGTTGCCTAAGGCTGAAATTAAACCTGGGTCCCTGATGCTATGAGGCAGCAGTGCTAACCACTGTGCCATCGTGTTGCCCAATAGCTCTTTCCCACTCATGTTCCATCTACATACACGAAAATAGGTCCAGATTGGGATAAAGCAAGGAAAGTGGCACATTATTTGGCAGCAGAAAATCCCGAGCTCTTCAGCCTTCATACCTAACCCCACCAGAGTCTAAAAATTCAATCTAAGTAAGGAGCGTGAATCAAAGCTAACCGGAACAACATCCACATACTTTATGACTAGTTTTGGTTATGGGTTATATTAAATAACAACAGGAAATATGTTGTCCTTTAGGGTTCGATAACTTACAAATCAATATGACTTAACAAAATACCACATGCAATACCATAAATATGTCATTGCTATAAATCCACTTTCAGTACAATTTAAAAATGGATTAATGAACAATTCATCTCAAAAACTGTTGGGGCGATCTATGGCAGTTCTGTATAGCAATGGTATTAAATTAAAGAAATGAAAATTAAGTTAAACTTCCTGCACAAGATGGACATTGTCTTTTTTAATGCAGTTTTTCCAAGGATGTATGTGGATAGATTTGCAAATACCACTTATCTACATTAAGGGTCAGAATATCCATCAATTCAGCATCTGTTTTAGGCTGTCACAACAAAGTCACAGTCTTACATAATCTTAAAACCAAAATACAGATCACATTCCAGTGATCCAATTAAGATAGAAATGCTTGCAATCAGCCAGGAAGCAAGTCTTGCAACAGATTGTGAGGCTGTAACATCAATTTCTTAAGTGCATTTAAAGGATTACAATTGCTTCTTCTGGCTTGGTATAGAAACACCTATCAAGGTACTGCATACCACATTACTATAATTGGGTACCTGAACAAATGTCTCTATTCTGTAGGAGGTATAGTAGAAACATGTTGGCAATATTTTTTTTACACTTGAACTCTATGCCCTGCTACTTCAGTTGCTTCCACATTTTTTGCTGCTTAGATTTTCTATGGCAGCAGCATGCTGTGTTGCTGTAATGTGCACAATTGGTGGACAATAATTTCAGCTAATAAAGAACAGCTTGGGAAATAAGCCTCTTAAGTTCAGTTTACATGGAACTCAGATCCAATTCAAATCATTCATTCTGAATAACTTAAGAGTTGCCATGTTTTACCCTGTTAAAATGCCTAAAGGTTGTCATGGTGTTTACATGAGGAGAACTTGATTTATTTTGAGGACCGATGCTCCCACTGCGTGCACACTGTAGCACTTGCTATGGCATACTGAGGCACGCATTCACATGCAGTAACAGGGTTTTTGTGAATCAAAGTCCTACAGAGTCTATGGGAAAAAGAAACCTGTTGAATAAAGGAGTACAATCTGACCAAAAACATCTGAAATGTTTGATTAATATCAAAAGCATTTACTTCTTTGGGTTGAGACTTCAACATCGCAGAGATTGATGAGATGAAAATCTTATCTCCCTGCTCACTTTATTTGGTAAAAAGTAAATTGAAGCAGTTTCAACTCAGCTATTAGTTTGTATGAGTCCACTGCACAAAACAGTGGCCTATAATTTCTCTCATTTCACTCATTAATTAAAATAAAACATTTAGAAGTCACAAATATCATTTCTAATGTTTATTTTGAAAAAAAAATGCATATTGCTATAGAGGAACGTTATTTTGAGCAACCTAAGTTTTTATTTACGTACCATAGCAGTTTCTCTAAATGTGTGGCCTTTTAAACATTTTTGTGCCACCATGCACACAATAAACTTAAAGAGACGATGTGCATGGATATGCGATAGGCTTACATGGTGTACAATTTATTACATTATCTATTCTCCTAAACTACATTTTTAGCATTGTTCTTAAACAGGAAGCACAGTCAAGGTTAAATTGTCACAAAAGATACTTAATAGTTAACTTACATACATTTAGCAATTATGTTGAAATATAACATCATTAAAGGACAAGGAGAAAGGGTAGGAATTGAGGATTATGAAAGGTAGATCTACTATGGTACACAAATAATGGACTCCTTTTCGGGTATTTTGAAATGTCTTTGCAACTATGGTATTTTTTAGTCATTTCTCCTGAGCTAGTTTTAGGTTCTTCTGCTCCAAAATCCATTCTTTAGCCTTTATCAATGCGACTGTAACCATTCTGTTCTCTATTCCACATTTTTTTCCAGTCAGGGTCTTAAGTTACACCAAGAACCATCGCTATTGCCTTTCTGCTGAAAGTAAATTTCTCTCTGGTTTCATGTTTCTCTAGTTAGTGCACTTTGCACTCCCTCAGCACTGAGGACTTTGTTCTTGTGTAAAACTTCCTTTTATGATATATTAAATGCAGACAATAGCTGATGGTGTGAGTATAAACTTTTAACACATGAGCTAAATACCTCATTTACCCACAGCAGGAAAAGGGCTCACAGTTAGCTTTTCATATATTTTCATAGATAAATTATTGGAAATTGGCTTGGATAAGGTGGTGTGGGGTGGAGAGGGAAATATTAGGAGAATGCCAAAAGGTTTTTTGTAGCTAATCTAATAATGAGTGGTACCTTACATCAGGGTTAGGTAACTCATTAATTTGACACTATCTTTTGCACAATTAAAAACAGCACTGGATTAACATTAACACAAAATGAATTTCAAAAAAAAAAAAATTATTCTATTTTTTTCCCCACACTGAATGATAGAACAATTACATTGTCAAAGAGTCCTAGAGGGTTAAACTAGCCTTTGTTATTTAATACAAAATGGATAATAGAAAATTCTCAGCTGATTTTACACCTCACCTGATATTCTTTTTGATTGACTTTGTTGAAAAATGTGAATGAAGCACATGTAAAGCATGCAGTCAATTTGTTATTTCCCACACTGCTCTACAATGAAAGACCTGACGTAGCCTCCTATGAGCCTAGGTCCCAGGTGACATCTACAAATTCGCAAATGAAATTTGTGAAGTGGAATTCAGAACTCGATGCCCTAATAAATTCCAGGTAACAATTCAGGGGCATCAATTAAATTTTTCACACAATGTTATTTTGAAATGTAAATACCCTAATTGGAAGGGAGATGATCCCAGTGCTCAATTAGTGGCACCAAGAGGAGAACTGATGGCCCAGCTTTGGTGGCAAATGCAGCAACCATGATGGGGATTGCATTGCCTGAAACAGCAGGCAAGCCAGCAGCTTTGATATGGAGGAAAATTGTCATGCACACAATGTAAAGGTCCAGTGTGAGTTGTCCACAAATACAAAGAAATTTTCTGATAATCCTGTAATAAATGTAACAGCCTGGCACTAACTCACACCAGATCTTTAGGATTTGATCATTTGCCGTTTAAAAATCCTACACTGAATGAGCTCTTAAAGGAGCTTAGTGGACCATTAATTCAAAGTAAGTGGACTCCCAATTAATTAC
Organism: Rhincodon typus; assembly: GCF_021869965.1. Classification (NCBI taxonomy): domain Eukaryota; kingdom Metazoa; phylum Chordata; class Chondrichthyes; order Orectolobiformes; family Rhincodontidae; genus Rhincodon; species Rhincodon typus. The sequence goes on from NC_063340.1 coordinate 54,945,769, forward strand.
CCCCACCAGACTTTGGAAAATTTAAAACTGTCCAAGAGGCACTTGGACCTCCAAGGCTGTGATTTTGAAATTGTGTCCATATTGAATCAAGGCCCCACCAACATTTGAAAGTCCTGTCCCTTATGTATAATCGTTGTGTTATTTATATTGCTATGAGCTCTGAAAGATATGGATCAATTGAATTGGGTTACCAATGGCCAAGTCATATATTTTCAATAGCCTAATGCTTACTCGGTGGAGAACTCATGGGGTGGTGGTGGCATTCTTACATCTGGGCCAGTAGCTGGGGTTCAAGTCCCATTTCAGGACATGTTGGCCATGGAAAGTGAGTAACAATGAGCTGTAAGGTAGTGGGGGCTCAGTCAGAATGTGAATTTAAGGCCACAATTAATCAGTTGAGCCCTTATTAATTGGTAGAGCAGGCATGATGGAGCCTACTCTTCTTAATTCATGTGTTCATCACGTGGTCAATCAGCTTGATTATCAGCCCACATCCTTCCAAGACGATGAAAGTAGCTGGTAAGAGAGAGAGTTTCCTGGTCAGTCATCCTGACAAAGGCCATGGTGAATCAGTGCAGTACTCTGCCAACTATAATCATGAACCTAATCAATGCAAATCCATGACAACAAGGTGCAGGGCTGGATGAACACAGCAGGCCAAGCAGCATCATAGGAGCAGAGAGGCTGACGTTTCGGGCCTAGACCCTTCATCAGAAAAGGGGGAGGGGAAAGGGGTTCCGAAATAAATAGGGAGAGGGTGGGAGGCGGATAGAAGAGGGATAGAGGAGAGGATAGGTGGAGAGGAAACAAACAGGTCGAAGAGGCGGGGATGGAGCCAGTAAAGGTGAGTGTAGGTAGGGAGTTAGGAAGGGGATAGGTCAGTCCAGGGAGGATGGACAGTTCCTACTATCTCCAATGCAAATCCATGGTCGCCATCACCCACCTTGGACACAGTACCTGAAAAGAAACAAAGTGCTTGCTGTTGCAACTTGGTTCACCAAGTACTGGGTAACTCTGCACTTAAATGTCAGAATTCAAAGCAACAACACTGCCTTAGGGAGAATACTTTGCTTCTTCGTCTGAGGTAAAGAAAACTATCTTCAGGATATTAATTGTGGGCATTATGTTTAGTCATGCAAAACTCTGAGCTGCATCTACAGCAATTGTTTTTGCTCCTGGTGTCATTGGAGGAGTTTTACTTAAAACATTCATACGTACGGCTCCAGTCAATACCTTCTAACAGTCTTCTCTCCATTGCTGTCCAGGTAGACGATCTTAAATAGGCCAATCTCAACTAACCCACAGACCTACATACAATCAATGTTTATTGTTCATTCACCTAATTGCTCACAATTACTTGGAATATCAATTCCCCTTTATATGCATGCTACCATCAACAAAACTTGTATATTGTTATTACAACTATTGACTGTGTTTACTAAAAGCTTTATTATCTGATGATTACTTACTTCCATCAACTCACATTTCAAATACTGTATAAAATATTAAGCAACAAGCTACTATAGTCTCAAATTATAGGAACATCTGGAACAAAAATCACATCTCTTGAAGACTCAATGTCCAGCAGCAGTAATTACAAATGATCACAATGCATAAATAGCAACAGATGGAGGATAGAGCTCTGAACATGGTATAGAGAAAGGGAGAAACACTGAATCTTACCATATTCTGGCTAAGTGTAATTTTTGGTTTCTCTCTCAAGCTACGAAGTTTTTTTTGCATAACTGTCCCAAACATGTTTCATTTAAGCACCTACCACATCCCTACGGTGTCCTTATTCTCCCACCTCACCACAGCCAGAAGTACTTACTACAGCAAGGATATTCCTGAAGACATCAGCATCCCTGATACTAACGCCAATGATAACAGGCTGTTGCACACGTGGTCATTGGAGCTGCCCAGTACGGTTGCAGATGTTCATCCTGCATGGCAGCCAAGGAGAGACTGGCACCCCATTTTGCAGATAGGGACCTGGATGACTTGATGGACAGGGTGCTGCAGAGGACACCATGACACCAGACACTGGTCCAAGGTTGCTACCTGTATCGGTGTGGTCTCTACGATGTGAAAAATGCCTAGCAATGCAGGAAGAAAGTCAATGACCTTCTCCACTCCACCAGGGTAAGTACCATTCACTCTGCCACCTCGCACCTACCCATTCTCTGTTACTGCACCCAACTCCTACCTAGGCTCACGTTCTACATTTTTCACTATCGCCCGCAACGTCTTCCGTCACATGTTCTTCCCCAACCAAGTTCCCACACAACTAATCCTTTGGACTGTCTACTCACTCACTTGTGACAGCTCACTACATTTACCCAACCTTTACACCTGCATTAACAACTGCACCAACTACTTCCATCTCACTCAATCCCTCCCTTCCTCTTACTACTGATGAAAACAGCCCATAGTAGAACCAAAATAGCCAGGATGGGTAGTGCAGCACCAGATATTCATCTCATCACCACCTACAAGAACAGAATCTTAGCCTTTGCAGGCAAAGACCGGTACCAGCCTTGTGCTGATGCAGAAACATCCATGTCCTGGCAACCATTGTCCAATATTGTGCTACACTGCCATGGCTGCGTGGGGGGAGGGGGAAGAGACATGCATATAAATAAGATTCCAGTTTTGTAAATATCTGTTCACATTTCAGCATTAGCTGCTCTGTCTAGTTGCAACTACAACACTGAAGACTCAGAGCTCACCCATACTTTGCACTACCTAATATTCGATGGCCAAAGGTGTGAAGTGAGCAACCTCTACACAATGTGCAGGCAACGGATGGATTACTCCTTCGGTAATTAGTTCTCATCTTTAGAAGTAGATAACCATTGCTAACGCAATGCAGGCATTAGTGAAATTTAATTATCTTGCATGATCTGATCAGGAGTGCTTGGCTCAAGGATTTGGAATGCACACAGCAGGTTAATGCCCAAAGAGCACAAAGCATGTACAAGTCGCGGATGTGTTTCAGCTTCAGTGTGTGGGTGCATGTGTCATGGTGTTACACTTTGAAGAGCCTCACATCACTCGAAATTCGAAGCCTCCTCCCTCACAGAATGAAGCGCTTATGACTGAAGCCCATCCCAGATTTGGTGGCTGTTCGTTCATCTCCAATAGGTGGTTGTTATTTAGAACATGTTGGAGAGCAACAGCGGATGCTCCTTGAACATTAAGTCTCAGGCTTTGACTCTCTGTCTTAGTGAAATCCCAAATTAAACATCCCCTTCCTGGTAGCCCTCCCCATCAACCCCACAGTCTTTGTACTTCCTCAAGACCTCATCCAACCCATCTACCTGACCCCTTTACCACCACACGGACCCTGAATTCCACCCCATGCAAGGTGAGACAGCAGTACTGTGAGCCTTTTTGGTGTGGCTGAAAGGCAAAGTGCTAAAATACAAGGCAAGACAAAACAGGTCAACACAAAATGCTGTGAGCATCCAGGTAGGCATGAAGTGGATGAACGTTAAGAAAGCAAGCAAGAAGCCCTGAGATACAGCCTGGTCCAGCCGACGAGCTGGGTGCTGTCCATTGCTGCAGCAGCATCCCAATGAGCAGTGCCAGTGCACTATAAAGTACATCATTAAAGTGCAGAAGAATACTGTAAATGGGTTGGAAATGTGCCTTGATGATGTGGAGGGGCTGGCATGTGTCCATCGATGTAGAGTACATGTAGCCACTGCAGGATTCTCTGGGACATCTGCTCTGGGTATCCAATATTCAGGTCCAGAGGAGCATGCAGTGAACTGTAATCTCCAGGTATCCGTTCTGACGTTTACTCTGGGTATTCTTGGCATCTTCTTCCTATCCAGTGGGTGGGAAAATGGGTGAATGCATATTAATGAGGTGAGATTAGGCAGTAATGAGGGTGACAGTGAGCAATAATCCCCATTAATAGGCCTCTCACATTCACTAGCAATAATCTCCTCTCAACATCCGGGGCTTGGTTGGAAAATAGAACACGTCAAAAACTCTATGTCAAGAAAGGGTTCATTCACCATCTCACGCTATTCCCCAAAATGTCTCACCATAGCCCATGTTGTATACTGCCTGGGTAGATTTCCAACCACAAGTAATGGAAGGTAAAGAATAATTCAGTTAAAAACATACTAATTTACAAAACAGGGAGATATAGTAAAATAACCTCGGTGCACAATTAAAGAATTTTATGATTTCTTTTGTCAATTCAGCATCTTCCACTCCAAACATGGCCCCAGTAATCAGAACAGGGTATAAATTATTTGCATGTTTGATACTGTGCAGAAACATTAACAGTCTTGAAAATGAATTATCTAACAAGTCACTGAATTAAAAGTATTAGAAACAAAGAAAATATTTTGCTTTAGCTGATTTAAATACATGTAGTTTTCATTGAAAATACATTTATGTAGCACTATACTTCCATCTCTATTGTGGTACATTGCTCACTGTTCATTTTTTATTTAACTTTGTGAACAAAACACAGACAACTGACTCCAGAGTCTTTGGTCTTATCAAATCTAACTGGTCATGTGCACTTAACAGAAAAACACGCACATTACGTCAAAACATGCTCAAAAATATTATCACTAAATATTGAAGAATTATTTCAAGTTCTGATAGGGTACTGATAGCATTCACAGCCTTAGTGCAATTAAAATGGTTATCAAATATATAAATAATTTTTCCTATGCTCTTATCTAAAATAAACTGTTTAAAAATATACATTGAGAACAGATCAAACGAATGCACTTAGTTATTCACCAGCTATTGTTATCACTGGAATGTTACTTTTTAATTTAAATATCAAAAACGTTCACCGATGGATAAAGGAAAATATGTGATAAAAGAAAAATTCCAATTGTATTGGAAAATCAAAAGACTGAAAAACATGAAAGAATGAATAATAAAAGTTTTTGAGATAGTTTCACTTCGCTTATGCCTTTACAAATCAGAGAATTATGTTCCTCCCTGACTGAAACTGGGGAGAATGGAACTGCCTACTTTCTTGTTGTTATAAAACAGGCTCATTCAAAGAAAATGATCCAAATTTTCTGATGTAGCAGCTACAAAATATAGATGCTATGTCTGACCAGAAGGAGATCAATCAGCAAAAGTCTAAATTCAATCAATTCAACTACAAACACCTTATGGGTTTTATGCCTTCTTAACAGCTGGTTTGGAGAATAACAGAACATGAGTTGAAACTTGTTTTACACGGTTTGGCTTAAAAAAGAATTGCACTGGCTGTTATAAACCATGTGGAAGATAGGTAAGTTAACGAAACTCCAAAGGAGTCTCAACAACAAGCTAACACTGAAGATAATACTGTGGGACCCAGACCAGGATTTTACCCTTCCCCTCACCTTCACTTCCAAATAATGTTGGGAGTCTTTAAAATTTGAAACATCTAACTACGGGCTTCAACCCAAGCATTTCCAGCCAACATAATTGTTATGGTGGCAATTCAAGCTATCAATAAGGCTCACACTAAAATTAGGTGGAGGTCCACTTCAGTTCAGAGTCACAGTCGCCTGGACAGGTAGTGAATATTGATAGATGCAGAGCGGGACGTGAGAAATATATTTAAAGGAGATTCCACCAGGAAAATTGACTGCGCCTCTCGTTCACTCGACTATAGGTGCACTCCGCGTCTTTGGGCTTTGTGCATCATTCTCAGCACCCTCTCAAATTAGGGCCTCTTTGTTCAAACAAATTTGCACTACTTCACTGTGTTTTTTGTAATCTGCATATTTTGAGGGGAGAGGGTTTAGCCTGTGTCCATTGCCATCACTTTTGTTCACGTACCGTTGAATAAATTTGCGGTAGGTCAGAAGTGGAGTCACAGTCAAACGAGGTATTCAGATGTTGAGAAAGATAAGTGAATCAGGCTAAAGGGAAATTTGACTGAGGGAGGGAAGTATATAAGAAGGCGGATGTGTCCTGACCTGACAGGCAGAGACCAGCAGTGACTATGTCGATCTCAGAGGAGTCTACAGAGCCGTAACTGAGAAAGGTCTTGGGATAGTTTTTTGGAGTAGCTAGTGGAGGTCCCTTTAAGGATCCTTAATATCCGCTCTCCACATGTCCCTGATCATTGTGATCAGCACTCTAACTGTGGCATGGAACCCCAAATTCTACAAGCAAGAGGCATATCACCTGAACCAGATGAGCACTTCAATTATCCCTTTTAAAAAATGGTGTAACTGTACTGATAACCATCCCAGCCCTATTTTTAGAATATTAAAAATAATCTTCCCGAATTTAAACCAGCCCCCGCCTCCCAAAAAAATGGCAATTGAGGTTGAAGATATACTGTAGTAATTTTGTTGAATAATTTGTAACCCTTTGCAAGTTACCTCTACTTAAATAGTAAACGTATCCTATTTAAAAGGAAACGCTAACCCCAAAACAATACAATCAAATTCCGTAGAATAAAACAAACTGTGAGCAGGAATGTAGAAATGGCACAGAGCAACCTTGCATTAAACTGGTACAGAACTGGTTCTCTCCTGTAATCCTTCATCTGCTGAGCCCTCCCATCTCAGCCAGGTCATCTGAAGGAGGCACTCCTCCATACTGAACACAGAAAAGCAAACAAAAATGAGGGCAAGACTGTCCATCCGGACGTTCTACATGTAGATCATTTTGGCCAGTTTAATAATCATAGCCGCACAGGATTGAAAAATAAATCTCTTGGTTTGGAGCTTTTTTTTTGTTACATGATGCTGGAAAGATTTTCTTGATTCCACATCAGCAATCTCAAAATTAAATCTAGATACAGCCATTCATTTTCAGTATCATCAACCAATAAAGCTTGACGGTAGTAAATTAGTTGTTAGCTGGAAAAATATTTCAGAGTTTGCACTATTATCTCAAATATAACTGGAACTCCGATCTGACAGGTTTACATTCTTTACTATGGAAGTTAGCTGACATTATTGAAGTGACAACAAAACTAACAGCAAAACGTGTTAGTTAATTTTGCAGCATTTGAACTAGTTTAAAACGTCGGCTGTAAAAATGCGCAAGACACGACACTGCATTCCGGTTCTCACCAAATATTGTGTCATATTTCACGCATCCAAAAACTTTCCCATCACATCAATTACTAATGTCAAAACAATCAATAGCCACAACCTTAAAAAAAGTACAGAAATAATGTCAGTATTTTAATCAGAGTGACCAAATTTATCATGAAGAAAATAAAAGCTTAGTTACTACTTCCACCTGCGCCCACAAAATAAAATGATATCCTGAACATCACTACGTGGCATCATTTATACTCTGTCATTAAAAAAAACTGAGTGATGTGAAGATGACATTTAATCTTTGTGCAATACCAAAGGTTATCATTTTAGAGCATGTGATACACACAGGCACTTAAGATTGAATTTTCTAGCTTTGCCCGGGACAGAGACAGAGGGGGCAGAATCCCCAAAATACTGCCAGTAGATGGTGTGGCAGAATCCAGATCTTTGTTCCTGGCATGGCCATTTTAATCTGAGGGAGGTTCGGGGCAGGCAACACTAGTCTCTGTTCCATGAGGCGAGCAGCCGATTAGCTTCTTTAAGGGACTTATTAAGGGCACTTTAAAGGAGGTAAAGTGGAATTTTACACTCAACCTCCAGTTTGCCAAGGCAACAGGGGAGGGTTTAACCGCCTGGGCCTCATGCCATGAAGCCAGTATTGCAGGCAGGCCTTCACACCTTCCCTGCCATCCTGGTGGACTCTGTAAAAAGATTAAAAGTAAAGACTCACATTGTGAAAAAAAGCTATGTCAATCACTGGACACATCAAGGTGCTTTGCAGCAAATGAAATACTTACATTTGAAGTGGCGTCACTGTAGCAATGCAGGAAACACAGCAGCCAATTAGCACGCAGCAAATTCCCGCAAACTGCAATGTGATAATAACCAGGCAATCTGTATTTTGTGATCCTGATCAAGGGATAAATAGTAGACAGGACACTGAGCGTAACTCCCATGACCATGTTCAAAATAGTGCCATAGAATATTTTACATCCACCTGAACAGGTAGATGGGGCCTCGGTAACACCTCATCTGAAAGACGGTACGTCTGGCAGCGCAATACTTCCTCAGCACTGCACGACAGTGCGAGTCTTTTCTCTCCAGCCCCAGAGAGGGAATTGAAACATGTACCTTTCAACTCAGAAGCAAGAGTGCGACTAACTGAGCCACAGATTTCCCGGTCAAATTCCCATGACTGTGAACCCTGGGGGCGTGTACAAGACCTGAGAACATTTGTGACTCCTGTTTCCTTCCCCGAATGTCAAAATTCCACTCTGTCTCTTTCTATCTCTATCCCTCTCTCGTACACACATACACCGGTAGATACACAGAGACTTTGGAGTTTCCTAAACAACAACGATTCTTGTGAGCAGTGGCATGCACAGAGGGTATAGATAATGACGTAGATTATGACCTTTCTGGCATCGACCGTTGGCCTAGTTTTGCATGGCCCCAGCAAACTGCACATTGCAAACAGACATCCTGTCCCAGCTCACCACTCAGTCCGTGGAACGGAGCAGGCCAGGAGCATATAGGTCTGAGAATGAAGGGAGGGAGAGCTGATCACGGGAGATTTGGGATGAGTGGTTAAGAAGGCAGCAACCCAAAGTACTCCAGCACAGTCTAGATTGTGTCCTCCTAATGTCACAAAAATTAACTGAGAAAAGATTTGGAGCCAATCTTTTTGAAATTGCTGTCTGAACATACACAGGGAACATAATTTACATATTAAAAACGCTTACCACTATTAACGGGCACACACGCACGCCATCCATTGTAAGGCCTCTTCCAAGATGTTAGCAGTCATCTTAAAGGAGACAGTAAGTGATTTGTTGCCACTTTTCCATGGCCATCATGTTTACACCAGTGGGCTGCCTTAAAATCACGCACAGTCAGTATTTGCTACACTGATATGCAAAGACAATTATCATAATTATTGCAGATTTGATCATTCACTTGGTCAATGGGAAAGAATAACGAGGACATATTTAACCAGATGGAAAAATGTTTTTTGGCTTTTTTTTTCTGTGTGAGGCTAAGATACCTCCAACTTTCTTCAGTTACGTACTTCCTCAGTTTGATCTCTCTGTTCAGCACACTGGTTACAATGCAGGGATTGGTCGATCTGATCCCGGAGCACTGCAGATGTTGTTCTGAACTGGCCACCAGGGGGTGCAGAAGTGTTCTGGTCTGGCCCACACTGGCTTTTTCTCCCTTCCTGTAGGTTGGTGCCTGGCATCCACCAAACCCAACATTTGACTGGGAAGGAATTGCAAATGCAATCCCATCAGCCACCACTCTGTGGCATAATGCATTGCCAGTGAAAATCTTCCATTTATTTCCTAAGTGGCGATAAAACAATTAGTTGCAAGTAGTAGATAGGGCTTTCATAGAGGAATTATGTTTCATACTTTATGTACAAGTTCGCTTTTACAAGACATAAGGAATTAAATTTTTCCCTCCTCAATGAAAGAAAGTTTTTGTTAGAAAAACTGGCCCTTAGTTCAGGTACTTTACAAACCAAAGATAATGGGCAGCAAATCACTTTCTGGGCACTGTGCTCTCCTCATCTGCTGGAAAACATAAAAGTGTGACGAGAGGGGAGGTTGACTCATTTACTGGCTTCACTTCCATCGGCCTGATGCAATCATTCTTCTTCTGATTGCTTGGCCAAGATTTAGGTCTTTGAAGATAGGGTCGGGTATGGGGGTGGATAGGGGAATAACTGCAAGTGCGAACTTCAAGTATAGCACAACCCCTTCTTAAAAAGAATAAGGATTATTTTTATCATCACCATCCAAAATACTTTGTATCATTATACAAATTCACCACAAAGAGCCACTGCAAACAGAAAAAGTTGATGTAAAGGCACATTGACAATAATATGCTACTTGAGGCTGTATTTTAATAGCACACACTTTAATGCAGTTTAGTACATTCAAACTTCTAAAGAGCTGTGAACCTCATCAATACACCAGTGTGAAGATAGAATTTACATGTTTTATCAAATTCATTGGACTTGAACAGGTAAAAATGTGGCCCCATTGTCTTCCTTCAGTTCCCCAAATGGGGAATTTTTAATTGATCTGGTTTCTGTCTAATTTCTGTAATGTAACTAATATCAGTGCTAATCCAACTGGTTATTGGCAGTTCACCTCTTGGTGGAGAGGAAATGCAAGCATTCAGTTACAGTATGCACTTCTTACAGGCATTGTCTACTTTGCCAGTACCATGTGTTCCAGAATCTTTTTATAATTCATTTAGAGGATGAGGGCTAGCTAGGTCATCCCCAAGTGCCCAAAGGGAAGTTAAAAGTCAACCACATTGCTGTGGGTCTGGACTCACATGTCGATAAGGATGGCTAATTTCTTCCCTAAGGAGCATTAGTGAACCAGATGGGTTTTACTGACTATCAACAATGGGTTCATGGTCATCATTTAGACTCAGAATTCCAGATTTTTATTCCGTTCAAATCCCAACGTCTGCTGTGGTCGGATTTGAACCCTGGTCCCCAGAATGTCATGGGTCTCTGGATTAACTGCCCAATAATAATATAACGCTGTTGTTTCCCACGTGAACTTGAACATGAATAATGTACTTCAAAAGGGTGCTGCAAAGATTTTCAGCCAGAAATATGAAATTCTTTGTGGAATCTGGCAATAAGTCAATGGACATCCTCATTGGGAATACAGCAGCCTTGCATCTCTCAACCTGTAGATTGTAGGCTAACACATTGCTATGTAGAAGATGAGCAAAAACAGTACTACCGGCTAGCACTCAGGGTGACACTTAGATTTTGTATGTATATTCTGCCAATTTGGCATTACAGATTTTCATTGAATTTCCTGTTTTGTAAAGTTTCATTGTTTATTGACTAGGTTATGTGAAGTGTGTAAAATACCAATGGTGATGGTTAAGTTGAGATCATTCATCTGGAGAATGGAAGGACTGGGTCTGATGGTAGGAGGGGCTGTTGGTATGGATAGGGGCAGGGGGGTGGGATGATTGCTTTTCTGAATAATCTGCTGGTATATAGGTCTGGTGCTGACAGGATTAGTGCCTTTACTCTTCCTCATCACATCATGATGCTACTTTTAGCTCTGCCTCTATTCCTTCATTCCAGTTTTTTGCCCCTTTTCAAGATCTGTAGTGTACAGTGTATATGTACAGTGTACATATGCAGTGTACAACATTCTTCAGCAATTTAGGAGACTCTCTCAAAACTATATGCAGGCTGCTTTCATACTGAACAACCAGGGTTTCAGGGTATTGATTTGTGCTGACCTATGATACAAGCATGCCTCTAGTGATAGAGCCATGATCACACCTCTGTAATCTGTGTGTGGGTTCCCAAAAGCTGTCATGAACCATGGATTCACAGCATATTATTCTTTACACAAGCAGTCTGCTGATCATCCAAGAGACCAGCTGCAGTGACAACCAGTGGGGAGCTGATGCAGGATAGATGCACTACAGCAACTGCCAAGGAAGCGCACACAAGCTAGGCCAACATTATGCGCTGCACCGCCAATGAATGGACATCCTTCTTGTTCACATATTCTCCAGGCTCTTGCCATGGACTGGGCTATGCATTAAAGACCTGCACCAAGTCTGTGGCTGTGGAGAAGCCCAGAATCCTGTCCTCCTGCTTCGCTGACTCCACAAGGAAGGAGGTGCACTACTCATTTTGACAAAGTGTTTCTATCATCTGCCACCACCTGTCATCTCCCCAAGGTTTATAAACTCAGGCCGACAGTCATCATATGAGCCGCAGGTAATGAAGTGTGTGACCTAGTGCTGTAGCCCAGTTGGTGCAACATCACTTGTTCAAACCTCCTCTCTGTAGTGAATTGAAGGGAAGATGCTTTGGTCTTATGAACTCATTTGGGATAAGGGCTCCTTTGACCTCTTCTCCTTCTCTCTCTTCCCTTTGTAGCCGGAGACCCTTCCACTAATAACTGCTGGTTTGCCTCCTCATGGCCCCCCAGTCACAGTGGTTCTCTTGTTGCTATCGGATATGCGGGCAAAAGGGCCAGGATAGAACTTTTCTCGCAGTTCCAAAAATCAACTTGCCAATACAACCAGAAATAGGTATAAGAAGCCCACTGGCATTTTAAAACAACGAATCATGTACTTAGCCAAGTTCAATTGCAAACTTCTTTAATCCGCACTAGTATAGATGTCTCTCTTAATTGTCATCATCAAGCATTTACAGGCAGGTTTCATAATAGACAAATTCAACATTAAGGAACTTGAAAATGACAGTAAAGCCTTGAAATTGACCCATATTTATATCAGATATCCACCTAATTCGCTTTGATGCCCAGACTACTAAAATGTATCTGACTTAAAATGATATCAGGTGCACTATTTGTAAACAACGGTCCAAGTTGCAAACCCATGCAAATTTGGAGACTTAGAATGGGATTCTCACGTCCTCATCTGTATCAAAATGGAAGTGGTCAGATTTAAAACTGGCAAATAGGAAGAGATTCTAGGATTTCCAACCCCTTTCCTGGCATCTGATTAGTGGGTTTTGGAGCTCAGCCATGCATTCACAATAGGGTACCACTGCACAACATGCCTACAAAGTCTAGAGACGAATACAGCAAAATCTTTGAAACAGGATGAACAGATGGACATCTGCTGGACTGTTTCAGAGGCACACACGTTTAACTTGTCAAACAAATAAGTTTGAACCTCAGGGCAGCACGGTGGCTCAAGGATTAGCACTGCTGCATCACAGCACCAGAGACTCGGGTTCGATTCCAGCCTTTGGTGACTGCCTGTGAGGAGTCTGTATGTTCTCCCCGTGTCTCTGTGGGTTTCCACTGGGTGCTCTTTACCCCACAGTCCAAAGATATGCAGTTTAAGTGGGATTTGCTATGCTAAATTGTCTGTCGTGTTCAGGGGTATGTAGGCTAGGGAGACAAGCATGGTAGATGTGGGATTACAGATTTAGGGTAGGGGGTGGGTCTGGATCTTTGGAAGGTCAGTGCTGACCCCATGGGCTGAAATTGGCTCCTTCACACTGTAGGGATTCTCTGAATAGGAAGGGATTTTGGTGGGGCTGTATGAGAAGTCAGAGCAATTAGTCATCTACGAAACTAAGACGTTTCAGACAACACAAACATGCTCTCAAACTTGTCAGTCTCAGCAAATTCTCACATTGCTACCTTATTTCTCCCTCAAGAGATGGTGTCCCTGTCTCCAGCACAACCTTGCCACCGCACAACAAAAATACCATTAGAGGGCACTACATAGTTGGAGGTGAATCGCAAGTTAGGAAACGACCCGACTCATGATTCCCCCTTCTGGATGAAACTCCAGGCCTTGGTATCCATTTTTCCTGGAAAAGATGGGTAGCCGCAAGATGAAGACAGCTTGCAGTATGATTCCAATCTTACTCATGCATAGCTTTTGGTACACGTTAAGGAGACATGTCTGCAGAAACCAGTTGTGCACTTTTCTTCATATTAAGATCAAGCACATCATTCACCAAAACCTCATAAGGGCTGCTTGCCTAAGCAGCAAGGAACTACTGTCCCAGGACTGTCTGCGGCAAAAAAAATGAGGATTTTGGAAAGAACCTAAAATACATGATATTTACACATACTCAGTAAAACGACCTCGTCTGTACTAATATCAGTGAGGGTTTTGGGTAGGTTGAAAGACTGGAGATGGAAAAGAGGCCGTGTATCTTATCTTAAGAAATAGCAAACATAGGATGTCAGCACGGTAAAATGGCAGTTTGAATGTTGTAACTAAAAGTTAATTGACAGCATGATTTAACATAAATGCAATCCCAGAGATTTGCACCAAAACTGAAAGTAAACAAGAAAAGAATCATTCTTCCATAAATTAAGGTACAAGGCAAATTGAGAAAATTAACCCACAAAATCAAGTATTGCCATTATTAAAAATGCGTACCTTATATTTTCCACACTTTAAGCTCGGCAGAGAATTTCTTTATTCATCAATATGGATAAAAGCCATAATAATATCCAAAAATTACCCATAGTGAGGGATACCTGCTACTGGCCGCAGTCATTATGAACAGTTTTTTTTTGTCAAGGCTTATTTTAAAGAATTATTGAGACAACTCTGCTTTAATAAGATGAACTCTTGGTTTATATGAACTGAATCAGTCAGTCACGACAGAGAGTCCTTGTGTGATGTCTCAGAAAATGTGGGGCAGTTGAGAAGTATAATGCCAATGTGCAATAAAATGCTTTTTGTTTTACCAATATTTTCACAATCAGTAAATACCTGCTTAACTTGCATGTTTTAAGTGCCTGCAGAACATCATATGACTTTATCCAACAACTTTAGGAATTACAGTATAACTGTCAAATAAACATGAAACACTGTTAAACTGCTTATTATTGATAGGAGGTATATGTGTACCAGTAGGCTTTTCAAAAGCAAAACTAAGGGAAACAATGCCAAGTTTCTGTGAAGGCTTGTATGTGAGAAAATGCTGGAGAGATACAGAACAATGCTTTGAACACAACTGAAGAAAATGCAGTCAAAAATAAATTCAGGGTAATTTACCAGGCAAACCAAATGCATATTCTGGTGGGAAGCATTTTGGAACAAGCATCAAGAGGGCAGCTGTTAAACATTGTCTGGCACTTTTGCCTTCCATACCATTTTTGTACACACAATGTGTGATAGTTGTTGTTTACTGTACGTAACACTTCTTGGCCAGAAACTAAAGCGACAGGAGATGGTTATGCTACAATTTATAGCAAAGCCACTACACACTTGTGTAAATGTCCACATTTTTCTTTAAACTAAAATAGTAAGCCACAACTTAGCTCTGTGGTAAAAATGACTTTAATGTTCTGTATTGATAGTTTTGCTTAAAAATATATAAAACGTCAGACTAAAGTGCAAACAGAATATTTCTATTATACTGCTTAGCATTTAGATATTTGAATATGCTATTTAATCTTCATCATGAAATATATAAATATACAAAGTATTCACAAAGGTATCTTGCTCAGGTCTTTGTTCATCTCAAAATGATGGAATTGCTGGGGGCATGTATAGTTTTAGCAGAGAATACCATCGCTATGACTCCCTCCCTGTTTCCCTGTTGTGCTTTTAATGTATAGTCTCTTTATGGTATGGCAGCCACAAAGGCTTGCTGCCCAGAAGAGACCACTTTGCAGTTAAACACTGTAGATAGTCACAGAGATGTTAATTTCATGCAACTCACAACCAGCAGTCCATTTAAAGCACAACTGATCCTTACTCTGGGTTGAATATATGAAGCAAATGCAAGTAAAACTAATTTAACCTTTGAAAACTTATCTCCAGGGGGGAAAACAGTCAAAATCCCTTTATAAGATTTTTAAGCACTGCAATTATTGATGAGTACTATATTACTTCAATTTTCTCTGATCAGAAAAGCAAAACCACCAGAGACTGGAGCAGCTGTCAAGTCATTTTCCGACTGGAATGAAGTAGTTTACAGTGGGTTTGTGTTGGTCTCCGAAGACCCAGTTAAGAAGCCTTTTTAAACTGCCTTAAAAAAGCCAACTCATACATTAATCAACTTCAGCCTCTGCTCATACTTGCTGCAATACATCAATTACTGTACTTTTCTAATAAATTCCCGTTGACGGTGACTGCCTTATTAAAGCCTACTAAAACGATACAATATAAGTAAAAAGGTTATTAATAGTACCTATCGTTGCAGCTATCGCCTTACGAAGAATTACTGCACAATCTGCTAACAGAATTCATACTGCATTACAATTAACATCAGTAAAGCTAATTCTAACAACATCCAGCTTGCTAATTTTATACACTAATAATAAAAGACATTGCTATGCAAGATCAGCCTCTTTTATCATGCTTCCATGGCTCACCAGAGATCTCCTGCCATTGTTCACATGAAAGACAATTATACCAAAGAACATCAAACCCAAAAATGACAATCTGCTAACCAGCACTGGGTATTGCTAGATTCATTTCTCCATTTTCTGAACCAATAGACAACATTTCTCGGTGTCCCCGAGGGGGAGGGGGGGGGGGGGGGGGGGGGGGGGGGTGGAGAAAAAAGAACAGTGCCCTGCACTGATTTATGCTTCTCTCTTCTGCATTCATCAACCGACTGCTGCCACTTTCCGATCAACATTTTTATAGCCTGAGGTTCAAATGCTGGACACGTTTGAAGAAATGCACCAATAATGATGGCCATATATTTCCATATTTAAAAACAATGCCGCATGTTTGGAAAACGAACTGCAAGCATGCCACAGGGGACTCAGTGTTGCAACAGGTTGCATACTAAAACTCAGCCCTGACAGCTGTAGCAATGCACGTTTCCCCTACCCCAAAACGAAATGTATGTTTCATGTTTACACAGCAGTAATGGGCCAGTGATCCCTTTTTGTGTCCTGTTAAGAGAGCACATGCTGACCAGTTTGCTTTTAGTGATGCAATCAGATCAACAAATAGACTTGAGTCCATTATGTGAAGATGGATAGGACGCAAGAAGTTAAATTACACAAAGTATTTGCAAGCTGAGAGCAATACATTACATTGCCCATCACTTTCTTCTGGTCCTACCAACAAATAGCATTGGAAATAAAAGATAGCTGGATTAAAAGCAGATACCTGCAAA
The DNA here is from genome assembly GCF_021869965.1 of Rhincodon typus. Lineage (NCBI taxonomy): Eukaryota > Metazoa > Chordata > Chondrichthyes > Orectolobiformes > Rhincodontidae > Rhincodon > Rhincodon typus. The sequence goes on from NC_063340.1 coordinate 54,962,443, forward strand.
TTTCATGCTTTACAGAAAAAAAACTTTAAATTTATGTGGCTTGCACAGGATAATAGAAGTGTAAGGTCTTCCAGCCTCTTGTTTAGCATAATTCATAAGACTTAAATCTTGCTTTACAAAGGTACCATATTGTCTAGCTGTGCCGTTTATTCCTAATGTTTTGTTGGAATTTATTGATGAGAAACTGAAGGTTAACTTTTTTTTGGTACAAATGACATTTTGTCTGCTTCATATTATTTTACAGATCATCAGATACTGAATCCCCTCTGCCACCTGGCTAAGGCATCTACTGAATAACATCCCTTAAGAGTGCTGGGTAACAATAATAGCATTTTCCATAAAAATTTTACTGTGCATTGCACTGTGCACACATAACACAAGCAGAACATTCAATACTATCTTGATAACCTGTTTTGATTTTTTAAAAATTATAACATTTAGAACATGTCATGATTAAGCAAACTTGAAAAAACTATTTTCAGCATCTTCTTAAACTCCACAGTAATTACTATAATTCCAACTGCCTTACCCATTCTACTTCCAGCAACCCAGCAACAGACAGAAATAAATTTGTGCAGAAGAGCTTTAAAATAGACCCACAACTATATTATAAACATTAATCTATAGCAAATGTTTGTTGACTCAATCTATCTTCATTTTGATGCTTTTGGTAAGACTTCATTTAATCTTCATTACTAGTGTTGGCATTGTGTTAAATTCGGAGGTTGTAAATTAGAAAGGGCAATTATTGAAACAGCTCAGAGAATGAAACCAATCATTTTGCAATTTCTTTTAAGCTTAATACAAGTTAACATAGTCATGAACTCTCAGATATCCGCATGGCTAAGATTTTTGTTTGATTTATTAAACTAATGCAGGTAATCTTGAGTATAACCTAATTGTTTACAAGGGAACTATTTGGAGATATTTTGTTGCTGGTTTCTGATGATGGGTGGGCAGAAATTGCAGGGATAAAAGAAACGATGCTTTTCCAATGTATCCCCAGGTAAAAGTAAACAAGGAGTGACACAGACATATTGGCAGGCTGCATCATACTGTCTTCATAAAGAATTGCTTGACATGCAGCATTAATTTGAGCAAAAAGAAAATTATTTATGGTAATAGGGAAGAACTGCAACAACCATTTCCTTTGTACCGATCCAGAATTCACAATGACCAGAATGTCTTATAAATTGTACAGTATATCAGAATAACCAATTTTTGTATTAAAATAAAGGCCATGACTGCATAACGAGGAGAGAAATTAGAATACCACTAGTTCATATTTCAGCAATATGTTGGAATACAACAGGATAGATTTTTGAACTTAAAACTATTTTGAGAAACTATGCAGAATTATTGAAGATTAAGTGCATGGCCAATTCTGTGAATACATTTTGACAGCTCTGATAAAAAGCTTAGAAACAATCCTCTAATGTTCACAAAATGATGATTTTATCTGCTATACATTTCTATCTTTAACAGGAAATGAAACCTAATGCCGATGCTGAATGCATGGATACTAGATGCTGCTTCTCATGTGCTACTTACAGCCTACACAAGAACCAGTGAGCTCTTTATTTTGGTTCCTTTCACTGCTGCATTAAATGTTTCCTCTTCCCTAAAGCAACTCCTTATAAACCTCTAGGGAATCTCAATTTCATTTTTCAAAACATGAACTAGTGGTATTCTAATTTCTCTCCTCGTTATGCAGTCATGGCCTTTACTTTAAAACAAAAATAACCTTTACAATAAAAAACATGCAATTTAACATCTCCATAGACAAAACCTGATTTGCATTGAATTCAGTTCTGGATCTTAAACAACTAATATGCTGAAGAAGAGCTTTTGAAGACTTTTCCCTTCACCCCAATAATCCAAGCCTGGTTAAAAAAGGAGAAGTACATGACTCGTGATTTATCAAACCACCTGCTATCAAATTAAATTTGTTCTGCACAAGCCTAACTATATTACTTTTGATACAAGCCAAAGCAATCTTCAGGATATGTTTGTGCACAAAATTAGTTTGTGCGGATTTCAGTTAATTACAGCACCACAGAAAGAATAATGAAATCCATCACCATTTAGCACAGTGCAACACACAGAAAAAAATGGAAACTGGAATGACAGGATGAAATGATTAATACATTCTTTTGAATGTAATTAAAATAAAAACATCTAAATGATCACTGTGGGCTTTCAAGGTTCTCAGGCATTGAACTTGTACAGTTAGCATACGTTTTTCTTACACTGATGAATGTTTCAATTTGATAGTACAGTTGCATTTCTTTTAATTTTTAACGCATTTTTCTTCTGGTAAATTAAACCGTATCTTCCATCTCCCTGGTCTCAGCAAACCTGCTGCCGAGAGAATGATTGGCCAGCTTCTCATTGCAGCCTCTGGTCTTTGTAACTAGCCACCAGAAAGCACTGGGGAATCAACAGACTTGACTTTTCCTTCATTCTAAGGGAAAAGACAATGTTGTGTTTATTGTCTATCTTTGGCTGGATGATACTGAACATTCTCCTTGAACAATTGTGGACTTCCTAGCAATCGTTCTACTAGTAGGATAGATACAGGGAATTCCAAGTCATTACCATAAAGACAATGAACAATGAGATATATCCAAATCAGGAAATGTGTGATTTAGAAAGGAGTTTGAAGGTGGCAGTGTTTTCACAACACTTCTGCTATTGTCCTTTGCAGGAATAGAGGTCACAGGAGAAGGAAGTGCTGTTGAAGTCTCTTCCAATTTTCTTTCTGCCCCTATACATCTCCAATACAACAACTATACTGCCTATGCTGCTAAAATTGGGAAACCAGCTGACAGAGTTGAGCACTCACCTGTCACTCAGTGGCATTAGGCATTAGTATTTTGTCTCCCAGTGCTACTTTGTCATGCCACAAACTTACATGTTTACCTATTTCACCACTGTACAACCATAATTGAGATTGATGAAAATGAGAACTCCCTTACTAGGGTTTCTCAATCTTGAAGTATTTGGATAACTTACATTATGAATCAAGTAATGCTCATGCCCTGCCATCCAACATTGCCCTATGTCCAAGAATGAATAGTTCACATATAGCTGCTCACTATCCTCTGCTCCTTCGGGTTTTAGCTTGTCATTTCTGTACAAATAAATTACTTTGGGGCTAGTCTTAAAAACTCGGTGCAAAGGGTTTGCATATTTTTAGCTGATGACAAAAGGAAGATTGGGCAAGTTCCACAAAAGGAAGAAGACCATTTTCCCCAATAACCAACCAGGCAGTGAGAAAAAATGCCCCAAGCAAATCACAAAGCTAAATAGCTGAAAAGCAAAACCAGCCCATTCCAGAAAGAAATATGCAAGAGTATAACTTTGGTTATGGATTAAGTTTGGTGAATTAATTTATTCAGGCCGCTAGAAATGCTGTGCTCCTGCCTTAAATTTAATCAACAGTGTACAGAAAGGGGCTCTAAATCAGTTCACACCACGATAGGGAAGAATTGAGAAATCAGGAAAACTAAGAGAGAGTCTAGAGCTTCAGAGAAAATCTCATCAACTAAAGAGCAGGTTATGTACATGCCATCTCAGCTTTAGAAGTTATGTAGCCCAGGAGACCAGAAAGGAAAGGGAGAAAAATCAAAACAAATCAAATATTCCTACCCCAGGGAGAAACACATTAAAAGAAAGAACTTGCGCTTATATAGCATCATTCATGACCTCAGGACATCCCAAAGCACTTCATAACCAAGGATGTACTTTTGAAGTATAGACATTGTGGTATTGTGCAAACACAAGCTCTTATTTCCAATTTTTGTCAGTAGCAGGTGATGGATTTAAAACTACACACAGATCTTTAAACTCAGGAGACACATACTTTCGTTTTTTGTTTTGAAGTTGTTGCTGTGTCATTGAATTAATTTCATTCCAAATATTTCCCAGTTTTGTTTTGAAGTATCTATGAATAAATTTCTTAGTTTTATTATTAAGACTGCAATGATTAATCTTGCTGAATGCTGGTCTCAAAATTTAAGAAAATATTCATTTTGAAATTTTTGTGCTTCACATTTCTAGGTCTGAAACACTGCTGTGGAAACCAGAATTGCTCTGCACTGCGTAACCATAAGTTTTGTTACAAGTGCCATGAAAAGAAAAGGGAATAGGCCTGAAACGTCAGCCTTCCTGCTCCTATGATGCTGCTTGGCCTGCTGTGTTCATCCAGCTCTACACCTTGTTATCTCAGATTCTCCAGCATCTGCAGTTCCTACTATCTCTAACACAAAAGATATCTCTTTCTATTTAATTCTTAACCTAACTTATTAACCTATTCGCTCCTACAAATCCAGCCTCTTTTGTGAGTTCTATGTTTGATACTCATAACCCCTCTCTTTTATATCTTCCTTTGGTGCTACTATCTTTAATAATGGCCCAATCACAAACACTTTACCCAATTCACTGTTGCCAATGGTTTGCTGCTTTTTCCAGTTTCCGAAAGATTCATTTACACATGAGAACTTTGGAACATCTCCGTACTCCAACTGAAAGACATGGAGGGGATGAGAGAGGACTAGCATTCAGGGAACTCAAATAAGTAGAAAAGACTGGAAAACAGAAATACAAAGAAATGACGCATAGGAAAGAGAAGTAAGTAAAAACATTTTGAGCATTATGTAAAAGAAGAAATAAATAATCTTATGATCAAAGATGCAAATATATGTATATTTTAAGCTATTAAATATTAAAATCAGATTTGAGTACAGCAATGGTATGAGTAAATGGTAACCACTTGTTTTGTTTTAAAATCAGACTGTTCACAGGCATTGACTAAAAGACTGTATTTTCCCTGCCAAAGGTGGTGAGTGGGGCCCAAACATGGAAATCCGGTCCTCATCTCCAACAGAACTCATTTTCACTGGTAGGGAAAAGAGGCTCAGGTTTGCATCACAGAGTTGGGAAATCAGAATCACCAGGACCATTGGAACTCAATACTATGGGAGCATTTGTAAGTGCTCTTGAAGAGCAGGTAAGTCCGTAGAACTGTCAAGACTTTTTATTGAAATTTCCAGCTCTTATATTATAACAACCATCTGCATGCAACAGTCAGAGTTCTATAAAGTCAAAGCTGTGAAGGTAGTTAAATCCACAGCTCTGGAAAAATGAAAAAAGCTTGAAAAGTCTCTGCTAGTAACTATGCTTGTTTACATTTTCCCAATGGTTATCACTATGTAATTATTATTGTTTAGCTGCTTTCCATAAACCTCATTATCTCAAAGGGAATCCTAAATTCTAGTTTGAATGACAAAGAGGTTATTTAAAGATGACAAGTCTTTGACGTAGAGTTATGAGTACAAATACATATGATTTTGAAAGGGATTAAGTAATTGAGGGAGTTTAAATGCTTTGAATTGGCTTTGATAAATGGGACTTTTTATGTCGTAACTCTGTGATGTATTCAGAACTTTATTTTGTTTAATCTCAAAATGGTTCCTAGGGTCTTATGGTGAATGTTGTGGAGAATGTGAACAATCATTACAGATATAAGTGATGGCATAAACGATGTAAGAGGTCATCGGAAGTGAATGGGGACATGGATTAGTATGTGCTACGTCAGTGGGACATGTGGACTGGGTGGGAAGTGTGGGGTGAAGTTATAGAGCATAATTTTTAATAAATTAATAAATTCACTGCAAAAAAGTCCCGGGGATCTGAGATCAGCCTTTTAAACAGCCCACCTCAGCACCTGTGGCCATCTAAGTTCAGTATTCAGGGTGATGGGGCCTAACTCTATCCTCCACATCTCCCCCCACACCCCCCCCCGCACAATTGGTGTGAAGACCCAGGTTTGATAAGTGGGCAATGGAAATTGTGACATACAATTAATTCAGCTCAGTCATTTCCGATGTATACAAATGGAAACTCTACACTCTGTTCATTGCTTGACTCTAGTATGTACACTGTATTAACTATGCTGCTAAGTGGATACACACCTAAATGGAGGGTGTAATGTTGCTAAAGGCTAGGAGCACTCAAAACTAGATCATCCTTCTTAAACGTAAGGTGCCTTATTGCTGAGAGAATGTGTCCAGGCAGGAAGAACATGCAAAGTTCTCTGAGTAAACACTGAAGGAGAGGGCTGCTCTAATCACGGAGAAAACTTTGAAGGCATTGGGAGTAGACAGCTGGATGAAGGGCTACAGAAAAGTTTGATGATCTCACAAAAAAATCGTCAAAGTCCGTGAATATGCTTTCAAATATCATATCCTTATAAATGAGTCACTATCTAATCTCAAGGAAAGAATGTGACATACTCTGACCTGCCATGTTCAGCATTAGTGTCCTCTCTTATACAACAATGCATGATGCACTGTGGGATGTTGGAGATGTCATTTGCTGCAGTTTGCAAGGAGCCCAATGGGAAAAATGTAATGCAGAAAAATGCTGTCATCTTCACAGGCACCAGCAATGCCACCTTCACCCTGCTCTGAAGTTGCGGGTTGTGGCAGATTTCAGTGAGTGCTTCCTTCTGAAACAGAGACATTGAACATGCTGCTCCTCACTGAAGTTGCAAATTGCACCCTAAAGGCTCTGCATGGATATAGCCTCTTATTGATAGCATTTCTCCCTTTCCTTCTTGTTACTTTCCCCAGCATTTCTTTTTCTGATTCACTTCTGCTCATTCTCCTTATGATGTAACGCAACAGGAATAGAAAGTGCTGCATTCACATAACTGGTGGCCTGAGCAGAACTCTTGAAATCAGACCAAGGCCTCCAATAGATGCCACAGCACTCCCTGTAAACTTAGGTAGAGTATAAACTTCAATGCACTTGTACTCACTGAGCATCAAACAGTAAAAATTAATCAGCAAGTAAACTGATGGTCCCTTTAAACAGGGGAGTCATTCCTGCTACTGAACACATGCTCAGCCATGTAAGGTTAAAAGAGAACATTAGCTAGGATGTTTGATTTGAAAATGGCACTGCTTGAGTTAAGTCAGCATTGTATGCTAACTGATGTCACAAAATGCCTACATTGTTTACTTGAGGGACTCCCAGTTCCCACACTACTGAACTACATAGAATAGTGTTTAGTATGGCTGACAAAACATAGGCATGGAGTGTTGTGGCCTTTTTTTTTGTGATAAACCCATTTTGAACTGCCCATACAAAATATATCAAATGCAAATAAAGAAAATTACACACTTAAACATGGCTTGGTTGCTCTATTTTATGATTCACCAATAAGTATAAAGGAAACTGGAGGAAAAGATTCAAATTCAGAAAATTGGTGCAATTTTGATCATAATTTCTGCCCTGTCAAATGCAATTGAAACAGGAAGGCGATCCAATTAATATTAATGCAAACAAAAATTTAAAGAAGCGCAAACATTTCTGCAAAGTCGTGAAAAATAAAAGAATTAATGGGCTAATATCAAAGTGTCTCCTCCCATATTACTTGAGAGAAAGGATCGGCCCCCATCAAAACCTTCATCTATGAGTATGGATCAGATTTTTAACTTGTGATTTGGTATTAGGGTTACTTCACATTCTTTAACCCATTGCTCTTACATTCCATTATATGTAGAAATAATGGTTTGGAATTTCAACCTGCTCCACCACCACAACTTCACCAAACCCCACTGTGAAAGAGATTGCAAAGATCAAAATTGTTGCAAAACATTCGAGCTATTATTTGTCATTTCTGGTTATCAGTCATTTTGGAAAATCAACACAAACTATCACTCCATTACAATGTGCATTAGTATCAGAAAAGTAACAGTCACGAATCCTAGTGTGAGCACAGGACAAATCAATGTATGAAACCGCAGCTCACAACCACAATTATTCAACTGATGGGATCCCAATCTGAACGTAATCATCACCAAAAAGCTAAGACAAGGTGCTAATCTAGAAATATAGAAAATCAAATCCAAGGTAAGGTCATACGTCCCCAAGCTGACCCTTGTCACCATGGTAAATGATAGTATTCCACAAACAGCAACTACAAGCGAGAAGGTGATGTGTTCTCAAACCATTACCGCCGTTGAAACAATTTGCACAACATACAAAATGTAGTTCATGATTGTTACTCTGATGCTTCCCCATTTCCCTGTCAGGATATGCATGGCATTTATCTAAAACCTTGCTTTAACATCGTAGGCAGAAGTCAACAGCTCAGGAAAGTCACAACCAGTTCATTATAAAGCTTTGTGTGAGATTCAAGATAATCTTTGTCACCAAGTAGTTATATGAAAGATGACCACTATCTAAACAGATACATTTATGTAAGTGCTTATACCTGCTGAACTCAAGAATAGTGAAAAACCTGTTATTGAAATGTAATTTAATGGTTAAAGCTCCTATTAATAAAATGCCTTGTAACAATTAGTGAAAAAAATGAATGCCTATTATAAATTCTACATTCATAAGACATGGATTGGACTTGTGTTATCAATGGAAAAGTAACACCTCCAGTAATGATGCACAGGCTCTCTGGCTGAACATTAACCAAATCTCATCAATTAAGAGTTCTTCAAACATCTGTTCCAGTTCACCTGCAGAAGACAGTCAGTTTAAAGGAATGTTTATACTGTGACTTGGTTATTTGGTAATGTGAAAGTGGTGGTAAAGTTATAAGATTAACAAACTCACAATGTGAAAAGGAATGTAGAGTTTGATCTCCTCCAGGAAACTGTGTTACACCAGCTTGAGCTGTCACATTGTACAGTACAGCTCCAAATATTATGATCACACCTTTGTTGTGAGCTGCACAGCCAGTTTCAGAGTGTGTTCCTAATCTAAAGTAACAGAAACGTAACATGTTTTTGCACTGTGTACCTTTGAAACCCATTTTGAATCAAACAGAATGAACTCAGAATAGCCAAATCCATGAAGAACATGGCCATCGCCATTTCAGACTTTATACTGTACAAATTATAATCTTAGAACTGGATATGACAATTGCTGTGTTCAAGCTAGATCTCTAGGTTTCTCCACTTTTTGTAACACAATGCAAACAACAATTTGTACTTATGTAGCATCTTTAACATAATAAAACGTAACAAATCCCTTCACTGAAAAGTTCGAGAACAAAGTTTGACACTGAGCCACATCAGTAGGGCAAGCAACTAAAATGTTAGGCTTGAGAAACTTCTCTATAAGAATTGAGCCTTTATTTTCCTCTGGTTTCCCTCCCATACTCCCCAGGTTCTCTTTGGCCCCATCATGTCTACGAGAGTTCTATCTCTTTTGCACTTGACCCCATTCACAATTAATTTCTGTTTCTGATGCTGATGTCAGATATTGTGAATGGTTCCACCTCCTCAGGCACTGCCGTCTTATATTTCAAGACTGCCAACATCACTCCTTGCCTCAAAATACAGTTTGATACTTTCTATCTTTATAAGCTATTGATATTCAAACTCCCTTTCCACTCCAAAGTCCTTCCGCATGTCTTTTCCCACCTTTCCTGAAATCAGGTTTCAATTTCTCCGATCAGGATTCCAACCCTCGCCAAGCAGTGAAATGCTTGTCTCAACCTCAACTCATTTGCACCTGATACCCTCATCTAAATATTTGTTAGCTCCAGCTTCAACTATTTTAATGTGTCCATCCCTTGCCTTCCATTACACATCCTTTGAAAACTTCAATTCATTGAAACCTCTACTGCCAGTATTGTATCCCACACCAAGTCCCACTTACCCGCCATCTTTACCTTCACGGACCTAAGACGGTTTCCAGTTTCCCAAGTCCCAACATGTTCATTTATCTAATAAGATAATTCCCCCCAAGAAAAACAAAAAGCAACAGCTACTTTCTAGAAGAAAGCAGCAGAAACAATGTCAATTTGGATAAATGAAAGCAGATGGTGGAAAGAATTCTTTGGGCTTGACCTCTGTAAACCTCCCATGGTCAATAACTGAAATTGAACTGTACCTAGAACCCATCATATAATATACATTTTGACCTAAAATTTTCTTATTATAATAGCCAACCTGAATACCATTCCATTTAATATTGCACACTGTCATCACCTCTTATGCGCACAATGCTGCTTCTTTCTCTCACTAAAGCAGCACACAAATTATGTTTTTCAACTAAAACTCAAATAATAAAAAAAATTGTAATACTTATAATAACAAAGTAAAAATGTTTAACAAATTCTAAAAAAAATCTAATTTTCAATGATATAGATAAATATTGTACCTGATGATGTCAGCATTGACAGATTACAAAATACATCAACAATAGCAATTAAATCTGTTGAGAATAGCATTAAAGCAATTGCAGATGGGGAGGTGGGAGTAAAAAAGGACATCCAATTTTTATTTAAATCTTCCCTCCCCAATAAAAAAGAAACAACTCCTAGCAAAAGCTCTGACTGAATGGAAAACCAGAAATAGAGCTGATCAATACTTTTGACTGTGAAAGCAATTGTGTTCTCAGGGGTAGTGCGCATTGTATTTCTAAGTGCCTATGTGATACGATCCTTGGCCACTGTGAATGGAATGGAAACAGAATGCCATCTGAGGGAGATGCAAGTGCTAATGTGGTGAGGTAATGTGGTAAAGAATAGAATTCAACAAGGAAAGCAATACTGCAGAGCTCAAAATAAGATGCTGGTCCTTCTAAAATCTTAAAATATATATTTAGCTTACTACCTTCACCAAATGAAGTAATATTTTGGCTACTAGCTCCTCAATGGAAAAAAAATTACATCTTAATCTTTAATTACCTAATGAAGATGAAGAACCATACAGTTGCAAAGGGGAAAAGAACAAACAAATTACAGATTAAAACATGGCAACGTTTATCTATATTAAGCCTTTCAACTATTCACTTTACGATTTGTTTATTTAATTGGCCTGGAACTATTCCTAAACGTATTCCTGGCGCAAGTTTCATGGTTGATCACTGAAATGTAGCATCATCATCATCATGCTAGAGTGCACTATGGCCACATCACTCAAGCTGATAATGAGCACCTTAGGGATGAAAATGGCTATAATACCCAAACACAACCATGTTTTCACCATTATCAACTTGGTCGTTTTAATCTGTATAAAGGGGAACATTTTTTTTTAACGTTTAGTGCGTGCGTATTCTCAGTTGTTCTGCTTGGAAGAATAATGCTGCAGTTTCTAAAATCATCATGTATCTCCATTCATTCAGGTTGGATTGGAGTCACTGGACCTCATTTACTCATAAGCCAATGGATATAATCAAATACTGAAACATTTGGGACAATAATTAGTTGACTTTCGTTAATTAATAATTTAGCTTCTAAATTTTAGTTTGCTACTAAATTTTCAAAAGATGACTAGATATATATTGAGAAAGGAAAGATTTAGAGAGCTATCATGAAAAAAAGGAAGGTGAGGCTAATTGGTATCTCTTTCAAAGAACTGGACACACATAATGGGCTGAATGATCTCCTTCTGAGATTCTACAAAATACTTATATAGTGGGTACTAATACAAAAAGCAGGACATACATTCTTTCTATGTTTTCAAACAGAGTGTCATTAAATTGTAATAATGATTTTAAGAACTTAAAATACTTTCTTTCAGTTGCACTCCCAAATAATGACTCAGTAGTTGAACATTAACATTTACTTAAAATTATGAACTTGCATTATGGTAATATCAGCATGAAGTATATAAATATTAGCTATGGGTAAAATGATACCATTGAACTAATATGACAAATCTCTCATCAGTCCCCAGCATTATTGATAGGATGATTGAGTGAATAAAACACATTGCATTATGTTGCCTCACACACAACGGCCATGTTTCTTTAGTTGTAATCTATTTTCCCTTCTGTATTTATGTGCTTTGGTGCAACTAGACAAACTTCATGTAAGGGGAAATGTGTGTCTCATTTCACATGGGAGTGCACAGCCATGCACTCCCAAACACATTGATCAGATTCATGTCATTAGAGGCATTTAAAATACATATCATGAATATGTGCTGGCTCCAGAAGTTACACTAGAATTATCTATTTCACCACTAAGGCTCCCATTTTTAACAACATGGAAGCTCTGCTGTGGCAGGGGAAGCATGCTAAATTTGAATTTTGTATTTCCAGGTGAGGAATTTCAAACAAAGCTTCTAACACCACAAGCGTCGAATTTACCTAAAATTTGTACCATAACAGGAGCATTTATCGCTCGGTCAGACAACTTATGTTTCCACAAGAAAACAATGCCAATTAAAATTATAAAGTCAGTTTCTCAGATGATGAGATCAGTAACACTTAGCAAGTGATACAAAAGCTATATCCCATTGCTTCGGCATTTATGCTATTCATTGACCCATGCTGGCATGTGGACATCAGGAATAGAATCTTCTGCTCCCACTGGTATCAGGCCTAGCGGTAGGAAGGTATTTAATTAGACTGACAGTGGTGTACCTGTATCCTGCTACCTGCCCGCCTCTGCTGAAATTAGATTCAGGGCAGCAAGCTTTCGAACCCTGCCACCATTGGAGGTCCTTAATTGCCAATTATCGATTACTTAAAGGTTGAATCCCACGGTTTTGGGATTAACTCAGCTGAAGATGGGCCTGTCACAATGTTGCATGTATAGTGGCTGAGACCATGGCTAGCTTGTCACCTCCAGTGTGCAGGGTTGGAGTGGCCTCTCCATCAAGAGTACTCCCAGCACTTCAGGAAACTGGTTCCACCAAAAGCCGCCCCCTTGACCTTTGACCTCTCTGCCCTCCTTTCCCCCAAAAATTCTGACCTTGCAAAAATCTGACCCCCTCCCCTCCCACCCACTCCCACTTGTTGTGGGTGAGTCTGGGATTTTGGTGGTTGTGTTCCCAGCAGCTGTCACAGCCTCCCTCTGTGATGCTGCTGAGCCAGTCTCCAATTGTGGGGAAGACCTGCAGGTTGCCTTGGCACTTCCGGTTGGCAATTGACTTGATGGGACGTCCTGTAAAGAAGCCTGACTCTCTCACTCACTTTCCAACCAGCAGAGGAGATGCTTGAATAAGATTCTGCCTTAGCAACGCGCATCACTGCGCTCCGTCGCATGTTCACATTTACAATCTAGATACGTACTTAAAAAATGGCCAGTAATTACACAAGCTACTAGAACTCGCAATCAAGCCCAAACAGAGTAAACACTGCCAGCAGAGTACAGGATAAGAGAAAATTGGCAATGGGAGGAAATAAAAATCAAACACGGGACAAAATACTTTCTCCTTTGAATTAGAATTTAAAAGCAAGGATTTGGTATGTTTTCCTTACCCTCATTATTAGTTTTTTTACGGACCAATAAAATATTTTTTTCTGGACTCTACATATGCAGAATGAGTGATAGTTCTCAAAAGTACATTACTCAACTCAAAAAACACAAATATAGTAAATACCACAAATGTACATTGTTAACTTTTTAGAGAATCCCGAAGTAATTTTTGTTGTGATATTCTATGAATTTTAGGGTTAAAATTCTCTAGTGGCTAAGTGGAATTCTTTAATGTAGTCAGACTATATTTGCCATATCTGTCCATATAAATTCACACATGCTCCGAGATCTTGAAACTAGTCAACCAGTCAGAAAGGCACTGACGTTAATTAGTTATGAAGTGAGGAATGAGCAGGCATTAGTACTGAGACTAATCAATGGGAAAATCAGTCGAAGCAGGCAGTATAATGAACTGCTATGCATCTGTTTATTTTTAGATGGTTTGAGCACTTTTCACATTAAAAATAAATATAATGCAGTTTACTTACTGATAGCAATTCTAGCACTAGATTTGTTTCAAGACTTCCAAGGAAGGAAAGCAACTCACATTTATTTCAGAATGGTGTATTGCGGCACAGCATTTTGAAGCCTCTAACACTTTCACAGAAATTTGAATATCAAATTAAATCCAATGCATGGACAGGCCTACCGGACCACAAGCAGCTACGTGCCTGCCAAGAACATATACTCAAAACACCCAATTTCTTGCAGTAGTTATTAGCGATCCCTGGTAAATGAAAAATAATTGTACACAATGCAAAGAAGCCCCATTTTCTCAAGATACAGCTGAAGTGTAATATACATTAATTCCTCTATTCAAGCTACTATTGCATAAACTGAAAAGACTAGATTAATTTTGAGTGTGCTGAAAATTAAGTTGTAGGTGTTTAGATCTTAAACTGCAAAAGTGCCGTATACTGTAAAAGCCATACTAAATAAACCTAAGCAAAATGTTTAAACTGGATTTTCAAACTAAAAATTGCTCTCAGTGAATGTGTATCAGATTGGTTAATAGTTTATTTTTCCCTGTGCAGAGTGCAATGGAATATTTTCCACTACTGAAATGTAATTATCGTGGCCAAGGTTAAAAGAAATAAAAAAAAACTCATGTGCAAGAAAGTCAAAACCAATATTTATTTCTTTGGAAATATCCCTTGAATTCACTGAAGTAAAACATGCTTATTTTGTTGTGTTTATTTGCTTATTATAGAAATGCCACTTTGGGACTCTGAAGGCCAATCCTGGCAATTCTTGCAAGTCTTACATTTTCATGGTTGCTTAGAGCCGTTAAATGTGAAAGCATTTGCAATAAGAAATTTCATGGCCCTAAATTACACTAAATTATGGGCAAATCAAAATAAAAAGATTTACAGTAATCAGCCATACAATTTGGTTCCTAACAGACCTCAATATATACCTCAACAGCTCCAGGGTCCTCTTACTGTTTTTAAATAAACAATGACTGCCTTAAACTATCTTCTCCTACATGTCATATACTTTTAAATATATTCACAGTAATTCTCATTGTTAAAAAAACAATGATAGCCGAATGGATTAAAAATATAAATCCCATTTTTCCCTTCGTGTTGTGTTGTCTTCTCCTTAATCTCCTACGATCCTCGCCCACAAATCTTACAAGTGTATTTTCAACAGGTCTCCTGTATTTAAAGTTGTCAAGAGAGTGTTGCCGAGCCAACCCTGAAACCTACCAATGTCTGTCACCTAATGTTTGTAAGACTGTCATTGAAACATAGTGAAGATCTGGGGGAGGCAATGGCCTAGTGATATTATTGCTAGACTGTTAATCTACAGACCCAGATAATGTTCTGGGGACCTGGGCTCAAATCCCACCACAGCAGATGGTAGAATTTGAAATCAATAAAATATATGGAATTAAGAGTCTAATGATGACCATGAATCGATTGCTGGAAAAACCCATCTGGTTCACTACTGTCGTTTACGGAAAGAAACTGCCATCCTTACCTGGTCTGGCCTACATGTGATGCCAGACCCACGGCAATGTGGTTGACTATTAACTGCCCTCTGGGCAATTAGGGATGCGCAAAAAATGTTGCCTAGCCAGTGACATCCTTATCCTGTCAATGAACAAAAATAAATCAAACCATGTGGTTTTATATCATTAAAATATAAAGCACAAAGAGATGTTTTGGACAATTGTAAATTAATCCACAAAACAACAGCCTGGTAAAATACAAGCTCCAGCAACAAAACTTCTTACGTCTTATTACTTCAGTGGAAAGTTCAGATAACATTGGCTGGTGATTGATTAACCAATTGGAGCCATTGATTTTGCCCTGCTCACAAGGCTGAGATCAGAATACTTTTCATGGTTCACTCGTGTTCCTTGCATATCCCCTCCTCATTTCTTTGAGAGGCGCAGTAGGTGGTAGCAGGAATAAATCAAAAAATCTGAGAGTCTTTGATTGAAGATGGTAGTTCCTGTTATTGACCCTGATAAAGTTTGTGTAATTAAGGGGAAGTAACTTAAACACAATGTATACAAATGGGTACTTCCACCATTAAGGGTGCAGCTTGGGCAAAGGATGGCAGAGGCTACACAGTCTGGGTACATGAAGGGAAAACAGCTGCTGCTTCTCCGGAAAAAAAATTGACATCCTGCCAGCTTCCTCTGAAACTTAGGACTGAATTGTGTCATATTTTGACAAAGCATCAGTTTCTCTCCCAAAACCTTAGCTATCATCCTGAACGTGCTTCATTAACTACCTATGCCCCTAAGGCACCTCTCTCGTCCAATGCTAGCTGGATTCCACCATCCCAGAAAAATTCCCCACTGCCAGGATATCCTGGCATTGACACAATATCCTGGAACTGACTGGCATCCTTGGTGCCCATGCCATTTTTAAAAGGCCATTGTGCACCTTGTCACACACTGTCAGTCTGAAGCTGTTCTCTATGGTTCATGATATTTTCCTCAGACATGTGCAAATAAGAGGAAACTGGCACCACACATGAGGAGGAAGGGTACCTGGGGGTCCTGATGGACAGGGTGATGCACAGAGCAGAATGTCCTCTTCCCCCAGGATCAGCCATACTATCAGACCCTGACAGCTTGGTCCAAGGTTGCTATTTGGTCACTGCAGTCTCAACCATCTGGAGGAATGCCTGACAGTGAAGGAAAATGGCCAATGACTTTCTCCGCTCGGTCAGTATAACTGCCACCATCTTCTCTCTGCAGCCTCACACAGTCACTCAATCTCTGCTGCTGCACTCATTTTCCACCCCAGTTCATACTCTACTCCTCTCACTATTACATGCAACATTTTCCTGCACTCACTTTCACCCACCCAAAACCCACATCTCCCCTTAGCCTACGTGCCCTATGCACTGCCTCTTACTCTCTCAGAAAACTTCACCATTTTTCCCAGACCTGCACCAGCAGCACTAACAACTGTGACAACTACTTCAGCAGCCTTAATACCACTCACTGCAGAAGAAAACAAACACAATAAGGCAGAAAAAGCCAAGATGGGTGGTGAACTGCCTGACATCTGGCTCCTCATTTGCTGCAAGGAGAGAAAGCGGACTCCGATCACTTGTGCAGTTGACCGACAGTGTCTAAGCTGCTGGGCTGGTATTGTAGGCTATCCTCGTCATTGTGTGTCAGGACTCCCTGACTGAAAGGTGTCTTGAGTGAGGACTTCTGATGACAATGACAAGCTTCCAGACCTTGTGTCTGCACTCAATGGCATGGCAAAACAGAAGTACTGAGAATCTGGGAGCTCCAGCTGATGGGACATATCCCAAAATGGCAGGACTAGGAAAGGCAAGACAAGGCAAGAATGCTGTCAGCATCCAGGTTGAGCGAAAATGTGTAAAGCTAAGCGATGTTTACAATTGTGCTCTTTATTTTATGTTGCCTCGCCTCATTCTTCTCACGAAAATGCATCACTTTACACTTCTCTGAAAAAATTTCCATCTGCCATTTATCCACCCATTCCAACCTATTTATGTCCAAGTCTATTTTAATTGTATTCAATGTATTTTTGTATTCACAAAAGTAGGTACCACTTTATTTTACAGAAGTAGATTTTCATATATCTCTTTATTTATTTAAAATTTATAAGAACAAGCATAACATAAATAAGTGACTTTTTTTTTTTAAGAAAAGCCATGTCTGAATAGTTATTTAAAATTTTATATTATCTTTTAACATATCCTTCTTGAAAATGCCATTTTATTCTGCGCACACATTTTAAAAATTTTTGCATTGACTTGAGAGGTAGGACAGAATCTTTCAATTTGCCTTCTGTGTGAAGAAATCCATGCTACCTTTTCCAAGGAAGGCCCATTGAGCCACACATCAATCAAGCAGTGATGAGGCCATCAGTGGGCCTACACCCCAAATCAGCATTCAAGGGACAGAGGTCCCATCCAGGAAGAGCTGCCGGACAGTCAGAGGCCTGTAGGTGCTGCTATGAGTGCTCTCAAAATCTGAGGACCAAGGACAAAAGCTAAGTAATAGGGCTGTGGAGTCAGAAGCAAGGTCTGAGGGTTGGCTCCCAGTGGAGAACATCCAGACCAATGTCCAGTCCCTTTGATTGGGGGAACAACCCTCCGCCAAGGTGCCTGCACTGTGGCAGATGTCATTCTGCATAGTAACAGGCCAGATTGCAACTGGATAATCTCATTGGTGACAGGCTAAAGCAGTCAAGACATAATTGACTGACCTCAATGGGCATTAAATGGCAGCAGGGCAGGGAGGACAACTTTGAGCATGCCCACCCAGAATTTATTTCTGCTAGAGGCAGGAAGATGGTGAGGGTTAGGTTCACCACCATCCTACTACCTTCTCACCTCCAAGCTAGCCACCATGGGGAGCAGAAGATTCCACCTATTAATTTTATTTTTCTCCAGCAATGCTGCCTGACCTGCCAAGTATTTCCAGTACTTTTGTTTTTATTTTCAACCTAGCCTGTTTTAATTCTCCTCACCTTGTCATCTGGGTCAGCAGACTTATTTGTGAAGTTACCACATTTGTCAACTGGCAAATGGGATCAGGTTGCTTCAGACTAAGCCCATATTGGCCCAGTCAACTCACAACCAATCATATGAAAAACATATAAATGTTCACTATCAATGCCAGCAAACTTGGATGTTTGCACATCCGACAGTAGAAGGTGGAAATCCAGAAGCTGTTGTCAATAATACCTTGTTCCTCAACAGAGTGTACTAATGCAGTCTTTGTTGATCAAAGCTGTTAAGAGATTACTGTTGTTGCATGATCCTAAGATAAATGTACTCACTCTGAAGTCAGATGAAAAGATATAGGATTCTACAAGATGGAGTAACTGACTTTTTAAACAGGCTTAGTGATAATTACTATAGAATAACATCTCTGCCCTAAAATATTTAATTTACAAGTGTATAGTCTTATTCCCTCCGAAGATAGTTAGTGTTACAGATTATTTTAGAGAAATTAAGGTAATTTTTTTTCCAGGCAATTTCTGTTTTTTACACTTGCATCTCTCCCTTAATACCGTACATACGCCCATACCTTGTTGTTTTCTGCACAATTAACCAAATGTAATTTACATTTCTTCTTTGTTACTTCACACTTTGCCATCTGTATGGCTTAGTAAGGATTCTTCAATCTAATATGTTGAAGCACCTTCCTGATACTTTGCTTGCTTACAGGCGTAACTGGTATCCTGTAAATGGTGCCCAATTGCAGCAGATAGTTAATGACCCAAGTCTCACTGACAAGCCTAATTCTAATCAAAAGTACATCAGGTGAACAGCTCACAACAAAATCTAGGCCAGTGCTTCCATTTCTATCAGATCTTTCACACCTCTCCCCCAACCCACCTGATTGCCAACTTTATCACCTTCCTCGATCACTCCCTTTTTTCAAAATCAGCCCGTCTTCAATCTTCCTTTCCTGGTCACCCTCTACCAGATCGTTCCACTTTCCTGAATGCCCATTTCCCTTCTCTGAATCACATTAAATCCAGTGGCAACACAGAAGTCCCAATTCAAATACAGCTCATCAGCAATTCACCTGAGAATATCCAGTCAATGTTTCACGGGCCTGTTCTGTTTGAGGACAGAGTTGATGTTGTGTGGGCCTTAGGCCTCACTGTTCTGGCAGAGGTCTCTCGACCAGGTTTGTACCAGCAGGCCAATTCTAAGTCTCCATGGGATAGCGTGCTGTTACCCTGCACCCAATTCATAAAGTACTGGATTTGTCCTATTTGTAAGAAAAAGGAAAAGTAGATTGATATTTTATAACATTAAAAAAGTGTTTATTTAATGCTTGATCATTTCCAAGAACACCTGAAGAATTTGATATCAAATAAACATTTTTTTTGTAGTGCCATCACTTTTGTAATTTTCTATCCAATAAAAGTGCTTCAATAGTTTTAAAGCACTTTGGGACACTCTGAAGTCCTGAAAGGCTTCACACAAAATGGGATCTTTTGTTGTTGCAGGTAAGTGAAGCAACCAATGCATACACAGCAAGGCCCTGCATATCGTAAATTACATGCATGACTTGTTCATGTATTTTTGAGAGGTGAACACTGGCCTGAACACCAGGAAAACAACCTGCTCCCCTGAAAATACTGCCATGGGATCTTTTTAACACACCAGCACCATCAGTGGAGACAGATAAGATTCACTTTACTGACTCATGTGAAGAATGACATCATCGACAATGGAGAACACCCTTGTTCTGTAGGAATTAAACCAACGGCCTTTTTGACACAGAGACAGGTGCTACAAACTGAGGCAAGCTGAAAAAGTAAGAAGGGAGAAAAAGAGGAAAAGTGTTGAAAATCTAGTGCTATGCAAACTTATAATGACTATGAAGGTAACATTTACACTCGACTGGCTTATGGCCCACATTCTATGGTTTTTTTAAAATAAATTTTGCACTAAGTATAGCTGAAACATTCCATCAACATAACTTTCCATTCCGTTTAAGACTCTACTACTTACAGCTCCCCTGTTGAGCAATGCTGGAAACAAGGAAGGGCTTTGCTAATCATAATGACTAACAAAAATATGAAAATAATGTAGTTACAAACAAAGGTGACTGTGAAATAGTTCACTGTTTTAATATCAGCACCCTACATTCTCCCTTTTATCCCATTCCCCTCCTTTTCTTCCGGGCACACGCACTGTGAAAATTTCGACAGAGCAAGTTAAATGAGTGCACTGTGATGATGCTTACACATCGAAGCAATGATTTAAGACTTTTCCTCTAACATTTGTGCAATAAAAGCCACACTGCTGGATTCAAGCTTTCCATGTCCCTAAAGGAGAAAAAAATCTGCACTATTATTTAGGATGAACCCTGCTTGCAACAGCAAGAGCTAAACATGCTCAGCTGCTGACTGCAGTAAGCAGCTTGCCAGCAGATGCAGAAGCAGATTTCCATTTGTCGACTAGTGTCTAAATGTTTATGTTACATTAAACATAGTTGCACAGCATAATGTACTGTATTTCACTTAATATTACTGCTCAGTGTGTGGGGTGTAACATGTGGAATACTTGGATAAAGATGTCACTTATATGCAAGTTTTATCACCATCATATTCACAGACATAATTGACATATACAAAAATCCAAATTCTTACTATGCTTCCCTATTTTTGTGCATTAGCAGAATGTGAACAAAAAAATAACTTTTTCTTGGGATACATCATATGCTACATGATCATTAAAGTTGTGAAATCATCTGAAATAAAGACCAATGGAAACCCAGAAAAAAAGTTGCAAGGTTACCATTGAATTGAGGGGTTCTGGTGACACCGAGCACAGTAGGAGATCCCTTGATTCATTTACAATGGTCATCTGAACTTCAAGATTTAATTACAGCTTTGAACTCACTCTTGGTATCTGTTGTTTTTCAAAGCATATGCCATTTCATTTCTTTGTGTATATACTTTTGCAGTTCACTTTTCAACAGTATTTTATGAAGAGCATCCAATATCAAGGATTTCTGGTCTTGGTGCAGGGTGATATTATTAAATGTGTATTATTGTCCTGCATTATCAACAAAAGGTAATCAGGTTTTGAATCCATTTTTGATTGTGAAAAAATACCACAAATGCTCTAGACTACCTACTCACTGAAAATTATGACAACACTGGTGTTAAACGCAATTTGAATCATGTAAGAATCTGGCTCCAAAATAATTTAAAGTGCTAACTTGTTTGTAATCCTGAAAATATATACTAGATACTTTATCTTGTATTGATATCTGAATTTTGCAATATAATCCAAAAGTTCACCATATAATGCCACCTAACTTTAAATCTCAAAAATACTTAGTGATAATGTAAACTAGCAACGTCATAAATTCCCATTACACGATCATCAACGCACTCATTAATACAGATTATATCAGCGATTTTGCCAACATAACTGTGCAGGTTAATCCAGTTCCCTCAGTTCAACAGCTATAGTAACCCCCTCTGTTCAACAGCTCTATAACTCACTGAGCCAGTATGCTAGATATGGTTCTGAGCACTCATATGTCTGAAATAAATATTTTCTTGTCAGGTTCAATCATAATTATTAAACTTCATCCCTCTGCCACAAAAGAGATATTAAACTTTCACATAAATCTTTCCAATTGTTTCAAATTTTCTTTTTATTTTTACATTGTTTCTCAACTTTTACTTTTTATCCAGTTCATCAAATCCCAGTTTTATTTCTGCAAAATTATATAGCTATGGTAACAGAGTAAAGTCACAAAAAAAGCTCTGAAAAAAAAAAGTTTTCTATTTTCTAAACTTTGGAAAATATTCCCTCATGAATTTGACTCTTTCATCATGAGAAGCATTCTGTATTGCTATTCACCTCAGCATTATTTTCCACACATCTGTTTCATTTGTGTGTATTTAATGATGGATACTACTAAATCTTTCCTCTTGAATTCCCCTGGCAAATCCTTTTGAACGACATGTCTCCAATGGCAAACGGGACAGGTGGATCACATTCTTGCACTCCCCTACCAATGGCCTCTTTAATAAGCTATGAAGTGGCACAAGTCAGCAGGCCAGTGAGCTCACTTCTTCCAGGGTTCCTTTTTCCATGTAAGGTAATGGAAAACTTACAAGTCGGGAGTGTGAAACTGACTCTGCATGGTTCCACTTGATGGTGCTACACACTAGTGCTCCCACATACAAAACCACCAAATTCAACTGCTTCTCTAAACTGGAAAAAGCTTTGAAACTCCATCGTCACTTCAAACTGGCAAAACAACAACCACTAGTTTCCATTTGGCAGATACACTGAATTTCCAGAGACCACGCAATGCATAGAAACATGTCATTTTCACTTTCTTTCTGGGCAATTCTGACTTGAACCTAGCATTAAGAGGGTAGTAATGGCTACAAAGTGGGATTGAGGACTTTGCGGCTCATTAACGAAGCTGTGGCCTGGGCCATTTTGAAAGGGATCAAGTATTCAGCACCCAAATCACATGCCTGTCTTAGATTGCATACAGTCTTCAACGTGTAAACTTAAGTCCGAAGACATGGATTACCATATAAAGGAACACTGCGCACGCTCTCATTGGATCCACCCAAGTTAGGGCCATTAAAAAGTCAAATGAGAGCCGAGCTTAAAACAATTTTTGTGAAGCAGGAGCACTGCTCTGAGTTTCTCAAAACTAACTGGGCCACTGTCAACCTTGCACACTACACCTCCCCCTATACTTGTAACCATCCTCCACATTTAACTCGTGATTGGCAGGGATGGCCCAATGTTATCCTGCCTTTTTTCAGTGAGTTACCCATTTGGCACCCCTACAGCTTGGCAGCCAGATACAAATGTCGCCAGGGCCTTCGAATCTTGGCTGTCTCATCACCATGGGTAGGCAACTAGCTAACTCACTCTGTTTGTTAGGCAGCCAGAAGTCAAATTCAACCTCCTCTTGCTGTCTTCTCAGTAGAGAAAGAGAAAATTATTATTCAAGTAGTCAGAAAGAAGCCAGGTCACTCTCATTCATGCCGTGTATGACATTGACAGAAGCCTGGCAATGGATCACCTTCAAAGTCTTTCATCCCGAGTACGGACTGCTGCTTGGGGGCCGGATGGAGGAGTGAGAAACAAAGTCAAAGGACAAGAACAGAAATTATTTATAATTTTATCCTCTCAAATTTAACGTGAAAGAAGCTTAATTTTTGTTTTGTACTGAAATAGCTGCCTCCTCTGCTGTTTTCTGTCAGCATAGTTTCTTTCTCTATTGCAGAAAAATAGCAGTGTGCAAAACAGTACAAAGTCAATCCATCCTGGCAAATAATTAAAAGCCTCCCATTCAGAGACATGGAGGAGAATTCCACCTTGATTTGGCTCAGAGCCATGGAAAATTTCAGGCAAGCAGCAACAGTAAAGGCAGAACACTGAACAACCTCAGAGCAAGCTCCAGACTATATTAAGATAATGCAAACCAATTTTTGCATCCAGCATTCAGTAGCCTGACACTTCATCAAAAACCATTTTAGTGGCACCTGACAGACAGGGAGGTTCCTGTTCTTTGCTGAATGGTTTGGTACCATCTAAAAGCAAAATTGAAAAAGCAGCAGCTATGCACCTGTTCACCTGCTGGTGCGTAGGAAAACCCATTACAAGCTGACGAAAGATGAAACTAAAATGCATTTCAGCAAGTCACTCCAGCATCAGTGATTAATCTCAACACACCCACTGTACATTGTACTCTATAATTAATAACTTCTTAAAGGATGCTGGCTTGGCAGCAATCATAAGCAAGCTGTGGACAACCATCCCATGTGGCCTAAACAACATTCATAGATTGTAAATGGTTAACAAAATTAGAAGAGGAATGTATCATTTTTCTAAGTCCTTGCTTTGAAAAAAAAACGACTGCGTTCCCGCCTTCCCTTTTTTCTTGGATCCTTTTCCT
Organism: Rhincodon typus; assembly: GCF_021869965.1. Lineage (NCBI taxonomy): Eukaryota > Metazoa > Chordata > Chondrichthyes > Orectolobiformes > Rhincodontidae > Rhincodon > Rhincodon typus. The sequence goes on from NC_063340.1 coordinate 54,986,598, forward strand.
CAAATATTCTCCCTTCTCTTTCTGTGCCATATCATATATCAACTACCTACCAAGAAGACAGGCAATTAAATCTTTCCCATTACAACTTTTGTGCTATGACAGAAAAAGGTGAATAAAAGAGAGTGTTCCAGGTTCATATAGTGGCAAAAAAAATATATTCTCCTCATATGGGAAAAGCTTTAGTGCCTGATCCAAAATGGAGCAAGAAAAATTGAGAGTTTGTCAAATGAGGAAGTAGCAACATCACTCCGTAGCCCAATACCTTTATACTTTGGCACTACATTTCAGGGGCTGTTTTAAAAATGCAACTGTACTTTGATGGATAGGCCAAGAAAAGGGCAGTAAAACATAATTTACCACATGATTTCAAAGCACTAACTCCAGATGTTTTCTAGCTTGTTTCTGCAAAGGTTGGCACTTTTATTTTCCATAAAATGCACAGCAAATCAATATATCTGTATCAATATTATCATTATAGCTTTGGTTGATTCCAGAGAAAAGCTGATTGACAAAAAAATGGACAACAACAGGGATGGGTCCTTTCTTTCCTGTTCAGATCAGTCCAAGTGAATGACTAAACTTCCCCACCAATGGAACAGAGATTTTACCTCCACAATGAGGGCTCTTCAAAATGGAGGTACCTTCTTGTTCTCCCTGCAGCCTAGGCAACAACCATCTCTCTCTCTCTCTCAGAGGCTCTGTGATTGGGATGGAAGCTTGAAGAGCTTGCTCATTGTCCTTATTGGAAATTTAGAAGTGCCACCAAAAAGGTTGCAGCTATGGTCCCACTGCCCACCAGCGCAGATACAGAACCTGCACATGATCCTGAATTCAGGACATACCCCATGCCAAGCAAATCCTGACAATGCTTCATTTATATGATTTGAAAAGAAAATGTAACGAGAGAATATTCTTTTTTAAAATCATGCAGTAATTTGACATGGAAAGTAATTCTACATCTTACATCATTAATTTATTTACAATTATTTAGCACTTTCAATAACTATTCATTTTGTTGTACGTGAAAAGAAAATCATGGATAAAGAAAATACTTTTTAATTCATTAAGCACATTCTTTCGCTGCCTCACTAGAATCTGACTTACCATGGGTTCGACCATTCAGTCCAAAAGCATGACCCCGGGTTTCCAGCCATTTAATTCTGCGCCTCACTCCCACTCTGACTTATCTTTCCTTGGCCTCCTACACTCTTCCAATGAAGCTCATCGTTCGCTTGGCAGTACAGAACTTGAATGTTGCTGAAAAGAGAGACATGTTGCCGAAGCTTTTCGTCTTGCACTGATCAGGACAAAGGCAAGAATGCCAAACTTCAAATAATCATAACAACTCAAACCACTAGACTCAAGGGTGCTGATTAGCTGGCAAGTTAACACTGATTGACCACGGCATTGCGATGGAGTACAGGAAACTATCAGCTCACCAAGTTCCCCAGTAATTCATTCAAAGGGACACAATACTTGAACAGTAACCCTAGTTTGCTGAGATCGGATCCCTGCATACAAATGTACGTTGCTTTTAACAAGCCTAGGTGAGTTACATTGCAAGTTTGACTAATTATTTTACATTGGTTATTAGTACAGTTATCATCACCCTCAGCTTGTTCAACAAGTGCTACCCAATGGAGAAATTACATCCAGCAGTAGATGTTTTGTTCGAGGTTTTACAAGTGTACACTAGTGTGTATGGTCAGTACTCTGCTTATTATGAAGAATAAAACATGTTGTTTGGTCAATCAGCCAATCATTTGGATGTCTGGCCCACAGAGGCATCAACATCTTTTAGCGGGTTAGGAACCTTACAGCCTTCTCAATTTCAACATTTTCAGATCAAAACTTACATCGCCTTTTTGTTGTTTTTGAACAGCTACTGTTGTAGTGATTCTGCTTTTTCTTCTGTATGTCTCCTCTATACACTTTTTAGTTCTTTATTTGCCCCACTAACAAGCCCTTTGGCTTTGTGCCATCCTCCTGTTTGTCATCTGATCATTCTGTCCTCTACCCAATTCTACACCGTTCCTTTTGTCCTCGCTGCCATCCCCCAAAGCCTGCAACCTCTCTTGTTCTGCCTTTTCAACTGCTGGAAACCCATTCAATCTCTAAATATTTCTAGTTGTAATGAAAGGACATCAATTGGCAACATTAAATGCCCTTCTCTCTGCAAAGCTATTTCCTGATCTGCTGACCATTTCCAGCTCTGATTTTACATGTATAGTATGTGCAGTATCTTTCCTTAATCTCTGAAAATAGGAAGATTAGAACAGGAGCAGGCCTTTCAAAAACAAGACCCTATTCCATTTCTACCTTAACTCCATTCACCTGCCTTTATTTCATGTCCTTTTACATTCATACCCAATACAAATCTATCTTGGCTGTTTCAACTGACACAGCATTTTGGGAAGTGATCCAGCTACTCTCTACACTTTGCGTGAAAAATGGCTTTCAGATTTCACCATAAAATGCTTAACTCTAATTTTAAGATCATACCACGTGTTTTGGAATACCCCAGCAGAGGAAATGGTTTCTATTTATCTACCCAGTTTAATGTTATTATTATTTTAAAGAAAATCCAAGGCTTGCCCCTTGTAGTGAAAACCCGATGGCAAAGCGATACATTAAATGCAGCATAAAAGTCATTTAAAGAAACAAGATTAGTATTAATACAAAATACGAAGTTTACGTCATTTATATCCAGCGCTACATGATCAGATCTAAACTGTAGTCTAGTTTATTTGAACAGTTTAGTGTTGGATGTTAAACCAAGCTTCCCAGGAGATACTTTCACTCTGATTTCTACCTGAGAACTATGCATAACACTAGTTTGTGAATACCTAGATTTTAGTATTAATTTACCAACATCTACTATGAGCATCTAGTTAATGTTCATTTTTACTTAATTGGGTAAAATTAATTACAATATTATTTCTCCCATTAACTTTTGTTTTTGTCCTTTTCTTTCCTCCTAAAGCACACTATGTCTATTCTGTCCTTTAAATTCAATGGTGGGAAAGTGCATCTCTCTGATGCCTCCACCTATCACTGGTGCTATCACTGATTCTATTCTCTGTTAAATCCATTCGGCAAATTAAACAGTAAAAAAGCGCTTTGAAAACATTTTCATTCTAGCAACTAGATAAGAACAATATGATAGAAGTCAGTCAATGTTGGAGAACTACAAATTCACACAAACATCATTTGCCCATGACTTCTAAGGAGAAGACAGATTTTGCAGCAAACTGAGTAGTTAAACGAACTATCAAATGTTTTGACAAAAGAAAGAGAATGTTTGACAAACATTTACAATAGCTAAATGGAGGGTAAACGGAACAGCAATTAAAGGAATAATTTCTCCTCATTGGATTATAGTTATTTAACACATAAACCTAATTTTCTATGTCAACGGGAAGGTTAAAATTTTAAAAATACTTTACATACAATGTAACTGAAGATGAAGTGATAACTGCTGCAACATACAAAGACACCATAATGCTCAAATGATTATTGCGGATTTATTAACTGTCACTAACTGTTAATCAAATCACTTTCTACTGCCTTGACTTCACGATTACTTATTTACTGTTTCAAAGTAAAATAAATGTATCAATTAAGCCAATACAAGTAAAAAATATTAAATCTATTTACAAAGGATGACAATATATTGAAAATCAACAAATCTCACATTTGTTGCCTGGTGATGTCCTTAAAAGGAAAGACTGTGACTGTGAAGCGGCAATTTAAGCTGTCTACGTCATAGGAAATGTAGCCAGTGAAAATGGCTTCAATGTATTCGAGGAACATGTACATCAGCCTTTGGGTTTCAGCTGCTGGTGAAGAAAACTACATTTCCAATTTCTCCACACTCAATCCATTTGCAACATTAGCACAGGGGTAGGATGTGGATTTTGATTCTCAAAAATGAGAAAAATGATTTGGCCAGGTGGGAAGAAAGAATATAAAACAAAACTTAAACCTAAACCAAACCTTCCAGTTCCGTAAGAGAGATGGGATGGATGGGGGTTGCTCTGGGATGTAAAGCACTCAGCTAAATGCATGCCTCATATTTGTTTTCTGTGTTCCAAACAATCCATATTTAAAGGGAAACAAGGGCTGCCAAATAACACAGATAAATAGTCATGTGTAGTAAGAGTTTTGCTGTAAAAAGAGACTTGCTGTTGAAGCTTTTCATCTACCATTCACCAGGACAAAAATCACAAGAATACCAACTTTCAAAAGGGAACAACAATTTCTACTGCCTGAGTTGGAGTTAAACAAACACTTGAGACAAGCCTGTTCCCTGGTGCATCACCATGGTAATACCTCAATCAGAGTACACTGGCCAACCAATCAGCTCCCTTTTCCGAACTGGTAGTCATGTAAATCTGTTCAAAGGAATTCAATTACAAGCTTCAACAACATGTCTCTTTTCCCAGCTACTTTGCCACTGATACAAACAATACAGATAAATTCTTTTCAAGCGCTTTTTTTGTTGGTCAGAACAAGCAAAATTGAAAAATCTTAATGTTGAAAACTATTGGGCCTGGCCCAGATATTGTGCATATTATGGAAATTCACTCAGTTTGGCCCAGTAACCCTCAGTCGTTTGCATTTATTCCACTGGATGTCTGGGCACCTACCTACTGTCTTCTGCAAAGGAGAAACTGTCCCAAAGGTAACTGCTACCTTTGTCACTTGTGCCAGACAGATAGGCCCATCTCCTGTCCAATTAGGACATTTACATTCAAAAATAGCATTGCATGAAGCAGGAGTTTGGAATCGGGAATTTGTCTGGGTTTCAGGTTCCTGATCCCACTTTGAAAATCTGACCTATAGGATCAAGCCTCCCTCCAGAGACTTCATGCAACACAGGCTTAAAAGGTAGTCTAGGACGGAGGGACTGCTGTCCTAGCTGTCAAAACCATTACCTCTGAGAAAAATGTTAATTTGAAGACACAGCTGCATGTCCAACTGGATTGAGGAGACTTTTTTTATTCATTTGTGGGATGTGGGCATCGCTATTTGGCCAGCATTTATTGCCCATTCCTAGTTGCCCTGGAGAAGGTGGTACTGAACTGCCTTCTTGAACCCGCTGCCTTCCACCTGCTTGACCCACAATGCCATGAGGGAGGGAATTCTATTCCTTGAAGTGATCTCGAGACACTATTTGAAGAAGAGCAGGATGGATCTTTACAAATACTTATCTCTCAATCAACAGCCACAAAACAGGCTAACAGGTCATTTATTTCATTCCTGTTTGCGTGAAACATGACCATGCACAAATTGGCAGCTCCATTTTTCCAGGAAGAAAACACTTCAAATGCAATTCATTGGTTCTGAAGTGCTTTGGAAAACCCTGAAGATGTCAAATTTTAAGATCTTCCTTTCTTCAACACTAAGTTCTCTAGGCCATGCAGCTCTCAAGAGTACATCACACATTTCTGAATCCAATATTCATTCTGAAATATACTTTACCAACAAAGAGCCAAATTTATTCCTGCAAAATAGTTTGTTATTTGTAAACTACTTTGAAGTGGGAGCTTTGTGCATGTTATTCTAATTAAGCCAATAAATGAGGTTTCACCATTTTCAATAATTACAAATGATTGCAATCATTAGTCATTTTAACATATAATATCAAAACTAATGGATAAAGGAGGCAAAAGAAATACAAAATAGCTTTGCTTATACATTGTCAATATGATGAAGATTATTATTTTATAAGAATCTATCAGATTAATTTGCATATTGTAATCTAGGGTAGAGGTCTTTTCAATCCAATTATTGCAATCCAATGCCTGCTAACTTCATTTAAAAATATCTAATCCTGTTCATCTACTAAATTTTAGTTTTGAAACCACATATCAAATGAATAGAGTTGAAAAGCAGACTTGTGGTTTCACCTGATATGCATAAACAACACTGCATCATTTACATTTGTTTTAGTTTTGAAATTTAAATACAGTACCATTTTCAGCCCATTTAAATCAGAATATAAAATTGTTGAGCTTCACTGGCTTTTAAATTCTAAATCACAGGAGATAAGAGGTATCATCTGTCGTGGAGCCCTAGCACACAACACTGATATTCATTCATGCAGGACAACACTATTGTGCCCATTAAACTATAAACAGAAAAAAGTAAACACTTCAAGATTCAGCTGAAAACCAGTATTATTTCCCAATCATACGCGGCATCAGACTCATGGTAAGATAAGCAAGGAGAGAAATAATTCAGTATAAAAGATTAAAGGGAAATGCAATAGTGGTTTTCAACATTACAAAAAGGTTTTGAGAAGGTAAACAATGCTGGATTGTTTCCACTGGCCAGTGAATTGGTAACAAAGGGTCACAGACAGAAGATTATCATTCGGAGAATGTAGGAGGAAGTTAATAGAGATTTTGTGCACAAGAATATCGTTAGGATGGAAGTTCTTACCACAAGCTGCAATTAAGGCAGTGAATGTTGCAACATTTTAATGTAACTGGATAAGTATTTTAAAAGAAATATAAAAGGATTTGGGAAGAGGGGAGGAAATAGGATTCAAGTAGATAAATAGAGTTGAGGCCCTAGCACCAACACAGAAATGATGGGCCAAATGACCTCCCGCTGTGCTAGAATTTCTATGATTCTAAATACATAACCTCTTTTGAAATGTTGCTCAAAGGCTAAAAGAAGTATCTATCTCAAATTTATTGGATTTGAACTATTATATTTATTTTGCCATTTGAAATGTGCATAAATTGCAGTCTTCCTATTTATCTGTAAATTATTCATTATAAATTGTTCATGGCTTGAGGAAGGGGAAAATTGCAGCCTAATCTTTCCCTTCTCTAAATTCAATTATTACTTGTATAATAATCACCAGAAAAATGCAAGAGCAGAGCTGGTCAATAATCAAATTAGTCATTTTTATTGATGGCTCCAAACAAATTCCAAGCTAAGAAGGTAATCTACTGCTCTGTCAATGTGTACTATTAAGATGAGATTTGTTGCCACACATTCATTTAGGAAGTAGCAATTACTACCCAACACTCCCTCCAAAAGTATGACAGGAGTCCTTTGGTAAAGAAATTTATGTCAAGTCCAATTAATCTAAGGGATTAACAAAATAGAGAACATTATATGTCCTATGCATAATATACAAGGTACAAACAAGAGAACCTTACTTCAAACAGCAAAATGTGGCAGATAGTGGAAATCTGAAACAAAATGTTAAAAACATATAGTAAGTTTATCAGCACCTGTGGAGATGACAGGAAATTTACTTTCCAGATATGAACAGTTCCTCAGACCCTGGTGTTACATAATCAGCTTTAGGGTGATTTCCCATTAAAAACTCAATATGCAAATGAGCCAAGTACCCAGATGTTATCACATGACTACAGGCTGTCTGCACATAGCACTCAAAGCACAAGTTGTATTGGGAGATTACTCTGTACTTTATACACTAGTTTAACTGCAATTAAACCCACAAGAGATCTTCAACTAAATGGATATTATGTAAGTTATTTATGTTACATTTAGGTTACACAAAAATATTATTACACACGGTTCCAATGAAAGGTCGGCACCTGAACCATCTGTCTTCTCTGTTTCAAAAATGTTAACTGATCTGCGGTCTGTTTGCAGCACTTCCTGTTCATACTAATTAATTTGTAGTTGCTATAAACATTTGCAGAATGCAAAAATGACAACATGGCACGACAAAGCAATATTTTTGAGCAGGAGAGATCCTGGTCCATCCAACTTATCAGACCAAACACCCAAAGTGTTCCTATCTATATTTCCGAAGTTAGCTGTCCAGAGCTATATTGTTCATTGGACTTCAAATCTTCTTGTTCAAACATGTTTATTCACAGCCCGCTGTATTTCTATCACTTCCTTACATTTTAAAAAGTGTCTACATTTCTGATTCGCTGTTAGCATCCTTCACATGACAGGTCTTCTTAAAAGTCTATACCTGACAGAAAAAAATTCTGCTGGATCCAAATTCCCTATGAGCATATTTCCTTTTTAACAAAGCTCTCTCAAATACCTCTCTTTTCCTGCGAGGAGATTTTGGAGTTGACGTTCTTTCCTCTGAACTCAGCCCTTTGTAACCAGGAATTAACCCTTTAACCCTCCTCTGAACTCTGTCAATAATTCATCATTTTCTGTATACCCAGATCACAACCAAACACTACATAGATGCAGCTTCACCAAAGCCTCAAGTAATTTCAACATTATCTTTTTGCACTTTTAAGTCACATTTTTGATAGGTATGCTAACTTCTTATTTGTTTTCTTTGCACGTGCAAAATCCAAGATATATTTTCTATGTTGTTACTTCAAGTAAATCACCATTTGATTAATAACGATTTTTGACTTAAAATTAGTTATGTTGAATTCTACAAGCCAGGTCTCTGCCTACTGACTTTGCCTTTTGAATTAGTGCATGTTGGTAGTGTCAACAACCACTGTACTCAATTCAGTGTTAGCTGAAAAATAAAGACTTCTTGTAGAATATTCTGTCTGAGATTCTTATGAAACTCTAAAAATTGTAACGACAGAACAACAGTTGTGAACTTCTACTAGCAACTTGTAGCAACTACTGCACTGAGGCCTTTCATAAGTACCATTGACTTTTGTCATCGAACATTCAGCCACTTTATGAATCATAGCAACATAGAAAATCTTGAAGTGGAAAAGAATATACATTCCCTATCTTTTTTTCCAATTATCCCAACAGTTGTATCTAATGTGTTTCTGTTCAAGATGCTTATCCAACTTACGTGTTGTTTTATATCAATCCATGGTGGCAAGACCAGCATTTATTTCATATCCCTATTGTCCTGGAGAAGGTAATAGTTAGGCATCTTCTTGAACTGTATGGTGTGACATTCACAATGCAGTTACAGAGGATGTCCTTGAAGATTTAAACTACTTACTCATAATCTCCCTTCAAAAGCCAATCCAAAGTTGTCCAACCTTCTTGCTAAAATACTACTTCCCCTCATCTCTCTCCCAACCCTAACACATTACAAAACTCTTGTCGCCTCATTCCAAATCAAATAGCCCAAGCAATTGAAATTCAGGTACACAATGTCCACTGGTTTGCTAACCACTTCAAATTAATCCAGCAAACTGGTCAGAGATGACCAGCGGTTTATGACTCCATACAGATTCTCTTTTGTCAGACCTTTCAAACAATTGCTATGCTAACCCATAACACACAATCTTGAACGCATTCCTTACAACTGAGCTAAGGCTCACAGATTTGCATTTGAAGGCATTTTGGCACTGTTTTTTTTAAAAAATGGAATTATGGGCCAAATGGAATTTAACACAAAATCCAAATCCTAAAATTTCAAGTTTCAAGTTTCCCGACATGCATTTACAGTTTTAATGATAAGTGTCAAAAACGTATAGCTTGAAATGTCATGCAAAAGGTTTATACACAGTGCTATAAAGAACAGTTTTTCATATTGACATAAATTTCAGTCAACATTAATCCTCTATCCTTAACTATAAAATCATTTTTAAACGTTGCTGCCACAACCTTGACTGATTGTATGAAGTATGGGTATTGAAGTTTCTGACCCAAATATTTTTGTAAAGTTATTCTGAATGTTAAGATGTACGGTCAGTTTTTTTGAAATGAAAGTTCATGTTATGCATTTTCTAATTGCAAAATTAAGGTAAAAAGTATTTAATTCTTAATACAATGTATGCTTCATGTAGAAAATTGTTGTATATTTTAATTTGTTTTTCTCCATTGTTAATGGCTGTAAGCCGAGGTGGATATTTATTCTTGGTTCTACCATATAAGGAAGATTTGGGGTCAGATTTGTGGTTATAATTATGGAAAAACTGTCATCAATGTCAATACTCTGTAAAAGAGACAGCAGCCTCTGTTATGCACACATTGTTAAATGCAGAAATTCAAAAGTTGCTGTCAGGGATACTCTGCTCCTCCACAAGGTACTCCATTACAGTCTTTGCAGATGCAAGTGTCACAGAAATTAGTGATGTGATGTGACTTTCAACTTTTAATGTATTTTTCTCACTGTAAACAAGAATTAAACGTGCTGCGCCTTGTGAAATGAGGTGTAATCGAGCTTTTAATGTTGTTCGAAATCATAATTACTGAACAAACTTTCAGCTTGAAAATCTAATTTTAGAAGTCTGGAGAGTTCATTTCATAATAAAAAAATCCACAGATTCTTAAAGTGATGAAAATAAATATTTATATCTTTTAAAAATTTTATGATATTTTAGCTTGTGCCTCAATCTATTGCATCTGTCCCAATAGTTATTTTGTTCACTCTAGATTGGCTAAAAATTGAACAATGAACAGTACTTTTACTTCTTGGCTTGATGTCTTGGTGTGAAGATTATTCTTCTTTTTAAATTCCTTGACAAAATACAGGCATTGGAGACTGGACCAGCAACTATAGTCTATTCCTAATTGCCCTGGAGAAGATGGTGGTGAGCCACATTATTGAACCATTGCAGTCCAGAGTTCAGTATGGTGTAGGTGCACCAACAGCGCTATTAGGGATGGAGTTCCAAGGTTTTGATTTGATTAGAACTTCAGGCTACTCAATGACCTCATTGTTCCCTAAATCCAGAAATCCCCTATAGTTAGCATCAGAATAAAATTGACATCAAAATCTGGAAAGTGGGTTTGCTAGATGTTTCTTGGAATTTAGTGGAAAGCACCGTTCTTTCTCCACTGACTACTATCAATCTCCAAATCTATCCGATATGCTGAAGGCAGGCCATTGGGAGTGGGACAGTCTACTGGTCAGCCAGGACTGCATGGGAGCTGCAGCACATGAGCTTTTCCATATTAAAAGACTTCATGGGCAGACTCTTGCCATGAACAGATGTCATCACTGTGTTCTCTCTCACACACATGTGCGAGCACACACACATACACACACAAAAATATTTTACTTGATAAGATTGTAAAAGCTGGTCAATTTTCTTACCAGTTTGCTAGTTTGTGATACCAGATTCTATACTGTAGCACCATCTATTCTTAATACTCAAGCACATAAACGGTATGATGTAATGGCTATTTGGAGTAATTTCTATAGAAATAGTATGTCTGGAATCTGGTTAATTTTAAACACTTATCATCTGGAATATATTGTGACTCTAAGGCTGCCATCACGTTAAATTTTCCATATTATTATCCTGACTTTAAACTTATTTTCTTCTCGGTACAATTTAATCTTCCAGCTACAGTATAAATACGTTTTGAAGGACAGGTCAGCAAATGTGGCCACGAGTTTCTCAAGTCCCTGGCCTTATCGCAGAAATAGTTTCATTGAGATGCACAAGAATGACATGTAGTATTGTCTTCCCTGACCTGCACTCTCCCCGCCCTGACAATTGCACCATGGAACAGCAATGCAAGACCACATTGTCAGGCAACAACCTGGATTACAGGTAAATAAGGGAGATCTTTAATCCTGATTCTCCGACTATTGAGTCCATGCACTTAAGTTTCTTTCAGTGTTACTATTTGCTTCAAAAGGTTAGTCATCATGCTCATTTTTGCTCCATATTGCATTTTTTTTACGTAAGGTGCAGTCTGCAACAAAAAGTTTAGATTGTTTAATTTTCCACTAATACATTGGCTGACCTGACAATAAAAGTATCCCTATTAACTATTAGTAATCATTATTTTGCACAATTACGTTGGGTCATAGGCATTCAGACTTGCGTACGATTCAGCACTTCTTCAGAGAATTGCAATGCTTCATATTTATCACAAATTTATTGCTTCCTTGATTGATTCATTGATTGACTCAGAGTTCAAAGCAACTTTGGTGAAAACATATAAAGCTTCTTAACATCTTCTGTTATACAAGAAGGCTCAAGAGTTTATATTTTCATTTGATTCAGAATATACAGTTTGTCTCACTGACCTTGGATATTCAACTGTGTGCTGTTTCCATGCTTGGCAGACACCCAGCTAAAAGAACAAAAGTCAGTTGCATAGACACCCAAACTACACAGCTATGAGCGCAAAGCCAAATACATAAAGAACAAAATGCACATTCACGAACAAAAAGTTACTTCTGTTCTTTGAATGGACAAATATTAAAATTAACTGCGCAGCAAATGTTTCATGAAAGGATGCCTCAAAATAAGACAGTTTCTAGAAAAATATGAGTTATAAATCTACGATTGCATAAACACCACTCAAGAAGGTGTGATGACCAACAACCAAAAGTTCACCACTAGCATGTTCTGAGTAATTGGTTCAAATCGAGACAGTGCTGCAGCAAATATAGACTGTCCTCCATCTCCCAGGTTTGGTACCGACAGAAGGGAATCTGAGTTTTGCTGGAAAATACACTTTGTGAACTCAAGAGGTTATGTAAGGTGAGGACTGACTTGGGTTTTGCTGCAAAATCTCTCATTGTTAAGCAACTTGATTGTAGTCATCTTGAGCACACCTCATCCACTGCACCCTCACCCCCGCCTTTGCCCCATACCCTCCAAAGAAGAAGGGCTGCATCAGGCAATAACTGAGCTATCGTAATTAATTTGAATGCTCAGTACTTTTACACAGATTCCAAAATGTTAAGTGGTAACAATCATTTTCTTATAGTCAAGTAAAATACCATGTGGTTTTATTTTAATTGTATATTTTCCAACCAGACAGTGGCCCGTCACAGCTAAGATACTAGGGCTGCTAGCAACAAGGGCTTGAACTAACAATCATAACGTCCCTTGGACTGTGAACCAAGAAAACAGAAGTCACACAGTTTATATCAACAGACGAGTGATTAAACTCTTGTTTTAAATCACTAGCAACTCAGATTACTCTTTACACTATGTAATGCACTGTTCAAAACAATTCCACAGGTAAAGGATAATAAACTTGATAAGAATATTTGACTCGATGTTAAAAGGGCATCACATCTGTCATTGAAAAATTATAAGTTTGTTTTCAGAGCGGATTACTAGAAAATAAGAAATGCCATGTGTTTTGGAGAGTAATGATTACCAAAAAATGATTACAAAGCAGTAATTTAATAGAGGGCTTCAGGTGATGTCATAAGCCACAAGAGCAAACCTTGAGTGGTTTATAACTGTCATCTAAACTCTGAGATTAGATTACTGCCTTGTAATCACTACTAGGTATCTGTTATTTTTAATAATACATACAGTAAATTGTATGGGTTAGTTTTATTCCATTTTGGGTTTGTTTTTCTGCTGATTCTGGCTTTCAGTGTGGATATGCCAATGGGCAGAGCACTCAGGATCATTGATTTGTGATGACGATCACATTGAAACATTAACGATTGTGAAGTTATTACTGCGCATTTCATTGAAAAATCACATTTTTCAGCAAATTCTACAGTTGGTATGTAGTGGAAGTGGTTATGGAGAACTGTTATTTTTGTATTATTAGCAGAAATCTGCCTACATCGGCCAAACTAAAAGGACAACAGTCTCTTTAATGGCAGTTTCGGTAGCAATGACAATCTGTCAAATGTACATCCTCTAAAATGGAAAGCTTTGCACAAAGATCCAATGACAGCAATCCCACCCACGTATCAGGAATGCAGAAGCTACATATTTACTTAATCAGTCACTATTTTCAGATTTTCTTCTGAGCTGGCTTAGGCTGAAAGACATCAATTATTTAAAGGAAGTAACATGATGCTTCCTCTGTTAAGTCAAGTCTGCAAGCAGACCCCAAGAGAGAATAAAAAATGAATTAGCTAGAATTTATTATTGAGCTTGATGCAAACAGAGATTCAGCAATCATATCTGCACCAACTTTCCACACACCTTCAAGCATCCTGCTGGTTTTCCCAGTAAAATAATGCTGCTACAGCAGGTACCTTTCAGCAGGAGAGGTAGCCTCTTTGAAAACTGCTGCAAAGACACAGTAGATGTCCAGTGACTGCCTTGATTCATTCACTCACTCACTCTCAGACACACACACACACACACACACACACACACACAGACACACAGTATTCAATACACGTAACAATAATTCATCCACCTCGTTCTCACTAAAGGCATGGCAATGCAATTTTATCGTTATAATCAAGACCATATGACAAAAGCAGGGGCCATTAGGGACCAATTTCAAGCGTTCTTTGCAAGACAATGATTTTCAGATTGCACTTACATATGCTGAACATTTAAATTTGCTTCATTGCACCTGCACTGATCTATGCTTTCCTCCACTTGCCCCCCCTTTCCTAAAGAAAGATTTTTCTGACCAAGTGAAGAAAAGTTTCAAAGCCTGACTGAATGTTAATATCTTTTTTCTCTCCATTTAATTGAAATCTGCTTTAAATCTTGTTCACTACTTACCCCCTTCAACCTCCAGGTGCCAGAGGGCTTGTTACTTGTGAATTATTTAACAATCATATTTGCGGTAGGAAATTGATTTTTGAGTAAATCCATATTGATTGAGTTATGCGAGACTAATGATTTGAAGTAAAATGTTGCTGTTAACTTCTAGGGAGGGAGAAAGAGAATGTTTTCTGCATCAAATTTTCACTTGAAAGGGACACTGGCACCCTGCTTTCACCCTGTCATAGCCTGTGATGACTAACTGTCTGCCAACCATGACCAAGCGATTAAAGCAGACAGCATCTGTGTATCTTTGCAGTAACAGGAGCCTGCTTTCTATTTTCCATGCATTGAAACTTGAGCAGTCCATTAGCTTCTGCATTTTTAGTTTGATGAATTTATTACTCACCAATTTTTTTTATCAAAAGCAAAGCAAAAGCAGACTCATTCTAATTTCATTTTTTTTTCCTTCTCCAGATTGGATACAAATCTTTGAGTTGGATCCTCATCAAACCAGAGGAGTACTTCGCAGTGCACTAGAAATATCCTTTCTGGCTCCAATAACTGTTACAATACTGCCATGCCCTTTCGACGTGACTTTCTCTTCTAAGCCTTGCATTGATGTTCCCCATCTTATTGTGCGTGAGACCCCCACTGAGAAAGCCGACACACGACCTGTTGCCAAGTGTCAAGCACTGGCACTCAAACTGATGAATTCTCACTCTTCACCCCCATTTGTTTTGTTGGTTTGTCTCTGTCCAGTCCCTACTCCCAAAGGTTCAGTCACTCAACAGGTGGGCAGTGTGAATGTAAAATCACGTTATAGCTCTCCTGAATGCATTCCTTAGACACAACATCTATCAGTGGATTTCTTTCTAATCTCAGCTATGCTTATTTAATTCCACGGAGCTGTAGTTACTGTTCACTCGGGATTTAGGATTATATTGGTATATTGGTTTTCAGGTCAGAAAGGTTCAAGTTTATGGGAGGATCATGTCACCTACTAAAAAGGCAAAAAAAATTTTCTTAATGTCATCAACAAACCTGAGATTTGAGAGAAATAGGACATGGCAAATATGAAAATATAGTTTAAAAAAAATCCAAATAATTTAGCTTCCCGGCTTGGTTAGTAAGGTTAATGCATCACTGGGCATACATTGAGCGATGCAGGACTGCAACAGCCCAAGCTCAGTATCTGATCCATGCTGAGTTCAATGATCTCAGAAGCGGTGATAGGATACTGCAATCAACCTTGGTGTCTCTAGACCAAGGAAGAGGAAAAGAACAGAGGGAAGTAAAATTGCCAGGGTTCCAGCACAATAGTTGACTGGGTGCTGGAAAGTGTATCTGCAGATATCAAGAGCTGGGTGGTTCTATTGCCATTCAGAGTGAGACAACCTGCTGATACTCACGGTTTAAGCTTCCACATGTAGAATGGGCTCTTGGGCGAAGATAGGTAGGGCTGTCGACACTTGTGGAACTGCACCCCAGCGTCTTCAATGAGGGGAAAAAAGGGGGAGAAAAGATCACATTTTAAATTGGATTTTTTTTTGCCTGAACAAATAGTTAACAGGTGCTCACCAATCTTGAACAGAAAGGTGCTAGACTCTAAATAAGCTGTCCTCCATTCAAATAATCACACTGATTTCAACTCTTTCTCTGGCAGTTTGAGGTTATATAAATCCCGTAGTTCCTTCATTTACCCTCTCTCTTACAATTTGATAGTGTTCAACAAATGGGCTGGATTTTATAGAAGTAGCGAGGATCTCCCTGCTAGCTGGAGAACTGAAGGGAGATCTTTCATTGCATCCTCTGGGATGGTGCATTGGTATTAAATGCTACTCAGACACTTAAAGTAGCCAATGGGGGTCTTTCCAGGGATCAAAAGACCCCAGGGTGGAAATGTTGCCTACTGAGGGCTTCTGACCATTCAGAGATGAGCAGCTCCTTTGAACAGCAGCGCCTCTGGGAGGTTATGGCTGCTGCAGGAACAACACCGACTGAAGGTCTAGGGTTGAAATGTCACCCATGCCACAACTAAATAATGGCGAAGTGAGTTTTGCAGAGTGGGGATCATGGGGAAAGGGGTGTGTAAGTATCTGCAGCAAGAACAGAGGGTGTGGTTCTCAGTGGACTTCCCACTTTGAGATGTCATGTCCCTTTATCAAGCACAGAGTACCTTTCAACACAAGTCTGGCCTACCCCTAGTCTGGGAAACAAGTACATTGCAGAGTTTTACCTGTCAGCAGGTTTACCCACCACTGAGTTTATACCTGCATCAGACTGATGAGGCTCTTAAATAGTCATTCATTGTCCATATGAGGCCTCAGTTGGCAACAAGGAGAGAAGTCCAACAAGGGGACATTCCTGCTCCTGATTTAAGTCCGGTGGTGATGGGGTTAAAGCACATGACCATTCCATCCAACTGCATACCCTCTGACCTCCTAACACACCATGAGTGAGGCCATAAAATTTCATGCTATGACCCTTCGCCTTCACCAAATCTCTCAACATAAGACTCTGTTGATCCATCAGAGGAAGAAAAACTAACAAGGGGAACTCAAGCTAAACACCAGTTGTGGCTGGTTACAAACCCACTACAACCCCAGCTATCTAAACATTTGGTCAGGAAATAATACATGGTGTAGGGGCAGAAGGATAAAGAAGGAAGTCATTTCAAAATGAGATGTCAAAATTAGTTGAAATCTACTTTATGCAATATCAACCAAAGAAAAAGCGGTGCCAGTTTAATAATAAATAGATTTGACTGAAGTTTCCAGTTCAGAAGTCTTCCTACTCCAAAAACAGCACCCTCACACGCCGTATCTCAACCTCCATTATAACACAATATTCAAACAACTCCATTAGACACATACAAGTTGACGAAAAGTTACGTTGTGCATCCAAATTTTAAAAAATATGAGGCCAAATTAATTTATTTGAGGCATTCCCTTCTTGCCTTTCTAGACAATTGAGCATTATACTGGAACAGACATCATCCTCCCTCCAAGGCCTCTACTCATCTAGGTACAGCTGAATTCCCCGGAATGAACTCAGTGGAAATGGGGCAGAAACTCCCTCGGATTGACGCTCACTCCTGATACAAATTTACTGAAATCACCAACTCAGTGGACTGGCATGATCAAACCTAAGCCTGAGTCCTTTACCAAGCCACTATACCCACCATGGCATCCTAAACTGTTGAAGGTTGCACCAAGCATTCTTTTACATATTGTACATTAAAGAAAGTAATGACTGACAGCAGGATTAAGATGGTAATTAAACTAGGTTGGGGGGGGGGGGAAGCGGGGGTGGGGAAGAGGGGACTGTGGGAGGGGGAGTCTGCAAATGTTCAGAAGCCACTTAGTACCTTCAATTTATGACATCATCAGAGCCACTCGATTGAATTACTGCCTTGTAATTCACTGCCAGCCATCTATTATCCTATATTAATGCCCTTAAGGGTAATTTGAATACTCTGATGGAATATTTATCAAGACCTGGGGCTTGATTCTAATCATGGCACAAGTAAAAAGATTGGGTGCATCTCATTAAAGTCTATCCAATATAAATTAGCTGTACGTAGATTAGTAAGCAATTTGTATCTATGCATCTGAGTTTGAATCTTGTGTAGCTGCAAAACACAAATTGGGGAGCAACGCCAACTACACTGTTATTACACTACTGTGTTTTTGTTTTGCTCTTGCCAAAGACAATGACATCGGTTTATCGCAGGGGAAATATCAAAATATATATTGTATAAACATTTTCAGTACAGACTGATGCAAAGCTTTCTAGAAGGAATAAATGCACTGAAATGGTCTTTGGATTTCAGTAAAACTTCATTTTTTTAAAACTCTCCCAGTGCGAACCTGCTCCTTTATAATACAACATGATTCTCAGCCAACATACAACACTTGCAAATTTTTATTACTGAGGTGGTCTTTCAGCTTTCAGAATGTGAAATTCTTAATTTTGTAACTGTGCACAATGTAAGAAGCTGCAACACTGTCTGATATGAGCAGAGGTTATTTCAGCTCACATCTATAAATACCACAGATCACAACACAGTCCATCCTTGGTTTGCTGAAATAAAACTAACGTTGCCAAAGTCCAGAAAAATTTATGAAATATTTCAAATGGGGGAAAATAAAGGAATTCGGTAAACGTTCCCTTATAAAAAAGATTATAAGCCAAATTCCAAGGCAGATAATACGATTTTTACATGCAAATGACTTGTAGTCAGAGACAGAATCTGCAGTTCAGTGACAAGCAGCCACTTTTATAGCATTCTGGGACTGGACAAGTAAAATTGGTGACTTTCAACAGTACATATGGTGATCAGGCAGAAATAGCTGGAAACCATAAGAGAATTTACATACATAGGGTTCATGTATGACCATCTATTTTTAAGATTAAATTAGAATTGTACATAAAATATGCACAAATATTTTTGCTTCTATCTCAGGGACAGAGATCTATGACCTAGCATTCAACATGATTAGAAAAGCCCAGCCTGCCCTCTCCTTGCATCTCTAAAGCGAGGGTCGGTGCATTAGTTATACAAAAATGAGCTTGGTATAGGGCAGTGACTTAAATGTTGATGTCACAAGATATATTATCCTTTCAACATTATTGTCTTTACATTTTGGTGCCATTCAGCTTTATTCTAGCACATGAAAACCACAGTTTAGAGGTTAGTCAAAATTTCCCCCATGTTTATCAACAGAGCATATTTAAACCTAAAATAAATAAAATCACCTGGAGCACCAGTGTAAAAAGAAATGCCAGATATAGAGCTATATAAAATGCTAGCTTGAAAATACTTTTAAATTTCTTTCAAAACATGAAGTTGGATGAATTGGTTTCCTAATGATATGTTAATACAGATAAACATGGCAACATGAAACACTGCAATTGCTTTGAGTGGGCTTTTGGAGGCAGAATGGACATTGCTGTCACAACGCTGGCTAATCACCTGCCTACAAGGAAGATGTCGAACAACTGGATCTCATCAATAACGACAGGCACGCTGCCAACAAAACTCACATTATTGACAGGCAACTGACCTGATGGGGGCGCCGGTTTTGCACATACTTGATGCAATTTGAAGGCAAGCTGCACCTCATAAAGGGGACGTACACTCTGTGGGCAATGCCAGATACAGGAAAAGCCACAAGGCCCTGCTCCGTTTTTTGTTCAGACCCCAATTTTGAGGTCTTGGTAGAAAAAGTCAACTGAAGGTGGGGCCTCTTCTATCCACCAGGCATGTTGTAGGTAATAATGAGAGCGGCAGAGAATAAGACTTGGTGGAAAGTGGGTGCAGTAGTAGGGATGGAGTAAGTGTGAAGTTTTGGAGAGAAGATGGCAGCACTTACTCCGGCAGAATAGAGAAGGTAATTGCCAGGCTCGAGTGCAAAAAGTTGGCATTGTGTGAAGAGTATGAGAGAGGACTGTGCCCAAGACAAAGGGTGGATCTTCTGTGGGTCTAAGCGAAGTGGGCTACACCAAGATGTACAGCAAAATCAGACGAAAAATCCAGCAAGGCCCATCTTGACATCAGCAGCATATGATGCCATCTTTTATGCTTTTCACAAGCGCGCATGGGAGTTTCTTGCTAGGCAGCACAAGTTGCCAATTAACGTCAATTAATGCTTGGTAAATACATTTTTAATGGCACAACCTGCCTCAGTAATATCAGCTTTCTTATCTTGCCAAATGCACAAAACAGTTAAAGGAGAGGAAAAAAAATTGATACCACAGCAGGTACCTGGTGGAGACAACATGCCACTTTTCCATATAATCTCTATGTTGGACAATGGGTAGTAACATTTCAGGGTACCCACCACATACATGTCCGATGTGGAGCGTATCAGCTTTTAAGAACCTTCACGACACATTTATGATCCACTTACATAACATTTCTGCATGTCAGTGCTGCACTATTGTAATGCTGTTGCAAGGACACTGTGCACTCAGGGACAATCACACAGCCCATAAACTGGGCCAGGCTGCATCTTTGGACTCTTCACTTGCTGTCATAGTGAGCACCCCTTCTAAGCCTACCTGTACAGTCACATCATTCCTGCCTTGCATTGCCTTGCCTTTTTGCATGAATCCACTTGGCTAGATATATGAAACTGATATTACTTGGTTCTTGCCTTGCTATTTAGCTCAAACACAGAGCCAGGAAGCTTGTCATGGGTATTAGCAGTCCTCAGTCAATTCAAGAGGCATAGCTTTCATACAGGGTTCCCCGGCACACTAAGTCTAGGGTAGCCTCCAACACCAGTCCAGCAGCCTAGGGGCAGTCATTCAGCAATTCAGCATAGTCAGATTCAGGATGTTCTCCACATAAGAGGTGAGGAGCAGAATGAGAGACATCCCATCACCCATCTTGTCTCTTTCTGCCCTTTTGGGGACTATTTTACCCCCGAAATGAGAGGGACAAGTCTTACAGGCGATTAAAGTGACTGGCATAGCCGTTCCTTTTGGTATATGTGGGGAGGTGTCCTGAACAAGTAGTGCAGAGGGCATGTAGGGATAGAGCCATCAGGGGTTGGGGAGGGTGACAGTGTGAGAGATGTTGTAGGTAATAATGAGCGTGGCAAAGGATAAGCTTTGGTGGGAAGTGGGTGCAGTAGTGGGGATGGAGTAAGTGTGAAGTATTGGAGAGAAGATGGCGGCATTTACTCCGGCAGAATTGAGAAGGTAATTGCAGCACTGGGCATTCCTTCAGGTAGCTAAGACTGTTTTAACCTGGGCGGCAATCCCGGACCAGCTGATATGGTCCAGTGTCCTGGCTTCCATTCCTGGTCCTGGGGGAAGAGGATGTGCCACCTCTGCACCACCCCACAGTGTCCCTGGCTGTACTGTGGGCAATGATTTCCCTCTGTCTGCCATTTTTGGGGTAAACATTAGGAAATATTAGAAATGCAGGGCAATTCTGGACTGACAGGACTTGTCTGAAGGCACAATGCACTTTTAGAGATATCACGGAAGCAAGGAATGCCGGTGAATTCCCTGATATTCACTGACTGGCAAACTGTTCCGGAAACGGTGCATGATAGGATAGGGCCGGAATTGGATGTGAGGAACACCATGGGGTGTGGTATTTAATTAATGTGCCATGTTTGGTAAAATATACCAAGCGAACTTGCTAGGCCTTGCAGCGAAAAACCCTCCAAAAAACACTATACCACTCAGACTTAGCCAAAAAAATGGTAAGATTTAGCTAAAGATTCATGATAGGTATGGGCCAGGAAACTTACCCTAGCTCTCCTTGTCCATAAACATCTTCCTATATTTAATCAATGATTAGCCCAGCACCAACTATTGCCATTGTTCTCACCAGCCATTCCTCACTCAATTGTTATTACTCTCCTACAATTGCTGCAACACACTTTACTCTGCTGTTGTCAGTTCCTACTGCAACACACTGGAGCTGCCACTACACAATTGCTTCTTTCACCTTGACACACCTCTGCCATCTAGCACACATTATCTATACATTCTACCCTGACTTGCACATCCTCAAAGATTCTCACTGTTCTAACATGACACACTTTTTTCTTTCAATCCATTTGCTTGTCCCCACTTGGAGAGCAAGTTATGGGCATCATGGGAACAGGCTGTATTAGAAGCTTGGCCTCTGGTGACAGTAAAGGACTTTCAGGCATCCCTCTGTCCTTCTCACTGAAATCCCACCTTTACACTTGGTGCATGAGATTGCAGCTTCTTTTCAAAAGCCATGTAACCATCTTTGCTTATCTATGTCACTAAATACAACTCTTCTCCCTTTCTTACATTTGAGATCCAGAAGATACATGCATCCTACACGGGGAAAAAAAAACAGGCCAGCAGCAAACAAGAACAGGAAATGTACCTCAACCTCAAAACTGCTGTTACCAGCTTAGAGCCTGTCACTGTGCATACTTAAGGAGTGTCTGCATTTGAAGACCCGTCCAGCATGAGCATGTAGGAGCAAGGGCAGAGGGACAGAACGTGTTTCAGCTCTATGAATATTACAGGATCCCCACTCTGATGGATTAATTGGTAACAGCTCTGACTTATTCGACAGAAGCTCAGATACTTAGCACCTTGACTTTGACTACAGAGCTATTTACCAGTTTACAAAGATTGAAAGTGAGCATGAGTAGGATCTCAGAGAGTCTCACAGTATATTATGGCTCTCTGTTTGAGTGCAGAGCAAAGGAAAGTCAATGATGAGGGCATTTTCTGGTTCCCAGGTCACTCTCTTTCCAACAATGACAACCAGCTGGATCAGATCACCCTGACCAAAGCCAACTCCCAGCAGTCAGTAACCAGCTCAGCATTCAGATCCTATTGAGGGTGCTCAGCACAGCCATCTCAAGTACTATCAGCAGAATTTCAGTAACCTTCCATGTTCTGAGGTCTAGTTACACAGGAACAACATTCCAGGTGCACTAGAATTGGTCATGTGCCACCAACAGAAGGCAGGCATTATGGATTGCCCATAGCTGATTTACAGTAAGATAGAAATCAAATCAACCTTTGTCAAATCAAGAAAGAAGTGTGATTTAGTAACAAAATTAAATATTTGTTTTTGGTATACCTGTTTTGTCTTCCTAATGTTATAGGCACAAGCAGAACTCAAAAGTTGTGCAGACTGAGGGCAATAATATCGTTTGTCTGAGGATTAGATCAAATGAATGAAGAAACTATTGGTGTTGGGGAGGAAGGGACTAATTAAGAGAATCACTTCTAAGGCGCAACTCTGGATGCTTGCTGTTGGGCCATGTTTGTCTGCTTTCTTCAATTCCTTCTTTATCTTCCCATTCCATATCTTCCTCTCCAGGTAGACTCAAAGTAATTTTCCTTTTAATAACTGGATTGAGAGGCAGCATTAAGAAACTGGAGACACACTTAAGACTGGCCTGATGAACCTCTTCCAATTTGTCAATGACATGTGATTGTTGCTTCAGGATCCCAACAGGTTGCTTGATGACAACCCTTGTTGATGCATGAGTCATTATTTCTGATCTACAGGGTTACTGAAAAGAGACATGCGCTAGATGTTGAGAAATCAGCATAAGATTGTATGAAAGTACAATGGCATTGTGATTATGTTACTGGACTCATAATCCAAAAATATAAATTCAAATCTCACCCTGACATATCTAAATTAAGTTAAACAAACCTGGAATAAAAAGCTAATATCAGTGATGATGACCATGAACATACCACATTGCTTTAAAAGCTAATGTTCTTTAGGGAGGGAAATTTGTCATCCCTTTCGGCTCTAGTCCAGAACCACAGCAATGTAGTTGACTCTTACCTGCTCTCTGAAATAGCATAGCAAGCCACTGATTGAATTCAAGAAGGAGCTTCACCTCTATCTTCTCTCCTTGACTCCTAGCCCTGCTCTACACCAAGGTCAGGTGCTACAGAGAGGATATTCAGAATATGCATGTTATGAAAGCATTCTGACCATAGCCAGGATACCAGACACTGGCCTCATGTGATCACAAACAAGCTCCACACTGAGCGAATGGAAGCCTTTTCTGTTCAAAAACAGATCTGCTTCAAGGAGAGCGTGCAGGGCTATGTGCATGTGAGTGACAATGCCCACCACCTGTGGGAATCTAGAAATGTGAGAAAATCCAATGCTGTTACTTTCCGAATATCAGACTACGCCCACACATTATGTCAGTGATGTGCCACATTACCATTCATACAGCAAACTAACTGATGTTGCTGATGTCCCCACAAGCACTTTGAAAGAAGTCAGAGGCATAAATATGGACAGTGC
Source organism: Rhincodon typus (assembly GCF_021869965.1). Classification (NCBI taxonomy): domain Eukaryota; kingdom Metazoa; phylum Chordata; class Chondrichthyes; order Orectolobiformes; family Rhincodontidae; genus Rhincodon; species Rhincodon typus. Next base: position 55,010,718 of record NC_063340.1, read on the forward strand.
ATGCTCAGTGTTAGGGTCCAATCCTTGCTACAATAGGTGACAATGACCCATGAATGTCTCCCTGTGGGAAAATAGCCATCTTACGAACAAATGTGATGGTTTTCTTCTGAACAGTATTTTAAACTGTTTCAAGTAACTGGAAAAAGAAGGTTTACTGTAGTGTGTTTGTGTGTCTTCCTTTTAAGGTTCAGAGGATGACAGCACCAGTGTAGACATTAAACCATTTACTGAACTGCATTGCAGAAGAATCTTTCCTTGATCCCAAAACAATCGACTGTGTTTTTTTCCCCTTGGAACTGTGCCGATTCTGACCGTCCATTGCCCAGTAAATGGCTAAGCATGACAGAGCTAATAAAGAGGGTTAAACAGGTACCAGCATGACAAAAACCAGAATTAGCAGGAGTACATGGCAAACTCAGCAATTTAACATTCACGTTTCTGCCAAATTTTTCAATTGAAACAGGCCACTGTGAAATTAGGTTCTCAGTAATTCCATTCTACATGTGGAACTTATACTATGAACATCATTTTGATGTTTAAAGCAAATTTATCTGTTTGGCTTTTCTCAACATTTCCAAATTACCTAAGCTTAGAATTTGCTTTTACAAACGGTGTCATTAAATGTAGCATGCTTTAGCTATTCAAAACTATCTGTCTTTGGGATTTGTAAGATATTTAATAACTCAATAAATCTAGAATTTATTTTTTTTCTCAAATTTGTTTATGCAGACCATATAAAATAGTAAAAACAATTGCTTTCTGATCATTTTTAGCTTCACAACATTACAGAGAATAACTATCTTAACCATTAACAGGTTTCATAAATATTAGTATTCAATGTTTGAAGTTCCACAAAAGAAACCATATAAATGGCCACCTTTATAATTGTCAACCTAGTTGTACAAGCCACACTTCACCTTCCTGACTAACAGTGAGTGCAAGTCAGTACAAGTAATACCGTATTTAAAGTTATCGACATCATGTCTATTCCAGACACTACAATTCATTATTATCCCAATTGGATTGAAACAACTTGCAACAGTTTGGGTTGAGGCAGACTTTGCTGAATGGATTCTACTAACGTTTCAACTTTAAAATTTCCAAAGTATCAGAGGAGTTTTCTTTCTTGCGGAGTACGGTGCAGCCATTGCTAGAGACAATATCAGTTTTTCAATTTCACAGAAAGTGGACAATGCCAGTGGTAGTAGGGAAGAAGGGGAAGTTGTGATTGAGGACTGGGGGTTTGGACAGCCGACGTACTTGGGACTGTTCAGCAAATGCTGCCCAATTGTGGAATCAGATGTAATTACTGATGTTTTATTTTGGAGTTCGCAATGCAGACTTGTTTGAGTACAATAAGTACTCTGCCTATTATGAACAACCAAGGGAACATGCTGTTTAGTTTGATCAGCCAATCACTGGGACATGCAGCTTACCTAGATGGCATTGAACTGGCACAGGAACTTAATCTTGATGTTGCTCTTGCGTGTAGGCAAAATGTGTTTACAGACAGGATGCTACCCTTTTTCAAACTTCATGGCATCTTCAGAAGCCCATAGTTCCTTGTTGTTTTACTCATGGGAATGCCTCAGTCAGAATCAATTTGTCAACAAACCCACATCTTGTCTCTTGTCATGTAAATTGTTCTGATCATTTGAAATTTGGCATAATTGCACTTGTCCTGATGGATGCAAAGACAAAAAGCTTTGATACTATGTCTCTCTTTCCAGCAATATTCAAACTCAGTTATGTACTTCAAATGTCATATTATTAGTGTGTGCATTTCACTACATTTAAAAAAAAGTGTAACCCCAACAAGGTGACCGGAAAATAACAGCAGAAATCTAACAGGAAAGTTGCTTCACTATGGAGTGTAGGTTGTAAGCTTAAAGTTGTGGTTCTCCATGTGGTGCGAACCCAACATTAACTGAGATGGCTGAGTAAACGCTACACTGAGGCAAGATACGTAAGACAGAAACAGAAAAATTAAAGCTGGAAATCAAAGCTCACGCAATTTTCTCACAGATTTAGTTAATTTACTCTTACTAGGAGAGGCATTAATTCATTCTTTGTTTAGCACCATAGGCAGAAACCAGTAATGATTCACCTGTTCTCTTCAAGTAGAAGAGTTATGTGCCATGGTGAGAATGTGCTTAAGAATAAAAAAAAGCTGAAAAATACTTGTGAAATCTCTTAAATTGTGCAGAAAATGTCAGCATCTTTCACTTCTAAAGTAATCAAATGCACTTTTTCAATAATGTTGTATATGCTGCAGTATTTCCAGTGGCACAATTGGTTACAGTATAGCTTAGGTAGGCTGCCTAAATATATTGCTTTCTTTGCCAGCAATAACCTGGGTGACACACATATACTGAGCAAAACGAAATAATCACGGTCACTGCCAAAAATGTATCAGAAAAGGTCAGAGAAACGAAAACCTATCTGGAAACAACACACATAACCAGAGATATGCATCTTAAATCATGCTAAATTACATGCTTCATGCTGGTGACTCGGTCATGGGAAATTATCAAGCTACGTGATGTCTCATTTGTTTTTAAACACATCATGGTAAATTACTGAAGGGAAATTCAAATGTTTTCATTTTATCTAAGTATTGTCTATGCTTTTATTTTTGTTTAAATATATATGAAAAAGTGATCTACATGTCACATTTCATGTAATTGTGTTACATAAGTAAACCATAAAGTAGTTTGCAACGCATTCATTGCAGTCTGATTTGGATTACTATAAATATGTTTGCCCTTTACACTGAGCCTGCCTGAGGGATTAGTAAACCCCCAAAAGTTCAGTTGAATATTATCCGAATGTACATCTCTGCTTGAATAAAGTAGTTAAGCAGCCTGTAGTGTGATTGCTTCTGCCATATTGATAATTTTATCCAAAATTAATTTCTAATTCTAAGATTCTAAATCTGACAGTGACTGGGTGGGCCAAATGGCCTGTTTCCACGTTGTAACTTCTATTTATTTTGCAGATTGTAACTACTATGTATCAAATTTTAGTTTCCATAGAGTGACTCTTGTTGAACCTAATGTAGCAACACCGATACTAAAACAGCAACTGCTTGCTTTCTGAAATGGCATATTTTTTCTTTGTCTAATTTAAAATATTTAAGATTAATTTTCACTAAATTATCATCTTAAAAAGCTCTATTTAATAGTGTTAAGTAAACAAATAAAATCTTGCAACAGGTCACTGAATGAATATAGACTGTTGCGATCTCCCCCCACCACCCCCAAACCGCATCACCGTCTCTGTGTACTTGCATTTTATGCATCACAGATCTCAAAGGCACAAGTTGAACACTGATGGTATAGTATCCACTACTGGTCTGGAATCACCTTAAGTTGATGTCTATATTGATTGCTAACCTCCACCAACACTACTTACTGTTTCCATTAACTACAAGCTAAGTCTGTTCATCAGTTATTTTTATTTAAGTGACAATGGTGTTGCAAAGAATTTGTACTTTTTACTTGCAAATTTTACTCTTTAATCCCAAGTCCAACATCCAGGCTATCCTTTTTGATTGAGCAAGCAACAAAACATGAACAGTGCCTCTCCTTAGACTACCTAACATGATATGAAAAACCAGACACCGACTGCCCATTTTCATTCCATTTTCCAGCTGATGCGACCCAGGGGTAAAACTCACTATCCAGGCAGAGTCGAAGTATCAACATCATTCGGAATTGGAATTCAGCATTAGTCCTTTGTGAGAGATTGTTGCACTTTAGAAAAGCAAGCGCTAAGCAAATATACTGGTTTAGCAATTAGTGAAACAAACATAATGTCAAACATTCACCAAAAACGTAACCAATACACACAGCATTTGTTGTTTCAGTGAGATTTCTGGAGTATGACTGCACTGATATACCAACCTGTATTCACGAAAAGTAATTCAAAGAAGTTCATTTGCCATTTCTAACAAAGTATAAAGTTTTTGCACAGTCCTTTCTACGTCTAAGGAGCAAATTATACTATCAACCAATGCTGCCATTGAGGGTCAAGACCCATTACAGATGATTGAGTATGACAGGAGATTAAGAACACCATCTTTTTGCTTCTTGGGCATGAATTTGAAATGAATCCAAAGAAGTGAGGCAGATGACCTGCTTAACAACTCGGAAAAGCCCCAAGTGAAATGGATTTGATTTGTCGAAAACATCAGTCAGACAGAAAACTATCCATAATGTGGCACTGAATTTTCCATTCACTCAAAGGCAAAAGAATGCCTGATGTGAGAAATGGAGATGTTGAGTCTGTGCAAAAAGCACACATCCATCCAAATCCAAAATAAAGGCTATGCCATTCTACATACCATTCCAATTTGATATATTTGTACAATTTACTGAAAATTGAGGGATGAAGAGTAATGAAGGTCATAACTGACTCATCTGCTTAAAGAGGGTTCCTTCTGACAGTCATGAAAAGCACTGATATCGGAATCATTGTTAAATTAGTTAATTCTGCATTCTACTAAAATAAACTATGAAGTATCAAACAGCCTTCTGTGAGAAAACAAAGGTGAGTACATGGGAACTAGAATAAAAAATGCAGTATACCTTTTTAGTATCTGGACTATGTTTGTTTTCTTCATGCAAGAATGGGTAGGTGTTATGGAACTATCCTTATCATGGACTTCATAATCTAGGAATCCAGCATCACTTGACTGATCAACATAGCATGTTATTAAGTCAACTTTCAGATGTGCTGACATTTGTCCAAAGCTCACATCCACTAAAAAAAAAGCAAAGTTGTACTGTGATGCTAAACACAAAGAAATATTTCAGAACCCATTCTTGGAAAAACTACAACCAGGAATAACAGAAGTGAGACAGCAGCCAACATAATAACTATACATTTGCTTCCTTGAGGCCGCTGATAAAAATCCATCAAGATCTTTGTCATCCTACAAAATCAGGAAGAGTTGCTGTCAGTGCACAACTTAAAGACTGCCATTTTAATTGCTAGGTTGTACTGCAGTGTACAGTCTAACAACTATAGTATAGTACTTAGGACACATACTTTCCAGGCAAACAAAATGCACTAGCAATAAAATTAGATCACAATAACAAAAATGCCACAGAGTCCATCCTCTCCAGATAAAAAATAATTAAGGTAACCATGTTTCATGAAGTTTGCAGCATTTTAAAATCCACTTGTCCCGGTGTGTATGTCATTTGCATATTTTTCTCTAAAATTTTGTTCAGCCATTGAAAGACCCGAAGCATCAAACTCCAAACCATAACCCCAAAAGAACAACCAGAACATTCAGTCGAGTCACGGAATGTAAACCTTAAAAACAATGCACTGACCCCAGTTTGTAGCCTCACATTTAATCAGGAACCTAAAATTTAACTAGACCATCTAACTATAAAACCTAAGATAACAATTCAAACCCTTAAAATCTAACCTGAGTTACAACTCAATTACTTCAAAGAGCCTGAGGCAAACATGTTCAGTCTAATGAAGTCAAGATTTCCCAGCTGCTAGGGTGGAGTATAGGGGGAGAAACATTAGAAATGCATTACCTGATATGTGAATGCAAAACACGCACCTTCAATAGGCACAATTTGTAAGCAATTTTATTTTTCCAAATAAAACAATATTCCTCAGACACCGATCTTGGTTACAAAGTACCTTCATTTGCAAATGGATTTCCTTCACCTGGCAGGCATCAGCTTAGCTGCCAAGTAAGCAAAGTGTCCTCTAGCCTTCAACAGATAATGCACACTATTGTCTAAACTTCATGTCAAACCATCCAACCCAGTAGCTAAATTAAGGGACATCAAATGATTTTGCATGTTCAATTATTTATCACCTACATTTATATCTGAAGTTCCTAACACTTCTTTGTTCTAAAAAAAAGCATGAAATGTGCCTAAATTCCAACAAATCATATTTTGCACATCTTACAATATATCATGATATCATAAAGCTTAATAGTGGTACTAATGATTAGTGACATCAGCATTCAAGCAAAAAGTCTTAATAAGATATAGAAATCAGAACACTGAGAAATTAAGGAATTGATGAGTTTATATTTTAATCTGCTACATGGTCACCTTATCTAAAATTGGTATCTATTCTGCTACCAGTACTGCATTTTCAATAATTGAATTTTCTAAACACCCATATGCATATTGAATGATATTTTGCGAGATTTATTTTGAAAGCAGGAAATGATGCAGGAAACTCTGTGACAGGTCACTTGTGAGTCATAATTCTCGGGATATTCGTTTTGAATTTGCACAAAACATCCAATACCACAACAGTTACAGTGTTACAATAAATAGTTAAAACATTATTTTACACCCAACAATGTTTGACTGTTCTGTGTGCCTTTTCCATTGAAAGGTTCACAAAAATGAATTCAATAGTTTTTGTTCAAAGCTCTTGGAAGCTATGGTTACCATTTCACAATCACTAGTTAAAGCAAGTGCAGATTTTGGATCCAAAGCAAGAATTACTCAGAAAGCACAACGGATCTACCAACCTGCGTTGCCAAGGAGAGGGCATTTGATCAGCTGACTGCTGGCATTGTATGTTATTAATTATAGGCCAAGCTTAAGATCTGTACTGAGATATGTTGCCAGTGTTTTAACCCTCCATATAGATACTATTCCAGACACTGCATAATGGGAACATAACATGGTAACTAGGTTAAACCAAGTAGATACTCCACTTATAAGTAAAAACAATGAGATGATCATTAAGCATGTCATGGTAATACCATCAACTCTATCTGAATGAAACAAGTAGGTAGAATGAATATATGGACCAATGCATGCTAATTGTCTTATTATTCTCATACATGCAAACAAAAAACAAGAATAGTTACAAAACGAATTAAATAAATAACACTGCAACCGTTTCCCTGACAACACTATCAACTTCTATTCCCACAAACAGAAGATGGTCCCGATATATGTTGTTACATGAGATGACAGTAAGGAGAAATATATATGATTGAAAGACTTTTTTCTCTATTTGAAGTGTTCCACCATAAAACTTACCAGTGTTGGATCCTCTCAGTGACGGAATTAACAGCGAGAGTGCTGGCTGGTAACACCTTTGAATGAAAGAGCAAATAAGCTAACCCTAACCAAACTAATCCTGCAACTTGCTTAAAGAGTTGTAAAACACCTAACACAGCATAGAGGACACATATGTAAAAAGGCAGAAATGAGAAACAGGACGGGTCTCAAAAGGCGAAGAAAGATCTTGAATTTAAGTAGGGAAGAAGTAAGAGCAGCAGTACAACGTGGGTAAGCCAGAGAGTCCTTGATTTGGAAGATCTGACTGTCAGGGACTCTGCGTCACTATAAACACTAAAAAGCAATGATATCAAATTTCAAGAGTGCCAGTACGAGGGTTTAAGTGGAGGGCGAGTTCAACAACTTTCATGTGATCGTACCAAATCAAGAAACTGTTTCAACGTAAACAAGAAACCTGACCCAATTTGAAGTGTAGGTTTTGTTTTCAACTTATAGCTTTAACGTTGCATCACACAGATAGCTTACAGGTTGATAGGCCTGCACCCCAGATGTGTATTCCTCAAAGGTGTGTTAATATATAATTAAACAATCTGGCAATGGCATACATCGCCTGTAATTATTGCAGTAGTTCAGTCTGAGTTAAATCTGCAATCAATCTATTACGTGGGCACTGCATTAGGAGCTTTCATTGTGTACTGTCTGGTGCAACGTCCTGAGAAGCAATGGGCCTCTAGTATAACAGGAGCGTATTCTCCTCACTGACAACAACTTGGCTAAAACCACTCGCGATCCATACTGGCGTGGGTCTTGCTGCAGCTTACAAGTTACACGTTGCCGGTTTAAGGCCGTAAGTTAACCTGCATGGCTTAGTTTCCTCGGCTATCGCCGCTTTACTGCCACTAAATCTCTTGGACTACAGCAGGATATCGTGTTGTTTCTCGCCGAGATACTGCGGCAGCCGGCCCAGCATTCAATGTGACTTTCTCCCTCTCACACAGACTCTCTTCTCTCGCACTCTCTCTCTCTCTCTCTCTCACACACACACAGACACATACACTTGTTTTCTTTTTTCAGTACACATCTTTCTAACACACCACGTATATAACCCCTCTCTGTCTCTCTCTCTCACTCACACACAAACTGTATATGGTCAGGAACTAACGATCTCCAGCACGTAACGTGCTTCCTACCACCAACCCCATGTGGTCACAACAAAACTGAACCAAGCAAGCAAAAAAAATGCAACTGACGCGCCAGGATCTCCAGGCCTACAGTGGATCAGCTGTCAAACCTATCATCTATTTCCAGGACAAGACCTGCAAATGATCATTCTACATCATCGCCCCCCTCTTGTTGCAGCGACCAAGGCTGCTCTAGGAAAGAATAGAAGGAACTTTAAAAGCTGAGGTCGCTGCACAGTTGCAACCTTCTGCAAGGGTAACCCTCAGCTCAATATCAGCCGCTTCACAGGCGCTTTAATAAAATCGCAATCGGAGACTGTCAGAAAAAACTGCACGTTTTAGCAAATATGTGACTGATTTACGATTACCTTGGACAACCTCCCTATCAGATCGAGAGCTGGTGCCGGGGTTTATGTGGTAGTTTAAAGTAAATGGAAGCCGGCTACTTTCGCTTTAATGTCCACGGGGTTCGGAAGCGCTGCAACCCTCTTTACAACACACACGCCTCCCTTTCCTGGGAACCGGTAACTCTAGGAGTCTAAAGGGGGGAGGGGGGTGTTGTGTGGGTGAGGAGGGGGGCCGGCGGCTCTTGATTTGCCGGCCAGCGGGGGTCGGGATTTCGGCGGGCCCTCAATGCCTGTGTGATTTAAAGCGGTGATATTGTGCTTTGTGGATTGAAGAGCCGTATGGCAGAGCGGCCATGTGATCGGCACACACCCGCTCGGCAATGCGCCCGTCCGTACTCAGCGTGACCCAGAGCGTCATCCCCGGCTTGTTTTATCAATGACAAGTTGCAACAGACGGGAGCAAATTCACAATCTCCCGGCACTGGCGGTGCTCCAGGGGTGATAACAAACGTGCAGTTGCAGCGTTTTCCGTCTTTATTTTTACAACAACAACAAAAAAAGAAACCATGATTAATCCTAGAAGCGGTTCGCCGATCAATATGTCAATTTAAAAAAAACAAAAAAAAACAACTCACCTACATATTGGTTGACAGAGTTCTCACTTCATCTGGTATCTAATGTCCAGGTACAGTCAGAGACTGGCAGCTTGATTTTATTTTGAAGAAGGCAAATCCTGATCTTGTGATTGTGTGTGTGTTTGTGTGTGTGTGTGTGTTTAAATCAGGAATGCCATTGCGCGAACAATGATAGATGCTGGGTATCAGAAAGCTGATCTTAGGAAGAAAGTGATTGTTATCAAAATGATCTTAGAAGGGCGTCAATCAGTCATGCGTTATTTAGCAGAGCTATCCCTCTTATCAGTGACTTATCAGCGACGGCGTGGTTCAGTTTACTCTCATGCCCATGTTTATTTTGTATTAACCAGGACGCAGCGCATATAGCCGAAATAGCGGCAAACGCCGATTTAAAGTAGCCCATGGGAGCAGTCCGTGTAATCACTGAAGTCGCGACTAAAACTAAGTTTGAACGCTTTAGCTATTGTTTTGTGCGGTCCGCTCAGAAGAGTTTGTGACCTGGCCTTGAGTAGTTTTCAAACCATTTACGTTTCAACTTTCCGTAGTAATAATCATTGCCAAAAAAAAAGCAATTCATCGTAAAAAAAGGTCATACATCGCGACCACTAATTACTGGTCTTTAACTTGTCGCGGCGATCTAACCTATATTGCTCGCTTTGGAACTTTGAAAATAATCGGGGGGCTCAATTTAGAATTTGGGGATGTTTGGTAGATGAGACGGGTAATGAAACACGTGAATTGAATTCACCTTTGCAGTTTACAAATGCGCGAACAGAGGTTGCAGATTGCGTTCAAGCAGCAAGAAACGTCTTACATTACTGTTCGATAGTACCTCAGTAGCATAAGTTGCATTCCTGCACTTGATTTAGTACATCGAAATCAGCTTTACAGAGTAGATGTATTTATTTGTCACGTAGCAATCTGTAACCACTGTCCGTGAATACATCCACCGTGATGGCGACAAATACGTAATTTATAAAACTGCAAATTCTCATCCCATTCTGTTTCTTCGCAAATTTAATTCTGAAGGATGACCTCCCTCACAATGCACACAACAATTTTACTGCTTTTACCAACAAGAAATAAAAAAAATCGAATATTGAGTAATTCCACTGCAATTTCACATAACAACAACCTTCATCATATCCTATCTAGAGAGCACGGCGGATACAGAGACATTTAACATGCCTTCCATCTATAAAAGATGCATTATCTTGCTTCCTCCAAGTGAAAAATTGCTAGGTGACACATTTATCAAAATAGTAAGACGCGGTAATAGATTCGCTACATATTGAGCTTTAAGGCGCATCTACAAAAATGCAGGAAAATAGCTTCACCATATACATATTGTGAAAGGCATATGGAACAATATGATATTTGGAGCCCAGATGTAATGATTTAGGTACTCACATGGTTAGTGGCTGCAGTGAGATTGAGTTAATCACAGCTTGGGACCTTCCTCCTGGACTCAGCAATAGCAAATGGCCAAATAGCTGCACTCAACCTGACCACTTAACAACTTCAGGACAGACAGAGAGGGGGAGATCACTATTACCATCCCATGTTCTGTAGCCTATAAATAGCCAACTTTTTGATTGATACAAGGAACAAATGAGAGAAGAATGCGTAATTTTGCGCATGAGCCCCCCCCCCCTTCAAGTAGAGAGAGAAACAGAATGTGCGAAGATAGATGTGTGTGTGTGTGTGTGTGTGTGTGTGTGTCGAGGGGTGGGGGGGTGGGGGTGAGGGAAGAGAAAGCGGGAGAGAGAGCCCCAGGCAGATCCACGCAGCAAACCTGTAGGGCGAAGGATTTGCTATTTATCTCAGAGCGCCAGTCCGTTACACCTGAGAAGAGAGTATCCCCAACTGTAATGATAGGAAAATTGACAGAAATCTGTGCATGTTTTCAGCATTTAAAACTTACGGTAGGAACGTGCACATTGCTATATTTTGATCTGTTAGAAAAAAAAACCATCTCCCATTTTGGGAAAGGTGTTGTTATCAAGAGAAAAATAACTGATTCCGGTATCTTTTCTCTGCGTCTTCTTTTGCAAGATTAAGGCTTAAGACCAATTGCCTATTCTTGTATTACAATACTGCAGCTCATTTATTTAAATAGTTTAAATGTCTGTTACCCATAGTACTAATTAATTTTACTCTGAAATAAACGTACTGCGCCTAACTGGTGTTTTGCGGATTAGTTTGACTCTTTTTTGTGCATATTGCTCTAACTGTTTAGATTATGTGATGTTCGGCGGAATGCCTTGCGTATGACTACTCATGAATTAGCGATGTGATTTGAATGCTGGAGTTGGGAAAAGGCAAAATCTTGTGTTCTGGCGGACTGCTCTGCGCTCTCGCCGACATCTCATCGGCCTCCCTGTTTTACACATATACGGTGCGTTTTTGTTTTAAAAAGAATGCGCTTGTGACATCAATGCTACATTACAAAGACGACTTGCAGATTCATGTGAAGCATCCGCCTGTTTCTATATGGAGAATTACAGGTTATTTCCTTTCCCTTTCGACTCGAAAGGCTTTCCAGGCGTTTTAAAGGGGTGATATGACTAGAAATCAGCGTTTGATTTATGTCCATCAGTCTGTTTCTGCAGTGCATACATTTCCAATCTCATGCCCCATAAAATAATAACAAAGGATCTGCATTAATCCGTCTGCAAGGATGGCTTTGAAAACTCATGTATATGACTTAAAAGTTGAAGACCAATTTATCAACTTCCCTCTCTCCCCTTGAACATTCTAATCCCTAGTAACTTTTAACTATTTTGCTGACGAGAGGACTCACCTTTACCTGAATGGGATAATTGGGAATAAAATCAATAATTTTATATGCAAACGTTCCCCGTTCCGTCCCGTCCGAAGATCAATCTCTATTATAGCTGAATTTATTATTTATATTTTGTAACATCAGTAATACGGCCTGGGAAATCACAACACTGGTAGTTATTTTAAAATAGCTATTTTAAAGTATCCTCGGCACGTTCGGCTGCTTTTACAAAATTGCGATTAATTCTATGCCACATAAAGAGACGTTATCTTCCATGTAACTTATTGTAACTAGTGAAACAACTTCAATTTTGAAAAGATGTTGTCTCTTCAAATTTGAAGATATAAATGCTGCCCAGCTACAGATGATTGTGGATTGTACAACCCCCACCTAGAAACATTAGCCTGCGTTATTCCACAGTTCTCTCAGTTCCCACACACGCTCACATCCTGTTACCACTTTCAGAAAGGATAATATCAAAACAAATAAGGAATTTCCCGCAAATCTGCAGTTTTCTGTCTTAGAAAGACTAAGAGGTTCACATGCGTGGAGGATTTCAGACATTTTTAGTCAAATGTTTAGTCAAGTTTATTTTCTTAAGCACCATTTATCGTAGCACATGTTTATCAGTGAATAACTTACAAGACTACGATGTTGTCACAAGACTCCTAAACTAACAGTATGGCGAAATAAAACCCGCTTTACAGTATATGATGCCCTCACTGCCTTCATTCCTTTGCCCATTAACTCTTCACTGACGCACGTTGGCCAGATAGTGCTTTTGGAAATACAATAGGGGATACCGCTGAAAGGCCAGCACAATGTCCAAGCAGACGAGCGTACTGTAAAAGGCTTAGGTGCAGGTATGAGAGTGATTAGATCCTCAAAGTGTTGTTTTTGTCTTCGTTGACTTCAATGGTGGGAGTTCACCACCAGATGCAATAGCGTTATAAGAAAGCAGGGCACATTGTTTCAAAGAAAGGGAAGCAACTAGGCTCACAAAGCGTCTTCCTACCTGTACGGATCAGTGAGAAACAGCAAAGCTCCAGATCAAAACGTACCTTTGAATTTTGCAAATAAGTTTGTTGAACACATCTATAACACCGATAAGTGACCTTAAGATGAAATCTGTACACATTGTTTTGTACGGTGCTGGTTTAGAGTTGTTGTACCCTTCATCGGGCATTTAGTTCAAAGAAGATATTAATTAAGACAGATAAAATATTGATGTGAAGTACCTAGCTTGTTTGAACCAGTAACCTTGCAATAAACGCGTTTCAGAGATGAAGACATCGAAAACCTGTACCTTCGGCACAGGGGCCAGTGGTAATACCATCACTTCAGCAGTAATTATTTCGAACAATATCCGTGATTTAGAAATCACAATTACAAAACTTATCGTATCTTAAAGATATTGGGGTCAGAAAAGAAATTTTTTTTCTTACCCTTTCTCTAGTAGAAAACAGAAATTGTATACTTTGAGGAACGTAAAACGGAAGCATTGATTTATTTTTGGAATGATACAGGTCTGGAACGTCGATTGATATTGGACGAAATGTACAGTCCATGGCTAGAGAAGATGCGTTAGGTAAAGTAGAAAGTATCATCTGAGAGCTTTTGAAATTTGGACGGAGCCTTGAAGGTAGCCAAAAGATAACAGCAAAGAACTTTCAGTTGAAGCAGGAAATAGATATCCGGTTTACGGAGACAGGGAACACACTGAGAGGAAGACTTGATGCATTAGTCACAAATTACGATTTGCAAAAACATTTCTCATATGGCACTTGGCATTAATGTAATGGGAGTGTAGATGCTAAAGGAGGCAGTATGCGATTAATTATGATATATATTAGTTAAAATACGCTTAATGCAAAACTAAGTGAATATTTCTGCTTGGAGACACCTTGGAAACTTTTCTGTTGACAATCCTCTTCGTTAGAATTCAATCTGCATTACTAAACACATGACAACAATGTTTGCCAAACTTGTTTCTCTGCGGAAGTTAGTGGATTTGTGACATTTAAATGCATAAAGCATGTGGCAAAATGTGGAAAGTGTGGTAGTTTCATTCCCAAAGTTCCGATCTCCAATTTGTCGTTAAAGATTTATTAAAATCTGAAGTTCAGCAATTTTTCGCTGTGGTACAGCGTGGCACTACCCAAATATTAAACCTCACGTTTAGCCCTTCAGAGAGAGACACGGAGTTAATATTTAAACCTTAACATGTTCTAACTTTAAATTTGGTTATATAAGTTCCTTTCTATATTGCTGGCATAAGATGGAATATGTTCGCTTCCTGCAAGGCACAAAAGAAACATCGCATTCAAAGTTTCAAATCAACAACCTGGTGTATTTCGCAGAGCCTGAATCATTTGTTGCACCAACACGAGTTAAGCAAACAACATGTAATATTTATATATGCCTTTCCCGGCACAGTAACATTCAAAACATTTCTCCCATAATGAAGGATGGGGCAAATCGTGATTATGAACCATTCCTTACAATAATTGCGAGCCTGCGGTATCCTGAATGTTGCCTGGTGTCCCAGTCTCGCAATGTTCACCATTTACATTTTATGGATTTGTAGAAATTACCGAGTAGCTTTTATCTCTTATAGTGCAAAAATCCGCAGACCAGCATTAATTTGAAAGGCATTCGTGCAATTTATTACCCCAAGTGAACAGTTGTCTCTAAACAGTGACAAATAGGAGGTATCAAAACTTGTAGTCCTGCCTCTGGCAAAGTAACTTACAACTTCTAAACAAAACGAACATGCCCGAAAACGATCTAAAATTTCGGTTGAAAACATATGCTTTTGAAGGTACTACGGTTCATTTAAACGATGTATAAGATGTTTTGATGTTATAGGGACAGCAGAGATGGAGGGTTACCTTCCGATGATTCCGCAATATTTCAAAAGACAAAGAACAGTGACCTCCAATTTCCTTGTAAAAGTATTGAAATTGTGCCTAGCATCCTGTTAGTTTATCATATTTATATAAAATAAGGTTCTAATTTTTTTTTTGTTTTGTCTAATCATTAACGTGTTTCTCTGCCTTGTCCTGTCAAAGGATCTACAATGACATGAGACACCGATAGTTGGGCTCGAAGCTGCACTTAGCGCCGCTGAAGGAAAGTTGGAAACTAGGGCTCGGGAACTTAGAAGAATTTTTAGAGAGAAGGACAATGTAAAACGTCAAACGCTTACGGCACAAGCAGTCTCGACATTATGTTCAATTGTAAAACACGATTTAAAGAAAATTCACTGCGCAATTGGAACATTTCTCGAACAATGCTTGCTGCTGCGCTGCCATGCAAAGATATGAAAAATTATAATGAAGGATATTTTTACAATACATCTAAGCAGCGGCAGACTAGATAAACGCGCAACCAGACTGAGAGCTGATAGCAGGGAAAGGCAAATAGCACTGATGGATAGATACAGGATACTGCAGCTCGGTGTGAGGAAATTGACTCCAGTAATATCCATGTTTTTCCAGTTGGTGTGACAGTGCAACTATAGTCCGAACCAGGGTCATTCCTGGAGGAGGCACCTGACGTTATTTGTGCAGTGGTCAAGCAGTACTGCTTCGAGCTAAAAGGCAACTCGGTTCTTTAAGTTACCACATCTTCCCCATCAGTGTCCCGATGCACCTACAGTTAGTCAAATAACTAAAATACACAGATTACATCCAGTGAACGCAATAAATCTGTAGCTTATCTCGTCTGAAGCTTGTACAGATCTTGATCTCTCTGGGTTTCACCCTGCTTTATAGAGCCTGGTGTTTATTTAATGAATTTTATTTTGATAACGTGGTATATATTTCAATTATTTTGTGTCTGATGAGCGATCTAAGCATTGCCATCGTTACCAAGGCAATAGAGGCCAGAGGTTAAAAGTTGAATCAAAACATGCACAAAGGAGTTTGATGCAAGATTCAGTCACATTGGCACAAGGTATCAACAAGTTGGAAGCTCGTTTTTTAAAAGTATATATATACTGACATTCCAACTAACTGTCTCAAGCAGAAATATGACCGTGCCAGAGCTCCAATAGTAACTCCCCTGCTAGCTTTGCCTTCTAGCCACAAAATGGTTACAAAAAGCTCTGATAGTATCTGGATAGTTTGCGTCTATTACTTGGAAAATAACACTCGTGTGCTCGTATGACGATCACAAACGGAAAGGAACAAAAGGAAAGAAACAGGTTCGAGCTGTGGAGCAAATAAACAACCGGGCCAAGTCGGTGGAGCCAGCATTGTTAATCATTACACTATGACAAAAAAAAGTGTAAGTTATAAGGTTGTCGGAACAGTGGTGTGAAACATTCTCCTTCAGATGTCAAGATTCATATACAAGCCCAAATCAGTTATGCCAGTTAAGGACAATTCGCTGTCTGTAACATTATTCATGTTAGTCCAGATTGGCATTAACCACTCAGTGGAGGACTGTACGTTCAATCGCTTCACGTTCATTTCAGATGCTGTGGGGGCAATGTAGTACGGGACCGCTTTGTTTCGGTACCTTGATAGAAAATACTTTGGTGCAAATTTAAATAAAACTCACTTCAGCCATGGAACAATTATATCCTGCTTGTTTAATGTTATCTTTGAAATATCTAGGTTGTAGTGTTGGGAAGGTCATACCAATGTCTGTCATTTGCCTGTATTTTAGATTGTTTTACAAAGACAAAATAACATCGAATTAGGATTCTGGATATCTAGAAAGAAACTACATCTAGCATAAAATCAAAACAGGTAATTGTACAAATTTATTTGCTTACAGTTTAACATTGCTATTGTATTATTTCCGAAGGTCATATATGAACTGCAGGATTAGAGAAACAAAAACTTGTCCGTTCCCCCCTCCTCCCCATAACCAGATGCTCCAGTTTCATCACTTTTGCACGCAATAGTTCTGCAAGGAACAGGCAAGAAAAGGGAATCTGGGTCCCGAGCTTTGAATTTTGTCTAAGCCAAAGGAGACCTTAAAACTTTAGCAGTGCACTGCACCAGGTCACCTCTCAAAAACAGTACACAAAGGTGGAGGGGAGCGGGGTAGAAACAGGCGAACATGGGATGGGGTGTCTCATCAAGCTCTTGAGAGACTGTCTCATCTAAAAATGACACAGGCTTCTCAATGTCAGGTCTGCCTGAAGTAGAAGTTGATATGTGAACGTGAGAGTTTGGGGGAGGCGATCGGGGCTAGTGCCCCCTGTCGGTACCAATGAATTAATCTGTCAGAACTAAACCTATGCTTCCTCGTTGGGCAAAAAAAACATTGATCTGGGAAGCAGTATATGCATTTTAGAAAATATTTATTATTTTGTCACTGTGCATCATGTTTATTCCGGTCTATCATGGAATAGTTTAATTCACTCAGTCAGATTTGTCTGTTCTTCTTACATTCCTCATCAAACTGTCTGCAGGTCTCTCCCCTTCTGTGAACTATTTTGTAGTTACTTTAATATGGTTTCTAACTCAACGGAACATAAGGACATCCTAATGATATAGCGCTCGTATTGCGTGTTTTCCATCTCTCCTGAAAAACAGGCAAAAATAATAATCCAACCCTGTTCATATGTAGGCAGAGCCTTCACCTGCCAGCTTTAAAACATCGCAGCCACGGTCAAATATTTTTACTGATGTTGGTAGAGTACACAGTGTAATAACTTAAAGGTTATCAGGTTACCAGGATTGCATGGTCAATTTTCTCATTTTAACCAGTCACGTTTTTCGTTTCAAAAGTCTGATCAGGAAACTTTAATTATCTCTTCAGGTTAATTCGTATGTTTTAGTCTCTTGGATTAGCTGCAAAAATAGCTTCTTCAAGTTGGTATCAAATAAGAAAGATGTAAGCCTTTTGTTGTGAGAGAGGGAAAGAGAGAAAAGTAAAGGAAAAGAAGTGACAATAACAAAATAAGTCAACAGAATAAACTCAAGTACAATATTTACTTTCAAGGTATTTAATTCAGTAAAGTAAACAAATGATATTCATTTAAAATGTTTTTTTTAATGAGAAAGTATCTATATAATATTGTTTTCAAAACCACAATGCTTTAACCAATTGTCTCATGAAAAAGGGTGTTTTCCAGAAACTGGTGTCAGGTTAAAGGATAGATTTAGCCCCACCTTTTAGGACTATTCTTTTGTTTTTACTGTCCTCCATATTTCTAATAACTTTAGAAGTCTGTTTATTTCTCTGACAATGATTGTCTAGGCCTTTTAGTGGCTTCCTGTTGTAGGTAAAATTTATGTGGCTTCCAAACAAAAAAAAAGTGTTAAATTGAATGAATAAAAGTAACAATCCAGTCTCAGCTGAATATGGCCACCCAAGTGTCTTCCTTACATTGAGTATCTTCTAGCCTTTATTGCAAATTGATAAAATTCATGTTCATTTGAATAGTTCAGTTGCATTATTTCTTGCTCTTAGAGCAGTCAATTTGAACAATCATTGTTTAGATCGCATTAACTCTTCTAGAATACAGCCTGTGGTAAGCCATTATGCATCTTTGGACAGTTTCAGGATGTGGCCATTGCTGGCAATATCAGGATTTATTGTTATTCACCAGCTGTCCTGAGAAGGTGATGGTGCTACGTTTTTGAACTACAGCAATGTTTGAGTCGAAGGTGCTTCCACCATGCTGTTAGGTAGAAAATATAAGTTTGACCCTACAACAATGAAGGAATGGCATTATTAATCAAAGTCAGGATGATGAGATTTGCTGGAGATCTTAGAGATACTAGCCTACCCATCAATGTATTGTTCTTGTTCTTCTGGATGATGGGTGTAGCTAGTTTGAGATGTATGCTGAAGAAGTCTTGGCAAGTTATCACACTGCATTCTGTTGATTATACGTAGGGTAGCCAGAATATACTGATGGTAGAGGAGCTGTAGGTTCAGATTGGTGGATAAAGCTCTAATCAACTGAACTGGGTGGCATTGAACTTGTTGAATGTTGTGCTGCTGCATCCATCCAAATCATTGGACAGTACAGCCTTACTCATCTGTCTTTTGTTTTCTAGGCATTTGAAACAATTTGATGAATCAGTTGTTTCAGAAAAATTAACCTGGCTTACTTTGCTAGCCATGGCATTTGAGTTCAGTTCATGGTCAACTGTGACACCAAGATGTTGAAAGCAGATGATTGGATGAGTGTAATTCTATTAAAGCATCATGTGACATGTTTAGGTTCTCAGTTATTCATCATTACCTAGCACTTATGTGATGCAAATGTTACTTTGTACTTACTAGCGAGGTCTTGTTGCTTGTGAGATGGTACTGAGAAGTTATTATTGGAGGTATAAATTTCCTTGCAATTTGTGAGCATTATCACTTCTGACTTTATGACAAAGGAAAAGTAACTCATGAAATATCTGAAGACAGTTAGGCCTAGGCAGTTGTGCTAGGAAATACAGCATCAATATCCAAGGGCTGAAGTGATTAGTTTCCAATAAGCACAAACATCTTCCTTTTCTTCCAGCCATTGGAGATGTTTCCCCTGATTTCCACTAATTTTGAAATTACTAAGGAGTCTAGTGCCACACTGACTCAGATATTGTCTTGCTTTTCATCCTTAGCATATTTGTGAAATTCAGGTCTTGTTGGATTTGTTCTCCAGTTTGTGGACAGAAAATGCCAAAGCATTTTTAGGCAGTGTTGGTACATAGCAGTGTTAAAGTTGTGCTGGAGCAGCTTGGCCAGGAACATGAACATTGAAGTACACCTGTAAAACCAGAACCAAGAGATGCATATATAAAATAACAACTCACAAATCAAATAAATACATTAGGAAAAATTTCTTTAAACAGGGAGTGTTGAGACTGCAGAACTGGCCTGTCACTTGGTATGGTTAAAGGAGATTACAATACTGCATTTAAGGAGGATATTTTCAGTAGTTATTTCACAATTATTTTTCTAGGTACATTGGTGGAGGTACTATCTTTTGGATCAGACATTAAACTGTGACCTTATCTATACAGTTAGGTAGGTGCAAAAGTATCTTATGTATAATATTATTAAGGCCCAGATCCTTTGCTGCACATTGCAATTTCTAGCATGGTTAACTGGCAAATGATGCATGGAATGCTACAAATGTGTGGGAAGCAACTTTATGCCTGACTTTGGAAATTCTACCTGCATTGACTTGTTTAGTGTCCAGAAGCAAGAAAATCAAGAAAACCAGTATTAATAAGCTGCAGCAATGGAATATATTCTTGTGTTTGAGAAAGGTTGAACTTATATATTAACCATTAGAATCCTGCATATATTTGAAGAAGACTCCAAAAATTTCTTGAATTGTTCTTATTAAGCTCTATAGATCAGAAAGTGAGAAAGTTACTGCTGAAAATGTATTCCTATTGCCCAAATGTAAGTAGGTTTTTGATGGCAATATCAATAATGTATGGTTTGGCCATTGATATAATTGTCCATTGTAAAAGATTAAATCTGCCTAAGTCTTTGTGACAATTTTCAGAAGGAGAATTGCTAAGCTCCTGGTTGTATCCATTAGCACTGTTTTTGCCCACATTGAATATGCAGTGTAGAAATGGGCTATTCAGCCCAATTCTGATATGTTGGTCTGCTCCCATGCCACATATGCATCTGACTGGGCTTCAGGGGATGATAACATTTAGTTGGGTCAGAATTTGGTAATATCCCATGCTTTGGAACAGCTTTTTAGTAAATAGACATAAGACCATAAAAGTGGAAGAGGGTTTTTAACAAGGAACCCATTCAATTCATAGAACATTCACAAATTGCCATATCATAGATTTCATCCAAAACAATCATTCTCTTGAAATGTGTAGATACAACATCAATAAAGATAGAACATTGTCAAATTTCTTCTTGAAGAGAATTAGCAAAATTGTAGGTCAGTCCTGTTCTATAGCCTTACAATTTGAAGAAATGATTTTTATAGGTGGTACCTCTCTTGGACACGTCAGTGAAGTAACTATCATAAACTGTCATGCTGTATTTATCATTACAACCATGAATTGCATTCTTATACAAAAGGATTATATATCCTTTTATTTTATGTATCCAAAACTATGTGTGGAAATTGATTTTAATTTCACTGAGTATTGCCACCTTTATTCTTATATTATTCTGTCCTGTGACGTCAACCTTCAGACTGTGTACTCTCTAAATCTAGTGAAAAGAGTATATTTCTGTAGTTCTATGCTCAAAATGTATAGTACTAAACAGAAGATTGTGCATTCATGTCCTCCTCTGGGAATTTGGCAAATAAACTGTATTGACATTTCAGTACAGTATTGAGGGAATATTGCACTGTTAGACATGATGAGGAATTAAAACTGAGTTCTAGTCATTTATCTCATTGCTATTGTGGAATTTTATTGTGCATTACTTCATCAATTCAAAAGTGCTTCTTTCATAGTAAAATATTTTTGGATGTCCTGAGTACATGGTAAATGCTACATGAATTCAATTTGTTTCTTCTTTCTTTCTAGATTCTAGAATTATTCTTGTTGCTGTTTTCTGAATTATTGCAAGCCATTAATAACATTTTAAAGGTAGGGTGTCTAAAAGTCCATTGAATATTTGTAACACGTTCTAATTGATGAGTAATGCAGCTTTTAAATTCCTTTGTACACCTTACCTTTAGTAGTTGTCTCATTTCTTTTCTGTTAGCTTCACACTGACGAGACACTTTCAATCACTGGTTACTAACCACACCCAAACCTCTATCTTTTTCCCATCAGTTTATTATGCACATATATAGAAGCATAGAAAATAGAAGCAGGAGTAGGCCGTTCAGCCCCTTAAGCCTGTTCTGCCATTCATTATGATCATGGCTGGCCTTCCAACTTAATAGCCTGTTCCTGCTTTCCCCCATATCCTTTGATCCAAGTACAATATCCAACTCCTTAATGTATAATATGCACCTATATATAGATTGCTGATGCATAGTTTATATTTTCTACTTTAGTCTGCATTACATTTATCACTTTGCATTTTCTGATGTTCTTAACACCCTTACTTAAGATGCATTTGGCTACGGTCAAATTTTTCTTATTTCTATTAATTCATGCAAACTCTAGTAGCAGGTAACAAGATCATATAACTCTACAGATTTGTGACACTCTTTTACTGGAGAAATCCCATTGCACTCCTTTCTCCCCATGGGTCTATATCCTCTTTTCCTTCAAGATATTTATTTTTCTTTCTTAACAGGTCCAACAGTTTCTGTCTCAACTAATTCTTGTATCAAAAAATTCACATTCCTCCCACTCTCTTGTAGAGAAATGTCTCCTCCATCTCTACTCAGTTTCTAAATGACAGTTATAGTCAGAGGAAATATTATTTTCCTATTCACTCTATCAAACCCTTCACAGTTTTAAAATGCCCTATTAAATCCTCTCTTGGTTGTTCTCTGCTTCTGTGGAAATAGTCCCATATCTCAAATATTTCACGCAGTTATAGTTTCCCATCTCTGGGATCATCACTATGAATTTATGCTATATGAAAGCTTTGGCTTAAATTTCTGTGATCAGGTAGTTTACAGTGGACAGCAAAATTTGTTGAAGTGTATTTGAGTATGCATTTTTGAAGAGGAGGTAACATTAGTGTAAATGAAACATATAATTATCAGAAACTTTCATTATCAAAACATAGACTAGGATTCGTGAAACTATTACTTCTAAGAAATTTACAACTTTTTTTTCAGCCAAAATGTTTCTACTCCATCAAAGGAAGTCCACCAAAAAAATTTGAATAATGAAATAAATTATGCTGGTAACTAAAAGTAAAAGATTTCGCAAACAATGATCATGATGCATTTCGATTCAATGCAATAAAAAAAAGCAAAGCAATAGTTTTGGGATAAAATTAACTAATTATATCAAATTGATAGAATGGGAAATGAAACTCTAGAACAGAAATGATAAATATTCAAATAAAACACAAACAAGGCAGTGAAGAAGCATATCCTGGAAAAAAAATAAAAAACACCATTTTCATGAAAAATACAGGTAATCAAAATAAAAAAAATTTCATACATGCACGATCGATAATGAAAACAAAAACCAGGACACATATGGAGACTGATAGCAAAACCAAAATAAAAAGCTTAGATAGGATTAAAATGAGATCTGTAGTAAAAGTACAATGAAAGGCAAACAAAGACCTTTTATAGAATCCTTGCTAGTAAAGTAAAAGTAGAAGTAAGATTGCTATAAAATAAATGAGATAATCTTGTAGTGGACTGAAGTCAATGGCAAAATTTAAATTAATAATTTAGGCTGAATGTTAGGTTTTCTTGGCAAACTCAAGTTGCATTGGGTTTTTTGGAGGGTTTTTCACCATGAGGCCCAATTAGATATCATGCCTTATTTTACCCACCTTGCCTCATTAGTTATTTACCAGGCCTGTACAGTGTCTCTAACATCAGATTTCCACCCTATCTAACCATACGCTATTCCCATAACAACTTACTGCTCAGCAGATATCCACCGCCATCCGTGGTGCCTGCGCCATCTGTGCATCTGGAGAAGCATTTTCAGTCCGGAGTTGCCTCTCACCAGTAATATAATGGCATAGCTACAGACACCTGCTGCCCATGGCTGACAGTCCCTCGCACATGCAATACCATTCACTCATCCTAGTCACTGTTCAATCATCACATACACACGTTACCTGTCTGTAACTATATCCTGTCCAAATAACTTCTGAGTCAGTGATAACCTGTCCCCAATGCCCACTGCAGAACTGAATCTTGCCATTGTCCAACATGGAGACATCACAAACCCATGAACAATTGGACAAATACAAATATAAATAGGAACTTTTATTTACAGAACCCAAAAGGGAGCAATAATGGAACCAACAGAATCTGTTTGTTGCCCGTGCAATGCTAACAAGGTTTCAGCACTATGAGTGAAATATTTTAGCTAATTATTGCCTGCTGCACACGGTTGTCTTCTCTTGGAACCAGGTATCATTGGGATCTGTCTCGCTTGTGGTATTTGTAGCAGCCAAGCTCTGTCATGAACAATATCAGATTTCTCACCCAATGTCCTCATTCTGCACCTCAGGAGACTGGTCCTGCTCCTTAAGTTCCTCTGCAACTATTGCATCATCTTGTTGTCTGCTGTAATTGTACAGGGCACACTGTGGCAGGATGATGTGGCACACTCTGTCTAGACTAGTCTAGAGGCCCCCCTCCAGATCTGGCCAGGACGCAGAGCTGCATTTTTAACAGTCCTATTCTCTGCTCCAGCAGACTCTGGGTGAGGTATGGGTGGCATTGTAGCTGTGTGTAACATCAGTCAGGGAGTTGCACAGTCAGGCCATGAGCCATGGTTGCAGGGTGCAGCATTAGAATCCCTTCTTATTGCTGTATTCCACAGTGTTATGATATAGCCCTTTCAGAACACGTTCAGTCAATGGCACTCTCTAGTTGTGGGAATCAGCTACGTAACTGAATACAAATGCCTGCGGCTGCAACACTGGCCTCGTCATTGAGGAAATGCTATAAACTGGTGTGACCTCGCACAGACAGTATTCATCACTGTCCTGATGTATATGTGGGTGCATGACCGAGGGATGCCACACAGGTCACCTGTGTCTCTCTGGAAGGAGCCAGTCACATAAACATTCAGAGCCAGAGGAACCATCACAGCCACCAGGAGAGGAAGGCCTCTGACTCCTGAAGCCCTCAGTTCCACTGTAGCATTCAGCAAAGTCTGTTACTGTCTCCCAGGATATATGGAGCCTGCATCGTAACAGTGCCTCACTCATCCCCAGGAAGTAGAGTCGGGATCAGAAAACTCTGGGCCTCCTGCACATTCCAGGCATCTTGAGGGACCTGAAGCTGCAGCATCTCCCTGAGCTCAATGCTCCTCATCATCCATGGGGGCCTACTGCTGCTCCTGAGCTTACCATTGGCCCTGGTCCTCCTGCATCTGTCAAATAACACAGAAAACTGTGAATGCAGGAGAACTGAAACAAACAAAAGCAGAAATTGCTGGAGAAATTCAGCAGGCCTGGCAGTGTCTGGGGAGAGAAAGCAGAGTCAACATTTTACCTCCAGTCACCTTTCTTCAGAACTGGATGATCGTCCTGCATCTCTACGCCTTCTTAGGTAGGCAGCCACGGTGACCAAATGCCACCAGTAGCAGGGCACAGGACTGTCAGTGGAAAGGACTTGATTGAGACATAGAAGGAGTGAAAGGTTGTCTTTGATCTCAGAACAGTAATCGGTGGCATACCGTGTAATTGAGAGTTAAGTACACTTCACCACAGACTGAGACGTACTGGATATAGATAACAGGGGACATGTCTGCAGTGGATAAGCACCTTCAGCCGTGGTGTCTGCAGCACTTGTTGAATGTGCAACATCGGCTGAAGGACCATCACAAGGCACCGAAAAGAGAGTGTCTACAGCGCAAAATCATCCTTCCAACCCTAACCCCTACATCAAACACTGAACTTCTCAGTGCAATCAGCACAGACAAACGGTGATATAGGAGAACTCAAACTTGTGTGGCTCACTCAGAACCCTTGGAAATTGGACAAATAGTGATCACCCTTAAGCCAGCAGTAGCTTTTTGTCCCATTATTTCTGCTATCCTCCACATTATTGAAATACCTAGGTACAATTTGCAAGGACCAGTGGCATGCAGCAAATCACCTTTGATCAGTATCTGACCATGAAGCACCCTGACTCTGGATACAGAGCAAACAGGTTATCACAAGGGCTGGGAAGGGGAAAAGATCGGCTGGGGGGAAGGGGTGGCTGTGGTGGTGAAAGGGGTCGCCTGAGGAGGGGGAAGGGCATGGCTGTGGAAAGGAGTAGAAGTGGCTGTGGAGGTGGGAGGGGGTGTCTGTGGAGGGAGAAAGGGATGGGTGTGGAGAGGGGATAAAGGGAATGAGGATGGGGAAGGGCAATAAGGATGATGGGAGAGTGAGCATGGGAGCAGTGAAGATGGGGTGGGGTGAGGTCAAGGGGTAAAAATTGGCTGTGAAGGGTTGTTTGTGAAGGAAGGGAGAGCGAGAATGGAGGGAACGAAAATGAGGAGAGTGAGGATGGAGAGGGAACCACTGCATTTTCCATCACTTCTCCCACAATGGCCCTCCTCCCAGCCACCCTTCCATTCTCACTGCCCCCCTCCAAGTTATTACTCCCCTCCCCTTGCAGAAAGTCTGTTTGCAGGTCGAACAAAACAATTAGGAATGCAAGTAGACATTTCAATTAAATAGGGGTTGGCCCTGACAATGAGCCTGAAGTGTTCCTTAACTTCAGAAAGCACTTTTAGCAGTGGCCAGGACATTTATGAACACACTTGGTGCGGGTCAGCGTGGACAGAAATTGACTGTCTTAGGAATGTGGGGCAAACCACAAGGTCACGTGGGTGTGCGACAAGGTGGATAGTTAGCTTCAAATTTTACTATATTTCGGCTCATCTCAGCCTGTAGTACAGGCTTCTTACCCTCCAAACAGTGACTCTGTGTTTGCAGGCATTGATAGCTGGTCCAAAGAAAGGCAAGCGAGAGAGGTTTGTGAGTGAGTGGAGGGATGGGGTTTGGAAAGACAGGCTGCTCAGTGAGTGATTGTGTGGGAATGGTGGTTGTGAAAAAGGGCCTGTGTTTGTTCATGGGTATGTTTTTGACAGAGTTCGCTCTGAACTGGGCAACAATGCAGCTGCTGGGAAAGTCTGCAGGCTCTAATTGTCACATAGTCACACTGATCTCCGGTTACAGAAGCCTGTTCTCAGAAGTCCAGACAGCAGCAGGAGAACGCAGAGGGAACGTAGGTTTGGAATGTGTGTATAGTTGAGAAAGAGAAGTTTCAAAATGTAGCCACATTTGAAATGTGGGGGGAGGGGTGGTGCAGGGGGCTTCACTGACTCTTCTCTTCCCAGGGAGTGTGAAGTGCTTGTTTGATACTTAGATGGGTACATAAAACAATACTTATACAAAATACTGCAGAAACTCAGACTTTCACATTTTTATGTATTATGCATTGATCTATAATAATTAAACTTTAATAACTTTACATTGAATGTGACTAAGCTGCATTTTTCAGTTTTTGACTCTAGCCATATTAATTCTCTTGCTTTAACTGGGTTCACATTGGAAAATAGTTTCAAGTATACTTCATCAAGGAAATTGAAGGATGTATGGATAGCAATGGATGAAAGAGTCCAGGTATATGTTTGGAAATGATCTTGTTAAATTGGGATCAGATGTAAAGATCGAATTGTTTACTGTACCTGCTATTACTTATGTTATGTTTAGAAGGAAGTATTGCTAGGTATGTCAATGGTGTCCAACAGGGTCATTGGGGCCAAACTAACTTACATTTGCATAGATGATTTAGACTTAATATGATTAAATATACTGTTTACTTTAAGTTTGATGGGTGAAAACCAAAGAAAAAATTGGACAAGGCTTATGAGTGATGGAAGGAAAGTCAGCAGGATAAACAGATAGGTGGTAGGTGTAGATCACTGTGGACAACCGCAAAGCCAAACATTTTGAATCAAAGAAGAAGCAAACAAAGTACAGCTTAAATAACAGGGTTTAATTTAGTATAGAAACTGAAGAACTTTGGTGCATAGATATGCAGGTTATCAAAGATGAAAACACAAGTAGATAGGATTGTTAGAAAAAGCAAACTGAAGGACAGTGTTGAATCAATACATCACTTCAGACTACAGTTGGGATAATAGATGTAATTTTGAGCACCCACTTATGAGAAAGATATAAAGACAATAGCAAAGGACATACCCAAACCGACTTGAATCTTACAAGGGATGATGAGTTACAGTAATAGGGAAAGATTTAAGAAGTTAGGACTGTTTTCACCATAAAACTAATTTATGACCTTTTTTTTAAGATTATGAAGGGTTCCATTATGATAAATAGTTGTACATTAGCTTCTGATTGACCAGCAGAAAAAATGTGAGGGTCAAAATTTAGGATGGTCATGAAAATAGATAACAGTGGTGGTCACAAAGAGGGCGGTAGGAATACAAGATTTTCTGTTGGTAGTCCATCATTAAAGTATAACTAATCAATTCTTTTATAAGGCAATTAGTTGTTTATGAAAAGTGAATTATCAAGGACAGGGGCAATGAACAGAAAAATAGCATTAGTGTAGACAACCCATCTGCAGAAAAGTAGTAGCACAGATTTGATGGACCAAGTGTCTTTTTCTCTACAGAAATGTTCTATGTTTCCATATTCTACACTGTCTCTTTAGCTAAGTCTTTAAATAATCTAAATTACAACGGACTCAGCACTGACACCGACAAAACTTCACTAGTCAGTGATTGCTAGATAGAACTTTCCATTTACTGTTGCCTTTTGCTATCCAGTGTCAAGCCAGGTGGCTAGCTAATTTTCTGTTAACTCATTAGCTTGTTTAAAAAGTGCACAAATGCCTTCTGGAAGTTTAAGTTACTTATATCTACGATTCACATCTACTTATTTATCTACTTTTCCAAAGAGTCTCAGTAGATTTATGAGACATGACCTATTGGTTGTAAAATTATTCTAACTGCTTATGAGTTTTTGTTCTTTAGGTGAACACTGATAATATTTTCTAAACTGTTCTCAAGTAATTTCCTACAATCTGTATTAGACAATTTCTCAATTCATGCATTTTATTTTGAATTATGTTACATTATCTATTTTTCAGTACTTCATGCAGTTTATGTCCCTATAGAACTGCTAAGAGTCTTTTAAAGCCCTACCTATTTGCTTACTTATTTTGTTGAAGATTTGAAGATGTATTTAATCTAATATAGTAGTTGTTGACTTATAGATAAGATTTCCATTGCTGTTAAGTTTAACCTTGACTTATCCCATGTATAAATGGTAGTCAGGCATTCAGGTGGATAATCATAGTATTTTGTTTCCAAATTTTAATGTCGGTTTAACATCAGAATAAATCTTTTCCTTTGGTAGAGTTCCGTGTTGGTTTGATCACATATTTAGTGGTGGATCCAATTGCCTTCAACACCATTGAAAATTCCAATTAGTTATATGGCATTGCAGTTATAAATTACCCATACCTAAGGCCTTATTTCACGTGCACAAACTGAGTCGGCAGAATTTAGTGCCATTCCTGAGGAAAATTTGGAGGCATGGGACATTTAATCAGGCAGGATGGTGGTGAGTTGAAGACCTGCTACATTCATACTCCTGCATCATTAAGTTGGGGTGGAAAGGCATGTAGGTAACCTTCCTGTCCCAATTAAAGCCCTCATGAGGGAAATTAAGTGGACTTGCCTGGTATTCCTGATCCGAGGGAAAGCCCGCTGTTTTTACCTTAAGTGCCTGATAAGCACTTAATTCAGTGGACCTTCCAAAAGCATGTGACGCAGGGCTGTCAGCAGCTCTCCAGCTAATGGATGAGAACTCTTTTGTCTGAGTTAAACACCACCAGCTAATTGCAGAGACAATTTATATCTTAATTTATGTTGTATTTTACTTAGGTACTACTTGAGCAACCGCCTACAGTTGTGAATCTGTGGAATTCCTGGTCCCGTGAAGCAGTTGAGGCTACCTCGGTGAATGTTTTTAAGGCAATGATAGGTAGATTTTTAAGTAAAGGAATTAAGGGTTATGGTGATCAGGTGGGTAAGTGGAGCTGAGTCCATGAAATGATCTAATTAAATGGCAGAGCAGGCTTGAGAGGCCAGGTGGTCTACTCCTGTTATTTCTTATATTCTTATGTTCTCATTTCAAAATGTACCTGTTTAAAAGCAAAAACCAGAAGGAACACTGTAGTATAGCTCAATCTTGCTGACAGTTAATTTTAATAGGATCTAATTTTATCACAATGAAAATAATGGACTTGGTGAAGTCATTTTTTTGATTTGGTGCAAAATTGTTTGGAAATGGTTAAAAGACACATAACTTAGAAGCATTTTTAAGACAATGATGTCTTAATCCCTAAAAATAGCAGCTTGGAAATTTAGATTTATTATTTCAAGATACATTACGACTTTTAAGAAAATCAGTTTTGCATTTTTTGTATGGGAAACTTTCTGCAAATATTAACATGCTTTCATGAACTGTTTTCAAACACTAACATATTTTGTCACTGTTTGTACTAACTTCTGAAAGAAAATGTCAACTGTCCAAAGGAGTAGTGTTACTATTGTAGAGGACCTTTTCTTGCTAATTAACAGCAGCAGTAATCGCATTCTACCAAATCAAAAACACAACCACAAATTAGTATACAGAAATTTTGAGCTCGTGTCTGCATGGTGTATAATATGCTTAGCCTTGGCTGGACAGAAAAATGATGACCTCATGAACCTTCTGGGATCCTTTTGTAGATTTATATAGGACATCAAAGTGCTGCATTACATGAGGAAAATCTCACAATGGACTTAGTAAACACAGAAATTATCCTTTAAGTACTACTCAGTAATTTATGCAATGAACTATTCAGTCAACCTTTGGATGTACTTTATTAAATTGCTAGTTAGTTCCACCAAGTTAAAACTTTTGCTTGCTTATCTACAGATATATATTTTTAAACCCAGACTAAAGCACTGTAGCTGCAGGGCAGCGACTCACAACCAAAAAGAAATGACATGAACTACGTTATACCAAGCCCTCAAATCTTCTCACTACTCATACATTACTGCCCAAACTGAAATGGACCATACTTCCCTAGGAAGTAATTCATTTAATGTTATTCTGATACCATTTTCTATTTCATGTATTCCTCTAAAGCAGGTTGCCCTTTTATCTAATTGCCGGACATATTAGGACAAACTGTTTCAGCCAATAATATGTATATCATTCCACATATTAAAACCAACGTGAGTGCTTGTATAATACACTGAACGGAATCCATGGACTCAACTCAGCACAGCAGAACAATAGTCTATAGGTGTGAGATTGGAAAAGCACAGCAGATCAGACAACATCCGAGGAGCAGGTAAGTCACCGTTTCAGCCCGAAACCTTTCATCAGGACTGTTGTTACCAGCACGGTAATTGCTTGGATCCATTAATATAGATGTAATACCAGACAGGAAATTATATTATTCATTGTTCCTCTCCTCATATCCATATTATTACAATTTGTTAATAGGTTGTACTGGGTCAGCAAATGAACAATGCTACAAATGTTGTCAATGGCTTTCTTTAATTTAATTTGACAACACACAATCGGACAATGTGAGGGTTGATTCATTCTTGACCCACTTATTTCCCTATCTTTCACAGGTGACTTGTCTGATCTATCCTTAGGAGAATCTGGAGAGGGGCTGATTGATATTAAACATGGGATTCATGGTTGACAGTCAAGTGGTCTAGTAGTTTCGCTGTCAGGCAGTATTTAAGTAACAAATCAGATTGTACCATCTACTTCTCTAATGTTGGATTTTCACCAATTGTTTTCATCTTCCACTCTTTGGTGGCTAATCTGTCACTTGCTATGTTGTTGTGTTATTTGGAACTCTTTCTATAAATCATTGATACCCATCCTTCCTTCAAAATCTTTTTGACCATGCGTTTTTTCCAAGTCCCTAAAACTTCTCTATCAGCTGCTTGGCATTGAGTTTCTAATTTTGGAACATTCTTTCTTTTGTACGAGGGCTGCAATGAAAATATGACTTGTTGTTAGCTCTTCATTGTCATTTTAAATAAAAGAGAACTTGATTTCCTTGAAAATTGCTGACTGTTTACCTGTGAATTATGAATTCTAGTACTGCTACTTTGCATATAACTTTTAAGAACACCTTTTGCTTGTTCTCATTAGGTCTTCTTATGAGATTTCAATAAAACACATTGTAAGATGACAGATCAATTAGCAGCTTTTAAAATACTTGAGAGAAACCTTAACTAATGTCAACCCTGACATAATGAAAAGTTTCTACCATCCATAAAATTTAATTAAATTAATAAAATATAAAAGAGAGACTAAAATTAATAAATAATGTGATGTGCATGAGAAACCATATAACTTGTAGAAATGAATAATGATTTTTTAATGTTGTCATAGCACTCATATGAAGCAATTGCTACTGTTACTGCTGTAAGGGATATAACTGAGTTTCGATGAATATACTTAATTGAATTAGCTCCAGTTAAGAAAGCTTCTATAGCCAATGAGTATGTGTGTGTGCGTGTGTGTGTGTGAGAGAGAGAGAGAGAGAGGGGGCTGCGGGGAAGGGAATGGGAGAGAAGCAGCGATTGGTGAGAGTGGACAGCGTACTGGAACCTGCATCAAATCAGTAAATAGGATGAATAGTTGCATGTAAGTAACAGATATTAATTTAATTGGGTTGTGAGAGGGAAACTATCTTAAACCTAATGTCGTGTATAGAGGTCCTGTGAGGCAATTGTTAGCATCCCTACCTCTGAGCTGGACATTCTGGATTTGAGCCACACTCCAGGATTTGGTGACCAAGGCCAATGCATTGATTATGTAACCAAACAGGTTGAGTATCAACTTGTAAATTCTTCCAGCATATGCTGATAGTAGGCAGTAAGCATGGGAGAGATTCTTGGTCAGTCATGCAATGGAAAGAAATTGGAGCCTCCATCATCACTATTCATAGCTCCAGCATAGAGAATGTTGCCAGAGCATATCAGACTTCTGGGTGGGCTGATTTGCTCAGTTAAATGGATGTCTAGTGTGGATCATATTGGTGCCAGGAGTGTGGCATTTAATTCCTGTTCTGGTCGGGTATACTTGGGACCTGCATCCGTGCTCTCCCGTGGTGGAAAACATGGTACTGTGTATCTGATCTGCCATTGGGTAATGAAGTCAGTAAAATGTTGATGGGCAAAACATTAGCTGGTAGATTTCTACTCAACCACTCTCTTCTATGTGTAGTGTTTTATTACTGTGATTTTGGGTGCAGTTTAATGCCCTTTCCTATTTGATGGCAGGGACACTGAATAAGGTTGGAGAATGCAGATGGGGATCCTGCGACCTTCCTAGTTCCACCCAATCAAGGCCTTGATGGGAAGGCAATTTATGCTTACTTAAAGCCCTCATTCTACCACCACTGGTATTAGGCGATCAGGGTCTCTTGTCTCTGATTTAAAGGTAACCTGAGCCAACGCTCTGGCCTTGCTGCTGATCCCCCACCCCCTACATGCCCTTTATTTCTTGCCACCCCATCTCTGACCTGCCATCACTCACCTGTGGCCTAGGATCCAACACTGAAACTAGGCTTCAGGTGTGTATCAAACTGATAGCAAGCACCGCCTCCCCAGTTGCAGTGTTTTCCAAGACTCGTTGTCTGCATCTTGGTAATCAGGAAGTTTGCCCCTGGGTCACTGATCCTGGGTAGGGCCTGCTGTTGTCCAGTTAAGTGGTTGAATGACACTTCATTTGTCAGGCCTTCCCTAAAGTAAGTAACACAGGATTCTTGGGAAAGACCCCCATCGCCTCCATTAAATCCAGCGTATTTGTGAGAATCCTGACCAATCCTCCTCTGGCCACAACACACAAGGACTGTAGATCTTGTAACATCTAGCCAGTCTCCACACCAGCGATCAGTTAACTCAGTACAGGCCAGGGGTTGAATCTGGGATCTTGCTAATATATTTGGATCAGTACCTCACTTGTCTGCCCTTATCCAGGATCAGAAAATCTGAATTTATATTCTTAACATAAAATAGATCAGGTGTGAAATTTAACTTTGGTGGGGAGATAAATTGGCTAGCTGTGGATCGATCACCTGTTATATAAAATGCTTAATTCTCTTTCACTTTAAGGTTGAATTCACAATGTTATGTCTCAATAAAATAAAAATAGATAGAACTATGGTGAATGTTACATTCACAAAGCATTTGGGTATTGGTATCACTGTGGAATAATTGTACTCAATGTTTCAAGATCCATAATAAATGAATTGTTTTGTAATACTCTAGCAAATAAAATGCTTACCACTCCAGAATACATTGTGTTGCTTCTTGCTTTTATAGCAATCCTAACCACACAATTCAGAACCATATTTGTTGTTGGTTTTGAAAACACCATTAGCATAAACTATTGAAAAAAGAGGTGACTCAAGTTGGAACAGACTTTCTTCATCGTGATACTATTTCTGTCATGTATAGTATTATTATATTGTATTGGCTATGTGTAGCTTCTGTACTGTTGTTGTAACTCATATGCACAGTCAAGAAATGAGGTTGTCTAATTTGATTTAATTTAACTGTATTTTCTGAGAGGTTTAAGGAATCTAGGAGCCTGAGTAACTACAAGCAGACATACATGTAATGGCCATTATGCTAGAAAGGAATATATTGAAGAAAACCCTTTCTTCCCTCCATTCTGTTACTGTCTTCTTCTCAAATTGGATGTGTTAATTAGTGGGATTGTTATACTCTGGCAGACTAAAGAGTAAAGGAAAATAAAAGTTCCTCAACAATTGCGATGACTATCATAATGTGGAGGCAATGTCAAAATGAGGTCCATGCATCTCCTCCTTAGAATTGATATCCTTACACCAGTCCTGGATGCTATAGATATTTAGTTTGCTGTATTAATTGTCATAGTTTACTCACTTCTTGAAGCAATGTCCTGTCACTTCTCAATATCCAAATTCCACCTCATTCAAGAGGATGTTCTACAGCTGATAAAAGCTTATGAAAGTTCTTTCTTTCCCTTAAGGAAACGGTGTGTATGTTTTTTTTAAATGCTATTGTGATACACTGAGTGAGAGAACTGATTAGGTGGTACAACAAGTGGAATCATTTATTTATACCATAAATTGTATGTGGCAGCGAGAATTAATTGAGTTGACAAGTTTCTGCATCAGCATTGTAGAAAATAAATTTACAGTTTTCATAGAGCTTTCATTTACCATTTATTGCATGCGGCAAATCTACCAAAGATGCCAAATAAAGGGATATGAATTTGCCTTTTCACAAACATGAAAATATCAGCAATTTTGGTCAAATTTAATAACCAACGTCAAACTGTTGTGTGTATGTGTGTCACTTAGCTTCAAAGACCATCAATTTAAAAAAAAAGCTGCCCTCTTTTGGAACAATGGTACCATTCCTTCACTGTCACTATGTCAAAATCTGTTTTGCCAACAGTGGTGTAGCTGTTTCAATACCAGATACTGTGGCTTAAGAATGTGGCTCACTACTACCTCCATGAGAAGAATTAGTGATAAGAAATAATAAACAAACAAAGGCAATACTGGAGAAACTTGACAGGTTCCAGCAGCATCTGTGGAAAGAAAAAGCAGAGTTAATGTTTTGAGTTTGGTATGATTGTTTTTTAGAATTATGCCACAGAAAATAGTCGAGGCCAAACATTGAATGCTTTCAAGAAGGAGTTAGATGTAGTTCTTAGGGCTACAGGGATCACTGAAGGGTGTGACACTTAACTGGCAGAACAGAGAAGGTCATTAACCTTCTTGTGACACTGCTAAGTATATTGTTATGTGCAAGAATGCTTTAAGATGATTTACATGAAAATAACAGGAAGAAGAAAATACACCTCTTGATTTTCAGTTACAATGGTTTTTGTTGCCTCTTCACGAATTTTTAGAGAGCTTGAGAGTAAATTTTAACCTTGTCCCATTGAGTATAAAGCATTGCTGGGGTGCAAAACAAAAATATAATTCTGGCTGCAGAGTTGGACAGGACCTTCAGGACAGCCTCTCCTATGAAGTTCGTGGCAGAGAAGATCAGGCAGGGCCTGTAAGCAAAATCTCTTTGCCAAATCCTCCCTTCTGTGTTCTCCCTACGTGATGTACCATAACTGGTGAAGTTAGAAGTCTATCAACTTCTCTGCAGTTAGCTTCTATTCTTCGAGAGAATGGATATAAAAGCTGGATATTTTACAATGACTTTAATTCAGTTCATGCTCAGCCAATGGGATACACACCGACTGTGAAGTGATCCAGTTCTCGTTTTTATTTTCTTTGCCCTAGCTGCAGCCAAGAACTGACAACATTCATCACAAATAGGGATGACAGATTTGACTTGAACTTATGACCAGGGGCTGGAAGCAAACAGCTTAAAACTCTACATACTTGGCCAGCTGCATTTCTGTATCCTTTAATTAAGTCAAAAGTCAAGAGCAAAATATATTTTCCTGATTGACAGTAATTATAGACTGTGTGGACATTAGCTTGCACATCGATCTACCTATGTAAAGAATTTTTTTATTCTGTGTATATATCAGAGTCAATTCAAGATTTTCATTTCAATGATGGTTGAGTTAAACACTCCTTGGAAGGCAGTAACAATGTTGCAACAGATATCTTTTTCTTGTATTCTTTACACTTGCAAGGTTTTTTTTAATAACTGGTATTGTGGAAAAAGAAGTCAAAATTAATGATTACAGCATAATATTCCCCTCTATTTATATCAATAAAGAATCTTGAATGAAGGTTGTAAATGGTTCATGCTATAATATATTTAATTTAGTGTATCTATATATTTTTTAAAAAATCCATGTTTTCTTCTCCTTTTTACCTTTAAACAGACACAGAGAATGAAATTATGTATCAAGAGTATGATAGAGAGAGTGTTGAAAGACAGCACCTTTCATGACTGAGGGATAAATATTGACCAGGACACTGGGGATAACTTCCTTGCTTTTCTTCAAAAGAACTGTACTACAGGACCCTCATGACGGGCAGCAGAGCTTCAGTTTAAAATCGCAATCAAAAGACAATGTTTTCGACAGTGCAGAACTCCCTTTGTACTTCACTAGAGTGTCAGCCTTTTATCCTTGAGCATAACTTAAATCCATAATCATCTAATTCAGAAGTAAGAATGTGACTATGTGAACCACAGCTGATATCAAAACCTTAGTCATTGTCGACATTGGAGAAGATTAGATGTGTGAAATTTCAAATTTGTGAAACAGTAGACCTGCTCAGCAATAACCTGCTCAGTGATGCCCAGTTTGGTTTCTGCCAGGGTCACTCAGCTGCTGACCTCATTACAGCCCTTGGTTTTAACATGGACAAAAGAGCTGAATTCCAGAGGTGAGGTGAGAGTGATGACCCTTGACATCAAGGCTGCTTTCGATCGAGTGTGGCATCAAGGAGCCCTAGCAAAATGGGAATCAATAGGTACCGGGGGCAAACTCTCCAGAGGTTAGAGTCATACCTGACACATAGGAAGATGGTCATGATTGTTGGAGATCAGTCATCTCAGGTCCAGGACATCTCTGCTGGAGTTCCTTAGAGTAGTGTCCTTAGCCCAACCATCTTCAGTTGCTTCATCAATGACCTACTCCCCCATCCTAAAGTCAGAAGTGGGGATGTTCGCCAATGTTTTCACAATGTTCAGCACCATTCGCCACTCCTCAGATACTGAAGCAGCCTGTGTCCAAATGCAACAAGATCTGGACAATATCCAGGCTTGTGCTGACAAATGGCAATAACATTCACCCCACACAAATGCCAGGCTATGACCATCACCAACAAGGGACAATCTAACCATCACCCCTTGACATTCAGTGGTGTTACCATCACTGAATTACCCCAATATCAACATTCTGGGAGTTATCAATGGTCAAAAACTCACCTGGACTCACCACATAAATGCAGTGGCTACAAGAGCAGGTCAGAGGCTAGAAATACTGCAGGCAGTAACTCACTTCCTGACACCCGAAAGCCTGTTTACCATCTACAAGGCACAAGTCAGGAGTGTGACGGAATACTCCCCACTTACCTGGATGAGTGCAGTCCCAAGAATACACAAGAAGCTTGATACCATCCAGGACAAAACAGCCTCCGTGATTGGCACTGTATCCACAAGCATCCACTCCCTCCAACACCGATGCTCAGTAGCAGCAGTGTGTACTATCTACAAGATGCACTGCAGGAATACACCGAAAAATCTCAGACAGCACATTCCAAATGCACGACCACTTCCATCTAAAAGGACAAGAGCAGCAGACATATGGGAACACCACCACCACCTTCAAGTTCCCCTCCAAGCTACTCACCATCCTGACTTAGAAATATATCGGCATTCCTTTACTGTTGCTGGGTCAAAATGCTGGAATTCCCTCCTGAATGGCATTATGGGCCAACCCACAGTAGGTGGTCTGCAGTGGTTCAAGAAGGTAGCTTACCACCACCTTTTCAAGGGCAACTAGGGATAGGCAAGAAATGCTGGCCAGCCAGAGACGCCCACATCCCACAAAATGAAATAAAAAAAATTTGTTTCCATGATTTTACATAGATAGCAACAAACTTAATTCTTAATTATGCTTGAGGGCTTTTTGTAGATTATTGCAATATTGTTCTTCACGTCTTAAAGTAACTCAATAAACAAATATAAAACATATGAGATTTAACATAAGATGATGACATTTTAATCAGAACTAGTTTTGCAATAAAAATTAATATGGTTTTGTGCAAATTATGTGACTATTAGTATGCTCAGGTAAATCAATGATTGTATCCTTCCTGCTCTTTTTTTGTTGAAATTATATGCACTTTCATTAAAATTTAGTTTCCACACAAAATGATGACCATCAGGGAAAATTGATATTTCAGAAGTGGTTGGAATTACTGTAATATCAACGTACATATAATGAGGCTGGATTTTAGCAAAAATTAGCCAAGTGTCAATTTTGGGGAGTTTTATGGAAAGTTTCCCTTTGTGATCTCTAGTGAGTTTTCTCTCATGATTTTCTGCAGCTTGTCTCGTTATGTATGCAGCACACCTCAATGGTGTCCCATCCACGCCAACGTGTGCACATCAGCAGTGAATGAACTTGTCATTGTTCGGACCTCCAGGGGTTCCTCGTACTGATGCCACATTTAAACTGCAGTTGTGCAGCAGATGAAGAGCCATCTGTTAGGAACTACCCTTCTCAGCACCTGTGAGTGAAGAATTGCTCAAGAGATGGCTGATGATAGAGCCAAGTTGGCTCCCCACTTCACCAACACTCACCTGAAGATCCTGGTGAACAAGGCGAGTCCAGTCCAGAGTAATTATCCAGGTCAATTTGGTGTCCACTGTCTGGAGGAATGCTTAGTAGTTCAGGAAGAACATTAATCATCTTCTGTGCTCCACAAAGGTCCATGCCACAATCTTCTGTCTGTTGCCTCTTACTCTCCTTCAGCAACCACCTCCTACCAAAGCTCTAGGTCTAAATCATTCATTGCTCAATGCAATATTTTCCCTCACTCATTCTCAGCCAGCAAAACCCACATATTACTTAGCTCTACATGTCCTCTGTATTTTCTACTTATTTACTGGGGCTACCTCACTACCATTTCCTCATCAAAAGCTACATCAGCCTCACCCAATCTCTCCCTTTATTGCTTTCAAGATAAAAGATCCCATAATAGCGTGGAGAAGAACAAAGATAGGTGATGCGTGACATCCTTTTCCTTGTCTTAACAGGATCCATGACCATGATTCCTCATGTGCTGATGCTGAGACACCCATATGCTGCTACTCAAATAAAATTCATTGTCAATTACTGTGCTGCACTCCCATTACTCCTACCGTGAATGTATTCTTAAAAGGCCAAAACTTCTACCCCTACTTGCAACTCATTCTCTCTCTTTTCTCCTGCCAGTGGTATCTGTACAGTCTCCACCCTGAAGACATCAATACCTCTGGACATTATCTCCATCTCCACATTGGAGGGAAAAACTACTGATGCATCAGAAGAAGCACCCACAAGGCTGTCTCCTGCACCATCTACCAGCTGAGAAACTAACGCCTTGGTGGACGTGTTAGCTAGAGTAGAGTCAGGAGTACATTCTGGTGAGCACATCACTGCCACATGTCCACAGCCTATTGAGGAAGAAACACTGACATTCAGAGAACTGGCAGAGACCAGGCATCTGCTCAGTCCCAGGCAGGGTTTTGACCATTCATAATTTCATCCAAATGTGCAGACGGACACAGTAGCAGCAGGCAGCTTTATCAGAGACACTGGCCAAACTGAGTCGGAGGTGTCCACTAATGCTTTCAACTCTATGGTGCCTCTGGCAAGTGAACATTTGGTGGCCTTTGTGGGCAAGTTGGTAGTTGTGATGGAGAGTCAAGTCCAGCACAGAGCACCTGCCAGATATACAACAGATCTGGTGCTCAACACCAACTGCCAGGTGACAGAGATATGAGGAAACGTGACCACAGTTCGTGTGCCATTCTGTACAAGGGGACAGTGTGCTACCAGTAGAAAT
This sequence comes from Rhincodon typus, assembly GCF_021869965.1. NCBI lineage: Eukaryota > Metazoa > Chordata > Chondrichthyes > Orectolobiformes > Rhincodontidae > Rhincodon > Rhincodon typus. The sequence goes on from NC_063340.1 coordinate 55,050,826, forward strand.
CCAGCCACAGGAGGTACCACATTCAGGCCCCTGACCTCTCCCCCTTGACCTTTCCCCTCAGGATGTTCCAGAGGTGCCCAAGCTTTCCATTTCTACCCAGCTTGCCACCCTTAACACAGAGAGTTCAAACCAAGGAGGATGACCGTGCATAAGGACAGGGCATACTCAGAATATCTGAGCCCACTAGCCACAAACAACCCGAGGGTAGCCCAACCAAAACATCAAGGCTAACAGGCTCCATTTTAAACCAGGCTCCAAGCTATAGGGCATGTTCCCTTCATCCTAACAAAACTACGTGTAGACATAATGGGAGGGAAAAGAAGAAGATCTTCTGAGGGCACATGGATAGAATGGATGACATTGCATTGCAGATATGTTATCATGTTTCTAAAAATATGTTCATTTTTCATCATTAGTTCTGTGAGTGAATGTGATTTTAGCTGCAATTACAAGATGAAGGTAGAGAGACTAGCCATCCTTGGCATGACATGATGTTTTAATCCTGTCTGAGTTATAGGTATCCTTTCTCTAGTGCATATACTAGCATAAAACTTTGTTATAATTGAATGAGGGAGCATTAGATGTTGTGAAGCTTCTATCCATTTGCAACCTTAACTTTCATTAAACAGCTTGAACACCATAAAAAGATTAAAGAGTTAAGTCACACTTGCTGTAAAGATTATCAGAGGATGCTGGCCTCAGCAGCATCAGAATATTTACAGCCAATGAAAGATGACTTTACACAATTCCACTCCATTGAATAACATTCACAAGGAAGTCCTGCCTGTGTTGTTTTGGCCAATGCTGCTGCACGATAGGATACTGAAGATGCTATTCTGTTTGAAGAATGTCCTCTTGATCTTATTTGGCACAATACTGCGGCCCACATGGAACCCCATCATCCATCACATGGCCTTGATGCATCTTCCAGCCGTCTGGAGCAGAGATCCTGAGGATCAAGTGCTATTGTCTGCTGGGAAAGTTGCGGTACGAAGTGCCAGACTTGATCTACATGGAAATGTGCTGTAGTGGGGCCATCCAAGACTTTGATATGGGGAGCGCGTGATATGCTTGCCATGACTAAGCTATGCATCTGTGGATTAGTTTTAGCTTTCTGAGCTTTTATGAATTTAAATGTGATAGACACAGTCAGCACTGCACAGTTTCCTTGGACATTATTTTGTACAGTTTAACTCCACATCAGTTATATAACATATAGAATTTCTTCCATCCACTTTTTGTTCTGTTTTATATTATGTGTAAATTGAACAGTGATTTAGATTTAAGTGGTTTTCTTAAAATTGTTCTTAAAATGAATGAAGTAAGTCGTCAGACAACCATTGCTGATATCATTTTGTATGTGCTAACAGGACTCTTGTCACCATAATGTGAACTTACTACCACTAAGTTCCTTTTAGGATATGATCTCCAGGGCTGGCTTGGTCAAGTGAGATAGAGGAAAACAACTAGCTAGTCTGAAACAACGTGTAATCTATTGCATGACAGTAATCACGTAAAAGTTGCATTGTTATGTGAGGAGACCTAAATGATAGGCCTGTTTCCTTTGAGATCCAGTGTTATTTTGCCCATCCCCACCAAAGTCCTTATGACATCATCAAACTGGATGAAATTCAGGGCAGTCTTTAGCATTACCCCTTTAAGTACCATTGACAAGGTGCATGGCTAAATAAATGATTTGGTGGTTTTATGTTCCAGCATATAACTTTGAAAGTCCCATATTTGCGCATTCTCATTAGTGGGTGAAAAAGGGTGAATTTCTGAACATTTTTTGTTGGCAGCTTTTTCTTGGTGATTGTGTTTCTTGATAATCTAATGAAAAGGCATTGCATTTTTTGTTTCAGAAAAGGCGTGGAGGATATGTTGACATTCTCCATGGTCTATTGGTGGTGGGTAGTATGGGAGGGGTTTTATCTTTATTCCCAGATGGTTCAGTTGTTGGAATGTTTCTGTTTCCTAATAGTCCAATGGTGAGAATGTGTCTATTTTCCCTCATAGCCCAATGAGGGTGGGATGTATTTACATTCCTCTTGGTAAAATATGGAGGAATAGGTCTACATTCCTCCTGCCCAGTAATTAGAGACATGTCATGTTCCTCAGTCAAATCATGAAAGACGTTTCAAGTCAGACTATCCTTGTTGCCTACTTTCCCAGACATGGTAATGGTAGACTTGGGAGTAGCATTGAAGGTTAATTGTCCCTTTTCTTGTGCCTATTATGAGGAGAAGGGTACATTTCTCCAATACTTTATAATTTAGCAAAGCTATGTTGAGTACCAGGCCAGAAGTTTAGTCTGACATTCAAAAAGAAATGTAATCTTGTATTCATTGTTTTAACGTTAGCACATTTTGCAAAGTAAAATACCAATGTCTGTTGAAATAAGAAATAATGGCTATTATAAATTTATGAATGCATGCACCACAGTCCATTTAAACAAATTATTAACAAATTAATATTTCTTAATCGCTAACAAAAAATCAGAAACATCAAACCACTTTTTAGCTGCTCCCATCATCTCAGTGACTCCTGTTAAATAAAACATTTTTTTCTCCTGCCAGGATTCAATCCAGCATGTATGCAAACACCTTGCAGAAATCATTTGTGTCATTTCAACAATCTGTCAAATGAAAATAAGTTATAGATCTTACAATGAATCGTTGCAGTAATGAATTGTTGGTGAACCACAAGGTGATGGGATGTTGGTTCATATCTGCAATTTTTCACATAGCAAGTTTTACTTTCCAATCCTGTCATCAGGGAGGATTAGCTACTTCCACAAAGGAAATGAAGGAGAAATAAAAGAGTCACTCATCATTACTCCCATGCATCTCAGAATTACCACCTTAAAATTGGGAGAGGTCCTGAAGCAGATTTCTCCACAAAGCACTTGACAGTTGACAATGTATGGTAGTGCAAGTGTTAAAGTTCAGGAGGAAAATCAATTTAAATGGATTTCAAAAGAAAGTTAATAACAGCACACAGTACTTTGCCTTTTGAAAGCTCTTTCATTATGATATTGTCATAAATTCTGCACCAAATAGTTTACAAAATAATTCACTGTGAATTCATGATAAACAGAATTCAATTTTGTAAGAATTCAGTTATGCAGTTAACAGCAACTGACTGTATATCCTGTTGGTAATATTATTAGCTGTGATCTTACTTAATATTCTGCATTTTATTCTCTGTGCAACTACGTTTAGGAAATTATTGTGATGTTTGCCGTTAATATTTGCTTTTAAGCTATTTCAATTGCCCATTCTTATCTGTACTACATCATTCAACTTTTTTGAGCAGTCTCATTATTATCTAGAAGCAAAAGAAAAAGTGGGGAAGTCATGTAATTTGATCATCATTAAATAATCATCAATCAAAAATTAAGATATGTTTATCAAATGACACGCAAATGTTATTTGGAGTGAGGATTTAGGATGTCATTGTATTTTGGTACTTTGTAATATATGGTAGCAGTAACCTTTCTTTATGATTGTAAACATGGGAGTACAAACAGCTGTTCTAAAGTAGGCATTTTAATGGAGCTGCCAGTCAGTGTACGAGCTGGACTGTGGAGCCATTCCAAACCACTCAATCCCTAAATTAATTGCCTTGTTTGGAACCCAGAGTGTTTAATGTGGGAACACAACGTTGCATGTTAAAAGAGAATGATCAAAACTAGCGTTTGATTTAGGTGTGAGTAGGTTCAACCAATTTAGTATTCTCTGAAGCCAGTTTTCAGAAGTCGAACATTTCCGGGCCACAAATAGCATATTTACATACTCATTCTTATGATTAGCTTGTTGGAACAAAGAGGTGTGCATTGAAAATGCTTCATCCCCTTTTCTGAGAAAGTCCTTAATCTGACATCTATCTCTGATATCTGTCACATACTCTAAAATTAAGACAGCAATGACATCCTGAAAACCACCCCTTTTAAAGTAATATTCCTTAAATCTCCGTATTTGACAGTCCCACCATTTGCACAGTTACGGTAATAGGCTTATTTTTCAGAAAATAATGGATAAAAAGTGACAAGCTATCCAGTGAATCTGAATGCATAATTGATTTAAAGGCATAAATTAATACAATAATGCCTTTATTGTGTGCCATTGCTGCCAAACCTACAAAAGAGCTGTAGCATAAAACATGGTTACATTCTTTGTGCTGATAGCCATCAATATGTAATGCAGATTATCCCAATTCTTCTCATGTTTCCAGTATATGACTGAACTCAACCTAATTTGAATTTTCATCTCTCTATTGCATGCAGGCAATCTTTCCTGTTTAAACTGCTGAATTAAAATGTTGTACATTTCAGTAAGTATACATAAAAATGATACCACACGCAATTTTTGGAAATGTAGAAATCAATTTGAACAATAAATTACAGGACAGAAAGGCTAAACTGATTGGACAGACTGCAGCAAATATGAAAACACATGCAAAAGGATTTGAAAAGAGATGGGTAAATAGTCAGATTACAATATATAGAACTCAATTTAATGTGGGTTTTAAGGAGGGCAAAATCATCAAAGCCAAGACACTTGCATAACAAATTTCTTAAACACTTGACTCTACTGGAAACAAAAGTAGATTGCAATGTAACATATATTGCTTTATTAAAAGATATTGAAATGAAGTATTTAAAACACCTCTTAAATAAGTCAGGATAAAATCATTTTATCCTATTCAAAAGATGATGTTGATCAACTAGGAAACAAACCAGGCTGGCACTCAGAAATCAACCAGGCAGCTAGACACTTGTTACAGGAGAAATTATACAAAATAACAGTAATAAAAAGAGAAATGCTGCTTTTAAGTACAGTCAATTCCAGTTCAGTGCATACTTGATCCAAGCATAGAATTCCAGCATACCAAATCACTTCCAGTTCATTCTCATTATTTAGAATTCCTGATCCAAGCATAACACTTAAATCGTAATTCTGATTGAGGCATAAAACTTTCCCAATTATTTATGTTTTCCCTGACAAGCACACTGCATATTGTCAATCCCTTGCCTAATTTCACATAAAGGCAGCAGTGCGTATTAGAATTCTAATCTTTTTTCACATTAACACCTTCTTGTAAAAGACAATTTGTGCTTTTTGGTGTTTAAATTTATACCCCATTTACACAGCCTTGTAGGGATCATATTTGCAGTCTGCTAATGCAAAGTCAGCCCTTTTACTGCAATTTACGGTGTACTGATCTGCAGAATGTAGACAACTATAACATGACATGGGAGAAAGAAAATTAATGAGGAAGTTTTCAATAGTGCTGCGTAGAGTTCAGTGAGGGTAATTCTTGCTGTTGGTGGGAGGAGGGAATCGGCTCTGGAGGCCTTTTTCTGAGGGTCAGTCTGCACTACTGCCAGGTGCATAAATCCAATAGAGATAGCATTGATGGTTGAGCTTTTCTTCTTTTCACTAACGTCGTTTACTTCATCTGAAAGCTTATTCTACAGGGTAATCACTGTTTGCATGAAGAAACAGTTCCTGTTACCTGTCCTAAAAGTACAAAATTTTAATCTAACTTGTGGTTTCAGTTCCATTTTCATTTAAAATAATGATCAATTTAACTTTTTCAAACCTTTTAATGCTCTTATAAAACTGACTTTTAGATTTCTTCATGTCGAAAATCCTAATTTTCTTTTGTCTCTTCCTAAAGCTCTTGTCTCTGACTCAAAGCCTGATTTGACTGTCTCCCAACGCATTCATAACAAAGCCGTTGAGATCAACATTAACATCTAAAAATGGGTAGGTTGCAGTCAGATCAAATGGTAATTTTAAGTATCTGCTGACTTTCAGGTTCAGTAAAAATAGAATTAAGGTGGAACAAGGGACTCTCCCAGAAAGTGAATTTGTAATTTATATATTTTAATGAGGCTCAACAGCCCCTGGTTTAGCTTATTTTCTAATGGGCATCTGCATTTCCAAGGCCTCATAAAAACTGACAGCTGAAGATAGTTGAGGATAACTTTAGAGAAACTGAGTATCCGTGCTTTTGGGCTAGGGAGAGCGGGACAGCTTCCCCTTAGCCTTCCAAGTTTCTACTCCATCAGGCCCAAACCTCACCCATTGGAAGAGCTTGACTATTTCATGAATTTCCTGCCCCACCCTAATCTCCCAGACATCAGACCTTCTTGGGTGTTGGATTGGACCTAACTGTTCCAATGGCCTGCATCAGAGTCTTTTTGCCTGGCTTGAGGCCCAAGCTTGACAATCAACATAGTATCTAGATGGGCAACTTGCCAAGTGTAGCTGTGCATATAGTAGAATTAAATCTCCTCAGCCTGTGGGGAAACCTGACTTCTAGCCAAAGTCCTGCCAACACCAGCTCCTGCAATACTCAGCAGCTATGAAGCCCATCCCTGTTAATATCAAGGCCATTGAGTTTACTTGGGATATCTCCGTTTGGAGAGGACACATTGCTCGTATGTATTCACCTGAACAATTGGAGGAGATTCACTTTTTTATTGTTTTGTTCTCCACCTCAGTTTCAAGCTCATTTGTATTCTTTAAGTCTTTCACTTCTTCTCTGCTCTTTTGCTGTATGGTGTTACTGTTTTGCCATTATTTTCTTTACCTCAACATTTTTTTCCATGCCCCTCTTTTTTCTAATCATCATTTTAAAATGTTTCTGCAATTGATTCTATTCTTCTCTTTCCCTTTCTCCTAGCAGAATTTATACATGATGTTATTTTTCCTTTTTATCTTATATTTGATTTATTGGTGCATGTTGGATCACCCTTATTTAATCTGAGCTCGCTGATTTTGAGAATCTATTTACTTTAAAATGGCCAGTGTTTTACCTGTAAAGATGTTCCATTTGTCTTCTATAGAACTGTTCTGAAATGACCTTCCCCAATGTGTTTGTTTTACCAGCTCCCTCATTGCAACAAATGTAGATATTTTAAAATTGCATACCATGGATTTTGTCATGGAAGCTTTGAACCCCAGAACATACTAAATGTTATTATTCTATGGTTGTTTCCCTTCAAGGCTATTTTGACTAGCATTATCTTTACATTTGCTATGTCGCTAACAAAAGTCAGGTTAAGAAAAGCATTGCCTCTCATGGTGTCTTTGACACGCTAAGTCAAGAAGGAACCAGGCATTATATTTACCAGCTCTGACTCCAAGCTGCCAGAGATTTTTTTTGGTTTAGATGCTTTGCAACTGTTCAGTCAATATTTGCCACAGGTTTCTTTGTTTCTACTGTTTTAAATGTATTTGATCTTTCCTGTACCTATACAGGTTATTCTTGGATGACCCCATATATTTATGAACCGGGTGCTACCACCATTTGTGATCCCCCCAATCTTTACCCAAAGTGTATCAAATTGTATCAAAGAATCTTATTTAACATCTTCGAATTAAGGGGCTTTAGACAATCCTCAGTTATGTTGTTTATTACAAGGCCCTTACATAATTTCCCACTGTTAGTTCGGTCTATAGGCTTAATCCATCCACTATTCTCATTAAAATGGCTTTGTTTTCTTCATCATGGCAACCCTGTTCATGGTTGCACTTTGCACCAGATCCAGTTCCCTAGCTTGGTCATATCACTTAGCTGAGATTACTTACACTCTAAATCTAATACTAATTACTTGCCCTTGAAAATCCCTTTGTTTCTGTTTGCCCTTGTAAATTCTTGTACCTTGATCTCCAACATCATAATTCTGTCTGTAAGCTTACTGATTAATAAGCAGCTTTTACAATTCTATGCCTCTTATTGTATTGCTATTACATTGGACTGAACAGAAAGTAAAATTGTTGCTACTATCTCGAAATTTTACATGACTGACTCCAATCAAGATAGCCTAGATATGTATGTTTAATCACCCAGCCTACATTGCACCACTGTATGTATAGTGTTACCAATGCCGTCCTTTTCAGGAAGAATGGCTTCCCAAAGAAAGACATAAATGCAGGGTAGACAGACTGCCAAGAGCTTAGGGCCACATCTGCTGGAAGAAGATGAGGAGGGAGGTCTCTTCAGCAAGTTGGAGAAGCATTAAGTATGCCATGGAAGGGGAGACATTAGTGAGATTGTCATCTCAAAGAGCATCATTTGGATACCATCAATCAACACACAGTAGTAGCAAGAGTCTTCATCTCTCTCAGTAATGAATTGCAGTGAGATACATGTCACGTTAAACATATAAGAATCTGAGGGGTCTTGACAGGGTGGATGTTGAGAAGATGTTTCTATTAGTAGGGGATCCTTATTAAGCAGAATTAAGGGAACATGATATTGAAATAAGTGGTCACTCATTTAAAACTGAGATGTGAAGAAATTTCTTCTCTCAGAGGATAGTGAATGTTTGGAACTCACTAGCTCACAGTTGTGGAAGCTAGATCGATTCCTGCAAGTGTTTGAAGAGGAGGTAGATAATTTTTGAAATATTAGGGAATTGAGGGCTATGATGAGCTGGCAAGAAAGAGGAATTAAGGCCTGGAGCAGATCAGCCATGATCTTGACAAATGGCAGGACAGGCTAGAATGGCTGAATGGTCTATTCCTGCTTCTATTTATTATGTTCTAATGTCAAGGCCAGATTGCTTACTAAGCAACATCTTAATTATTTTGGGTATAAAGTTTTGAAGATAAATCAGGGCAGAAGTCAATCAGAAGGCCACTAGAATACAGGAATTTGAAAGCACACATACTGTTTCTGATCATCTAGGTAAGGGAGCAGCGGATCTTCTACAAATGTCAAAATTGTTATCCTTAAAATAAAAATAGATGGTATTGTTGTATTCTGCGTTATGCTATTTCATATGTAGATATTGGGCCAATGTTCATAATGCTTGTCTGCCTTTTTTGTTTAATACACCTAATATTTGAGACTTTGACACAATTTGGAGGCCAGGAATAGATGGTAAAATGGTAACAAAATGCTTTCTGTAGGCATATACTGGTTTACAGAAGTGTACTGCAACTAGTTAAGGACCAGAAATGATAGCTATCAAGGGAGGCAAAAGGTGTTACAGAAGTAAGTACAAAATCTAAAGCTGTGGTAAACGATAGGTTGCTGGAACACTGTGTGAGATAAAAATAAAGAGGAATTCCTAGAAAGTTTGACCATTCAAAAGAGGATAAGACTCTCAATCCATGCAGGATTCATCCTAGATTGCTGAAGGAAGTAAGGGTAAATAATCTTTGACTAACTTGATTGTTTTTTTTTGTTGATGAAATAGTACTGAGGCTGGATGAGGTCAGTGCTATTCAAAAGGCATTAAATGCATCACATATTAGACTTATCAGTAAAACTGAAGTGCATAGGACTAAAAGGGAACTAACAGCAGCTTCTTCTTTTGGCTTTTCCCATTTCACTTGGTGTCACCATAATCATGGTTCTTCACCTTTCTCCACCTCCCGCTATCAGTCACCCATTCTTCTTTCCATCCTACGTGTTTCTCTCATCATGATACCTTTCTATCTAGATGTAGGCTTTCCTCTTCTACTTGGCACGTTTCATCTCTCTCCATTGCAGATTTCAATCTCTTCTCAACTAATTTCTTTGATCTTCCCACAATCTTCACTGACCTCTTGATATGCTGTTGCTTAATTTGCCCTTTCTTGTTAGTCCATGCACCCATCTCAGCATCTGCATATTATCAGTATCGAGTCATTTGTCTTCTTTTCTTGACGTTGCCCAAATTTCTGTAGAACACAGTAAGACAGTTTCACAACTGTCTTGTATATTGTTCCTTTCAGTGTCAATGATACTTTTATATTATACAACACTCCACAACAACTCTTCCAATTACTCCAATCTAAGCTAACCTCTTTCTTAGTTTCCAATTTTATACCTCCATCTTCTGTCACTACCAAGGCCATATACATAAGATTACCCATCTTCTCCAAGTTTCCACCATTAATTTTAATTCTGGTCTTCTTCCCTATGCTTTTAAAGGGGAAGTAACATCATGGGTATAAAATTGGTAAAAAGACAGAAAAGAGAGTTTTGGTGATCATTGATTTATTGGATAGGAGGAAAATACTTAATGATGTTGTGAAGGTTCTGATAGGCAATGGAGACAAATCCAATAGTATACTTCAATAAGGAATTGTTTAAATATTTGAAGAAAATAATATTGCTTGGCTGGGAGCCCAGACTCCAATGAAAGATTTTACTCTGTTGACACAGCTAGAAAGGAAATAGAGAAAATGAGAAAGGAAAATTTGTCTTGATTGACAGATTTATAATGTTGTAACCAACTTCTTTTGTGACTTGTTTTGTCAATGGCTCAATGTTTATATTCACAAGATAAACAGGTGTCAAAAGCTTATAGCTTCTGTTCTTGATACCTCAAAAGTGTGGTTGATTGAAACTTTGATAGGATTATAGCAATTTTTAAAAGAAAATCACAACGGAGTATATTAAAGCTGTTTCACACATTCCATTGTTGCTGAAGGTTTCGTGGGTTCTGTTCAGAGCACATACTGGGGGTGAAAGGCATTGTAATGCCAAGAGTAACTTGAGTTGGCATGGAATGGGTAGAAGTGTCAGGGGTTGGTATGTGGGTCGGGCGAGTTGGCAAGGCTGGAGTTTATAAAATAAATATAAACAATGGGAGATGGACTTTTTAAACAGTTTGCTTCAACACTCGGCTATCATGTCACCACCTTTGACCCTCTTCTGGGGATGACTCCGTACCACACCCAGCTGCACTTCCCACCCCACCTCACCTTAATGACCTGGAGTATGGGGGAGATTGCTACCAAACGATGCCTGCCAAGTTGAGAAATCTCTTGTTTTAAGGATGAAAATCCAGACCCACTTATTCACTATTCACAGATGTTAACATTACAGAACACTACTGAATGAAGCATGAAGTTCATGTTATTATGGGCTTCAACTTGAAATAATTTCTTTTAATAACCCAAAAATTCTTTAAAAATTGTCCACTTCAATGATACAGTCTAAATGTCCTCTGTAACTTTTTTTTATTATTACAGCCAAACGCTTATCAGTGATAATAGTTGCTAGCATGATTGATTTGAAAAAAAATTGCCAAACATCTATCAAATACGTTTTGTATTAAATAAAAATGTTACAGTTTCTAGCAATTTTATACATATGCCTATGTATTTAACAGACATTTTCTGTACAGCCCAAGAGTGTGGCATTCTGGATTATCAGCATTTATGGCATGGAAAGAGAACAAGCAATTTTGCACCCGTGACCCCAATTTAAGACAGAGATTGTGGCGAAGCTTCAGTGCCTCTCTGTAGGAAGAAAAAAAATCAGGGAATATAGCATCCTGAGGCTGTTCTCAGCCATTTGTTGGAAGCTGGCTTGAAACTGAAGGAATGTAGGTAAAGGATCAGGTCTCCTGTCTCTGTCACTTCGTCATTCGTTCAGGGTGACCTGGGAAGACTAAGGAATATGGTGAAAATAGAGGAAATTTCCCTCCAAAAAATACACATATTTATAATGAAGAGATACATTTTATTCCATTAAAAGCTGAGCATGATGACTGAGAGACAATTGATAGGGTTTGTTTTAGTTTCCTATTTTAAAAATGGAATTCTCTTCTCACTAATACATTACTGAGTTATTTATTGAACTGCCAATGATTTATGCCTAAGGCTTAATAGCTGTAATAGAATAAATGTTTTAAATTCCTTGACTCAGACTGGCAATCCTGCTCCTTCAATAGCGATACCTGAAGTGGGGAAACCTTCGGGTAAACACAACCTTTTCTTTTAACTGTTACTTTCTTTGATACATTTACCATGCATTTCATGTGTGTAATTTCTTGTCTACCAGACCTTGAATGATTTTGTACAAAGAATCAATAAAATTTCTAAGACTTTCATCATTGCAGTTACAAAAACATTGATGCAGTTTGGTTAGTCAGTCCTATATTAATCAGTAACCAGATACGATAATTAATTTGTTTATTGCTGGAAAATTCATGGTGAAAACCTAGCTAAAGGTAAAGAAAAAGCCGTAACCATGGGAGAAATGAAAGAGACAGAGAGAGAGAGAGGTAATAATGGAAAAGCTATTACTTGTCTTTTAGACTTTGCTGCAGAATTTAATAAATATTTGTCTTTGTTTAGCATCAACAACTTATATTTACATAGTATTTTTGTTACAGAAAAATCTCTCCATATCATTCAGTTTTAATTGTTGGGCCAAGCATGAGTTGAAGGGAACAAACACAGACAATGGAAAGTCCTGTATGACCCTTCTGTCCTGAAGTACTGAAGAAATGTTAACTCTGTTTCTCTCTCCACAGATGCTTCCACACCAACTGAGTTTCACCAACATTCTCTGTGTTTGTTTCAGATTTACAGCAATTTGCAGTATTTTGCTTTTATTTTGTATTGAAGGGAAGTTAGGTAATATGGTCAAGAGTATGATTAAGCAGTTAGTTTTAAAATATACATCTCAATGTCCGGAGAGGAATTGCAAGACAAAAGAGTCTAGCAAGACTTCTAAATTGTTGGACAAGGTAACTGTTGTGTAAGTGTTTTACGACCCTAGAACAACTTTGTGATGATGTCATGGAACTGTTATTCACTAGGCATAAATAGCACAATGTGCATTGAGTTAGTTAAATCGATAGAAGGTGCATGCTGGATAGAGTTTAGGGAATAGTTCCTGAACAATATGACAATAAACTAGAACCTGATCTACTTCAGATTACCATGTATAGTTGTATTCAGTATTATTATACAATAAACAGAGTTCTAAAGGTGTAACACCTGAAGGCAGTTCTTGACCTTGCCTTATGCTTGACCAGTGTGGTTTGAACTCAAACTCTTAAATGGGGGCATTAAACAATACTACAAAAGAAGGTGTCACCAATGCAATCCATGCCTAGGAAATCAGGACAGTATTGAAGATCACTTTGAGAAACATGGAAAATGGACACAATAATAGGCCATTCAGCCCTTTAAGCCTGATGTGCTATTTAACATGATCATGGCGGTTTATTCAACTCAGTACTCTATTCCTGTTTTCCCCACATCCTTTAATCCCTTTAGCCCTAGGCACTATATCTAACTCCTTCTTGAAAATATTCTATGTTTTGGCCTCAAACAACTTCTATGGTAGAGAATCCCACAGGTTCAGTACTCCCTGAGTGAAGAAATTTCCCTCCATCTCTGACTTAAATTCCCTACTCTATATCCTTATACTGTGACCCCTGGTTCTGGACTTACCAGTCATTGGAAGTGTCCTTATTATGTTTACTCTGTCTTGTCCTGTCAGAATTTTACATGTTTCTATGAGATCTCCCTCATTCTTTCAAACTCCAGTGCATATAGTCCTAATCGATCCAGTCTATCTTCATATGTCAGTCCTGCTATCAGTTGGGTAAATCTTTATTGCAGTTCCTCCAAAGCCAGAACTTACTTCCTCACATAAGAAGAGGCCAAAACTGCACACAACACTCCAGATGTGGCCTCACCAAGGCCCTCTAGAATTGCAGCAAGATTTCCATGCTCCTGTACTCAAATCCTCTTGTTATGAAGGCCAACATGCTATGTGCCTTCTTCATAGCCTGCTACACCTGCATACTTACTTCCAGTGACTGATGTAAAGGATACTCAGGTCTCATTGCACTTCCCCTTTCCCAACCTATGACATTCAGATGTGCCTTCCTATTTTTGCTACCAGAATGGACCACTTCACATTAATCCATATTATACTTAATCTGCCATGCATTTGCCTACTCATACAACATGCCCATATAACACTTAAGCATCTCTGCATCCTCCCCATTGTTACCCCTCCTACCCAGCTTTGTGTCATCTGCAAGCTTGACCATATTACGTTTAATTCCCTCACCTAAATCATTATGGATTGTGAACAGCTACGGTCCAAGCTCTGATCCCTGTGGCACCTCACCAGTCACTGCTTGTCACTTGAAAAAGTAGCACTGTTTATTTCTACTCTTTGCTTCTGTCTGCCAACCAATTCTCTATCCATGTCAGTATACTACCCACAATCCCATGCACATTAATTTTACATGCTAATCTCTAATGTAGGACCTTATTAAAAGCTGGAAAATCCATGTAAACCACATCCTCTGGCTCTCCCTTATGAACTCTACTAGTTACAGGCCCAAAACATTCCAGCAGATCCAGTCAAGCATGATTTTCCTTTTATAAATCCATGCTGACTCTGTCCAACCCTGTCACAGTCCTCTGCTATTTAATCTTTTATAACGGACACTAGCATTTTCCCTACTACTGATGTCCATCTATACTTTCCTGTTTTCTCTCTATCTCCTTTTTCAAGTAGTGGGTTACATTAGCAACCCTTCAATCCATAGGAACTGTTCCAGAGTGTAAAGAATCTTGAAAGATGGCCATCCATTTTCTGAAGAAGGGTCTAGGCCCGAGGCGTTGGCCTTCCTGTTCCTCTGATGCTGCTTGGCCTGCTGTGTTCATCCAGCTCTACACCTTGTTATCTCAGATTCTCCAGCATCTGCAGTTCCTACTATCTCTCATCCATACACCCACTGGTTCTGGGGCCTCTTCTTTATGTACTATGGGATTAAGATTATCAGGCTTTGAGGATTTATTCACCTTTAATCCCATCAATTGCCCCAACACCATTTCACTAATGGTAGGTAAGGACAAGGGGAACTCTGTCACTGATGCGGGAGGGAAGAGATAGGGTGAGGGCAGAAATGCAGGAGATGGGTCGGACCCGGTTGAGGGCCCAGTCGACCACGGAGCTAGGGAATCCATGGCTGAGGAAGAAGGTGGACATTTTGGAGTCTCCCTTGTTGAAGTTGGCCTCATCTGAACATATACGATGGAGACAGAGGAACTGAGAGAATGGGATGGAGGGCCTTTTACAGCCAGTAATAAGGGAAACAAACTAATAAGGGAAAAGTCAGTGAGAACAGTAGAAGCCCATTTGCAGCAAGCAGACTAAGTCTAGATCAGGTACCAAAAAGCTGAGTACCAAGCAGCCAAAGTCAATTCAATTCCTTACAGGAAAAACCCAAAGATCTAGGCTTGGAAGTGAAGCTAAGACTTCAGGCAATGATTTAGTAGTCTTAGAGTACTCAACGGCAAATTTCTCAACAACCAAGTTTAGAAAGTTTTTCTTAAACAGGCTAAGGTACATCAATTGAAAAAGATCACAAATAAGAACTGATTTATTTTGGAATTTGAAGTATCGCAACCCTCACAGTGAAGTTAGTTAAATTTATTACTCTGCTGGTTTGGGTGAGAAACACATGTTTTATTCAGTCAGAATTTTTATTGAATTCAGTGTGAAAGTAGCCTCAGATGCAGAAAAAAATCAGCATAAAGAAGATCACAGCAGCCATCATTGTTACAATGGGAAAAAAAAAATTCTTGTTGATTGAAACGATTTTGAGAAAATATCTGCTGACAGATCTTTTGGAAATTCTTCAGCCATCTTGGAAATGAAATATCTTGCTTCACCTCCACGAAGGCATCATATTGGTAAAGAAACACTGCAATTTTCATTGTAAACAGCATTTAGAAAAGCTGAAATTTTAACAGATTTTAGTTTTAGTGCTACTGCAACAAATATTCAACAACTTTAATCAACTGAAAATGCAATAACATAAAAATGAGTGCAGTACAAGCAGATAAAAATCCTAACAACCTTTATCCAAATCAAGAAAATAATCGACTTTAATGGCCTTTTAATAATCAGTCACTACAACAAAATTCAACAGTATTGATCTTTCTACCAAAACAATTCAAGCTTTCAGATCCATTTGGTAGATTAGTAAATTGACAAATTAGAAAGTACATCCAGTAAAATTTTAAACAGCTTCAGCATTGAGCACAAAATCAAATTCAGAACATGTTAGCACACTTCTCTGCTACATGGGAAGAATATCAGATCATGTTTACATAGGTAACAAATAATTGAGAAGCAAATTGCATTTGACAGCCTCGTAGCAGTTTTTGATCAATATTTCACATGAACAACAAGTAAGACACTAGTGAGATCACACTTCAATTGCAGGTACCAACTCTCAGAAGAGTATGTTAAAAGCTTCATTAATGACCTGTATGTATTATCTCAAACATGCAACTATGGAAACTTATGCCAAAAAAGGGAACAACAAGTATTGGTGAATAACATTATTCTTTTCTTAGAGAAGTATTACCATCACCTGATCCAGATGCTATGGGTGAAGAAGAAGAAACAGCCTGACTTTCCCATACATTCTTGTAGTTACAGCAATGCAGCTACTACCCATTCAGGGTGTGTGGTTAGGCCACCAAATCAAATAAATCTCTGATCTCAAGACAAATACTTGGGGAGGACTGGGAGATATAAGGGAAAATGTGATATGTGTTGTGAAAATAAATGATCTAAGGAACCCAATTGAAAATGTATATAAATATTCATCAATGTTTGTGATGGGAGATGGAAGCTTGGGGATGGATAACATACAAGAGCTTTAGGACCCTGGAGCAACTTGTGATGATGTCATAGAGATGGTCTCCATTATAATTAGTAGCACTGTGAGGGCAGTGTCAGTTAGATGGATAGAGGATAGAAGATAGAAGATAGAGTTCAGGAAATAACCTCATAACAATCTAACATTATAGCCTGGTACATCTCAGATTACAAAGTATAGTTACTGGTAGTATTCATCTGCACTCAGCAGAGTTCGAAAGAAGTCTCATGTTGAATACAATTTTTGACCTTGCCTTTTCTTTGACTAGTCTGTCTTGAACTTAAGCTCTTAGATGTGGCACAAAACCACCACAAAACAATATTTGAAAATATGGGACAGAAGAACAGATATTATGCTGAATTTTGAATGAGATGAGGTAAGAATTGTGAAGTTGTACAATAAAGGAGGTGCACCATCATGCTAAGAGTTATAGTTGCAAATTAGGAATTTGAACTGAATGGAGTGGCCTAAAAATTCACCTGGGACTTTTCTGTAAGTAAAATTGGCATTGTATTGTATTGCCAGTCTGTTCCTCAACTATGAAATCTAGAGCTACAATTAACTCATACTCAGAGGAATACCAGAATGATTGGCTTACCAGCAATGGCAAAATAGTTAAATCCAGGGATGGGGTGTGAGGGAGCAGGATGAGGGTGTTGGAACTCGCAACAGAGGTGGTGGGAGTGGAAGGACCATGGTTTAGGTCTTCCCATGCCTGGAATACATCTTACATGCTCCACTTAATTCGACTCAAAGTTGTAATTGAGGTCTGTAAACAGCCAAGGAACATTAATTTGCATATTTAAGCATTGAAATCTCAGATCAAGGGAAATGTGGAGCAAGCAGAAAAGAAAGGAGGCAGAAGATTATGTTGACTTTGGATGGTGGAAATACACAGTAGATACACAGTGGAATGATCTTCAGGGCAAAATAGAAACAAATTGTGGAGCTATACTGAGAATATTTGGTGGGACCACGCAGATAGAGCTAAAGAACAAGAACATGGTGCAGAGGCAATGTTAGAAATGGTGTGATTGACTTAGTTGAAAGGCCCAGGGAAGCTCTGCAGGGCAATAAGAGTTAATACACTGTTATGGCAATCACACTAAATGTCATTTATTCTGATTTAATTAGTCTGATGATAGCGGGTAAGGCAGATGCTCAGAATGAAAAAAAAAATTTAGCGAGTTGGTAGGAATGTTGACAGAGAAAAAGTGTTCCAAGACTTTAGACTGGAAAGGAGACGAGAAATGAGTTGTTTAGAGAAACATAAAGGTTGAGGGTAGGCTTAATTTTGAGTTATGCATGAGATGAAGGAGCAGTTGACAATGCTGGTGAGCAATGGCTTTCATTAGAACTACTCTAGTGTATATTGAACTGCGCACAGGCCCACACCCAATAAAGGATAATTCATTTTAAAATTCATCCTGATGATCTGTGATTGTCTGTGATATATATCAATGTTATATTTTGTATGTTTTATGAGTTTCGTTTATATTAATTGCACGAATTTGGCAATGACACACTTTAGAGTTAAAATATGGAGACAATGGGCAAGAGTGTAGTACTGCAGCTTCAAAATTAGTATTAAACATATGTCAGGCACAAATAAGAGCTAAAATTAAGCCTCATTTAAACTCGGAAGATGACTTTAGCCAGCTCTTGTCCAACATGTATATTGTAATGGTGTTTCAGCACTCAAAGCATATCTGAGCCCCTGTCTTAGGTTACTCACAGACTACAAAATACCAAGCATTGTGGACTTTAAAATAATTCAATCCAAACAAAGCAATAAACCTTTACGTATCATAAAAATCAGTTTGAGAGCATTGTATGGGGATCACATTTTATGAAGGACATCAAGGCTTTAGAGGGGGTGAAAAGGGGATTTTTTTTAGAATGGTACAGGAATGAAGACAATTTGGAGAAACTGGGATTCTCTTTCTTGGAGCAGAGAAGGATAAAGCTAATAGAAATGTTGAAAATATTGAGTGGTTTTGATTGAGTAATTCTAAAGGGGGGAATTGTTTTCATTGGCAGTAGGGCTGATAACCTAAGGGTAGATATTTAAAACAATTGGCAAAGAAATGCCAAGCATGAGATTTGGAGAACTGATTTACTCAGTGAGTTTCATGACCAGGAATGTATTGCTTGAAAATATATAGAAACAGATTTAAGAATAACTTGCTAAAGGGAAACATATGTATAAATCCCTAAAAAGATTTTTTTCTTCCAAATTATAGAGAAAAATCACACCACTAGAGCAAATCCATTTTGTTCAGAGTGCTGGCGCAGGTAAGACAAGTTGATTGGTCTCGTTCTGTGCTGTGAGACTCCGTGATTCATAGCAACAGGAAGAAAAACAAACAACATTTTACTCTGCCCTGCCTAGAACAGCCGAGCATAACACACTCATTTTAGTTAAAATCTAACAGCCACACAAATTAAAAGCAGGAAATATTCTATTTCCAATGTATTTATTTGAACATTTGCCTCATTAGACAAGTCTTTTAAAATAATATCAAACAAAGAACTGTGGATGATGGAGATCTAAAACAAAACCAGAAATTGTTGCAGAAACTCAGCAGCTCAGACAGTATGTGTGGAGAGAAAGCAGAGTTAACATTTCAACTCTGGTGACTCTTCATCAAAACTGATAGCAGCTAGGAAACAAGTGGTATTTATGGTGAAGACAGGGTTGGGATGGTGGGGGGAGAGAAATGAGCAGATAGATGGAGATGGACCCCAGAGGGAGATATGGAAGGGATAGGCAGACAACAGGATTATAATAGTAGACCAGGACAGAAGAGAAGTTGATCAAGTGATAATGAGGGCTAAGAGTCGGAAAGAATGAATGGGATATTCTGAAAGCAACCCATATAATGTGAAAATAGGATTAAGAGTGGGTGAGAATGGGCTAGCTGTACTGAAACTGATCAATCAGTCGGGGGAATTGGGTTGGGAGTGTCAAGTCCCATGGAGTTATGAGATCTCGAAGGTTGAGGGGTTGGGGTCAGTTCTCGGGGGCATGTCAGGTCAAGATCTCAGGGGGATGTGTGAAGGGTCTAGGGGAGCATTGTGAGAGAGAGAGAGAGTTTGTGTGTGTGTGCGTGCGTGCGTGGTCACTTTGTCAATTACTCAGGAGTTAGAGTACATATTCTATAATCTAATCGTTTTCCTGAACAACTCTCATTTAAATTAATCAGAACACTCTGAAGTCTTGATTTAAATGAAGACTTACAGAGGTTTCAGTCAGAGAGGAGTTTTGTTTTGCAAAAAAATACTTTGATCATAAAAAATCTTGATGTACATACACAGTTACTGAAACATTTCTGTAGACTTTGCTTGTTCAACAGACAAACATCGCAAGTTTGGCATTCCCTGCAGTTGTAAGAAAAAAAAGCCTAAGGCATTCCTTACTTACACAGAACAAGAGGAATTGCCCTGTGAATCTCTAATTTCCTGGCCAGTTCCATGTTAGTTTGCTGCGATTGGGATTATGTAGAGTTCCTAAATGCAACTCCCATTACACTGGTAGAACGACCTGCTAGCCATTGGAAAGTCCAGACTTTGTGAACTGCTGTTAGATCTTGGAGGTTCATACAGAAAGAGTCTTTTTCTTCAAATTCCTCGTTCTGACTGACAGATTTAAATTTGAATACCTTGACCAAAGGAAGTAGCAGGCCGCATTGACTCACAATCTAACTTCCCATAAGTTTCAACTTGAGTTTCTGTCTCTATAATGAGCACATCACATAAGTTTGTTTACAGACTCACCCCATTTTCCAAACAACGCCACTCCACATGAAACTAAAGGGGACAATTTAAGCCATAACTTTCTTCTCAAGACCAGCAAGCATAATGCATATAGGTTAAGACAATTACATGAAAAATGAACTCATAAACTTAATCATTACATGGTAGAAATGCTTGCAAAAATATTTCCTCATTATGACCTATTTATTTGCCTTGGGTCTGGGGCTAGAAATCCCTCTGTCACCTTTTGTTATGATTATGGAGATTCCTAGCTTCTTCAGACAATGTGTAGAAAATGCATAAAGCATAGAGAAAGATAGAGGGAGAGAAAGACAGGTCTACAGTCAACTTCTGTGATAAACTGACATAGTTTCTTTGATCAAATACCACTGCCAGTATAATGTGGTCTGAGAGCTTTCTCATTTATTAGCCCATGGAACATAAGCTACAAAGACCGGGTTCTTGTTAAATCAGATGTCTTGAAGTTTGTTTACAACATTAACTACTTACACTGTTATAAGATCTCAGATTTACATTTGGCTGGTTTCTGTACTTACAGTATGTTCTTACATGCAACAAATATACAGCAACTGCAATAACAACAATAATAACAAACAAGTGGTTACTGAGGTGAATACCTTTTATACCGGAAAGTCACATGTTGTGATCTTATCTAACTGTTTTAAGAGCACATTATCTGGCTAGTCTGGAGCTGTACAAAAATATAACTGCCCACCATTTCTTTTAAAAGAACGTGACCAGTTCAGATAAGTTAGCCCTACACATTAACTGGCATACCTGGCACAAAGAAAGATGATGTG
Source organism: Rhincodon typus (assembly GCF_021869965.1). Classification (NCBI taxonomy): domain Eukaryota; kingdom Metazoa; phylum Chordata; class Chondrichthyes; order Orectolobiformes; family Rhincodontidae; genus Rhincodon; species Rhincodon typus. The sequence goes on from NC_063340.1 coordinate 55,071,844, forward strand.
GTTGTTGGAGGTCAGTCATCTCAGCTCCATGTCAATTCTGCAGGAGTTCCTCAGGGTAGCATCCTAAGCCCAACTGACTTCAGCTTCTTCATCAATGACCTTCCATCCGTCATAACGTCAGAAGTGGAGGTGATCACTGATGATTGCCCAATGTTCAACACCATTCATGACTCCTCAGATATTGAAGCAGTCTATGTCCAAAGGCTGGAAAACCTGGCCAATATCCAGGCTTGAGCTGAAGAATGGCAATAGCACTTGTGCCACACAAATGCCAGGCAATAACACACAATTTAGCTGCTGCCCTTTTACATTCAATGGTATTACCATCATTGGGGGTGGGTGAATGTCTGTTTCAGCCAGATTGAGAGGAGTGTTAGGTCAGGAGGTGTGAGCTGTCACTTCAGTGGGTGTCAGGTATTGAGAGAAATTTAGTTGGGGAATGAGAGATGCTGATTAGTGATGAGCTAGGGGACAGCTTGATAGTTAGTCAAGAATCAGAGTAAGTTTTTAACCCTTTAAATTTTCCTGGGTCACTATTAATCTTCAGTGAGTCAGAAACATTTGAATTCTTCAACTTTAATGGACTCTTTTAGTGTAATACAGACACTTTTGAAATTTAAATTTCCTGAGTTAAATTTCTCTCTTTTATTGTGTTGCTTTAGAAGTTGCTACTTTAAAATAGTTGAGCAGTGCCTAGATGTGATGTTCACACCCAAAAAAAATCAGAATGATATATTTATATAATGTAATGTATACAATGTATGTCCAAACCATTTCTGAAAAAGGAAAGTGATGGAATTGACTGACATCTGAATACAGGTAGCAATTTTATAATACATAGAACATATTTTCCACTATTTTTGTCTGTGCTTTCATCCAAGGATTGATTTGCCAGATTGGAGCTGCCCTGGACCTCATGGAAAACTGCTATTTGTTGAGTTAGACACACTGTGCTTATCATTTCAGAAGATATAGAGAGAAGGTGTACTCACAATTGTTCCTTCTCGAAAAAGATTGATGTGCTTCTCTCTTGGTTTTCTGATGTGAGCTTTAACTCTGAAGACGGTGGATGATGGGTGAAGGTTCAGATAAAAAATACCTCTACACATCTACCACTACTGCTATCGTTTTTCTCAGCATTTAGTAATGACTAGCTGTCACCAACTTCTGGTGTCCACTTGCTGCCACCATGATGGATTTTCTTGAGTCAAATACCACTACCAGATGGTACTGGCTTGAGCAGTTCCCTATATGTTAGCTCTCGCAACATATATTCAGTAGATTGAGTTCTTGCTGAGATAGATATCTTGAAGTTTATTAACAACCAAAACTATATAGATTGTTATAAGATATCAGATTTATATATGGTCTTGGTTCTGTGCTTACTGACTTTGTAGAACAAACCTCAGTAGCAACAATACTAATGGTACTAATGGCTATTGAAGCTGACCAAGGGCCAACCTCTTATAGTGAAACGTCATATGTTATAATGTTTTCTAACTGACTGGTCTAGAATCTGTACAATAATGCAACATAATGTAAGAATGCGCTGTTAGAATTCAACAAGTCTTTTTCACTGCACCTTCCAAACACACAGCCTCTACAACCTCAAAGCACATGAACAGCAGGTATATGGAAGCACCACCGCCTGCAAATTCCCTTCCAGGCCACTCACCATCCTGACCTGGAACTATATTGCCATTTCTTTGGTGTCGCTAGATCAAAATCCTGGAACTCCCCCCCTAATGGTATTGTGGGTGCACCTATACTAAATGGGCAGCAGCAGTTCAAGAAGACAGCTCACCACCTCATTCTCATTGGCAAATAATAATTGTTGGCCCAGCCAGTGATGGCTACATCCTGTGTATGAATTAGAGAAAGCTGTATTACCTACAACTTTACCACTAAACCATGTGTGCGATTAATCAGCAACTCAGAAAGTATTATGAAAATCTCATTCCACACTAACCAACACGTGGATGCCATGACACAAAATAATTTCAAGAGACAGTGCAATTAAAAAAAAGACTATAGACAACAGCTATATATTAAAGGTAACTTTAGTGATTGGAACGTGGTATGCCAATTGAATCTCATTGAGTATGAGTTCCCTGATTGGTGTTGGTAACCTGGGCCAATCAGGGAGTCATGGCTGACAGATGTAAACAGGAGTGTCATGGATTCTCCTTACCCTAGGGACTGGCCCTCAGCTAGATGGTCAGAGTCCAAGTGCTGTGCACGTGTAAACAAAGGGTGACTTGGTGACAGGATATCAGTCTCTGTGGAGTTATTTCAGTAACATTGATAACTTGACAACTACCCAATGAAGATCAGTTGTTCCTGTTGGTAGATCCTGCAGGAAGGAACAGTGAGTTAATTAGATTATCAGACAGAGAGACAGACAATTGCAGTTCTACTTTGCAACCATATAAAAGATGGAGGTAAGAATGTTCACTATGTGTAAAATAGGCTCCTGCAAGATTGCATTGAGGAACTCATTGTTGATTTGCCAGGAGGGAATCATTAGTGTCCTTTAGGATCATTAACTCTGGGTGACTAATTAGAAAAGAATTTTGCTAAAAGAAGAACACCTTGTGGAGCCTGGAGGAACACAGTCTGCTCAGAACTTTCACAGACTCCACAGGTGTCATGACTGCACCCCACATCCACATTTCATAGGCTATTGAAGTTCCACAGTCACTGGATCTACTCGAAGGCCACTGCCTGTGAGATTGGTAGCCTGATACTTTATCACTTGAGCAAGCTATCATCAGTTTCCATTGTTCCTTTAAGCTCTTAGTTTAGACACAGACTGAATCAGCCTAGTTGAGTTTGGACCTGAAAAGAAAGCCAGATTCATTTCTAGGTGACAGTATGTTTGTTTTATCCGTAATGTATGTTTCATTGTTAAATTTACTGCATAATACTTACAGTGGAGCTGCTGTCAGGCTTATGAAGCAGCAAGGCTTCATTAAATATCAGAACTGCACTCAGATTCCAAACTACACAAGTATCCACACGGTGGGTCAATTAAAGTATTGAACCATTGAAATGGCTGAAAACAATAACATGAAAACTGTTAGTAATTTATACTTATCATTGATAAAATTTGTATGTAATAATACATTATTTTTTAATAAATTGGAGATTAGGGACATATAAGTCAATTGAAGGCAAAAGCTTTTGGTTATGGTACCATCTACAATTCTGTAGTGTAGTTTACAGTGAGTTCATCATTGCTTTTCAATTATATTTTTAGTTAGTATTGTACATTTAACTTTTGGATTTGTCATCCACTTTCATAATTTGTTGTTCTGGCTCAGACATTGATTGATTGAGTCAGTGATCAATAGCATAAAGTTCTCCACTTCCGCCGATGACATGTTGAAAGGAAACATCAGCTGATGACCCATGTTGTGCTAGAGTCTTCCAAGAGACATCCTCAATTAGTCCTGATAGTCTGTAATCGACCATGACAGCACATTGTCCAGTCAATCAGACTGTTGTATTTTCAAACAATGTACAGCTTCACAATGAGACACAATGAAAGTAACAGAAGATATCTTATCAGTAACATGGGATTATGGTAATTCTTTTATGAGTGTCATTGACTGAACCATTCTGCACAAGGACTGAAAGCGTGTCAATCCTTCCCATGACAGTCCTTCACTTGGTCTTTTACAAGGTGTCAACAGTGAGATTTTGATTTATTCAACAGTAATGTTGATTCTGCCAGAACCTTAAGTACCCTTTTCGCTGGTTTAAATTATAAATCCAGTGTGCTGAAACACATACAAAATAGTACTGTGAACAACAACATTGCAATCAGATATTTTAAAGAGTTTCAAAAAATCTGAGCTCATTATATTGTTAAATATTATGTCATGGACAGAATGCATGTGTGCCCTTGATGTCTGTGATCAGTATCTTTGATGATGAAAGAGGTATTTTCACTTACTCAGAGTGCGTGTTTCCTGATTACATAACTCCAGCAGCAAACTTTTTGAGTTTTAAAATAAAGGCAGTTCTTTATTCGCACACCCTTAACCTGATTTAAATGCAGTATCTCACACACTCTGGCACACACCAAGAGATGGTAGGAACTGCCAATGCTGGAGAATCTGAGATAACAAGGTATAGAGCTGGATGAACATAGCAGGCCAGGCAGCATCAAAGGAGCAGGAAAGCTGACGTTTCGGGTCTGGATCCTTCTTCAGAAAATGAAGAAGGGCCCAGACCTGAAATGTCAGCTTTCCTGCTCCTCTGATGCTGCCTGGCCTGCTGTGTTCATCCAACTCTACACCTTGTTATCTCTCGCACACACCAAGATTGGATACAGGTGAGGATAACTTACTGTTACAGTTTATAATTATTGCAGTCTCTGATATGCAATCTCTAGTCTCCCATGACATAGGCATCTACTTTCTTGGATGGGTTTGATTATTTACAATGAGGTTCTTGTAAAGCGAAAGGTTCTCAGCAGACTGTGAGGTTATTGTAGTTGCATTTTAAGGAGGTTGGTTCGCAGTTGAATTTGACGTTGGAACTCTCTCTGTTGGGATCCCCTGCTTTCAAGCTATTGATGTTAATTAACTTTGCTACTTGCTGACTTGAAATTAGTTCTTGGTCTAGCTTTCTGAGCATTGAACTGTTAGTTTGGTGATTTTCAGTCTGATGGAACTGTCTGCAAAACAGTTTTTAACAAAGACAACAGAAAGGGGAGTAAGACGATTAACCCCTAAACGTGTCCCTCCGTTTAGCACAATCATGGTTGATCCATCCCAGGCCTTAACTCTACTTTTCTGCCAGCTCAGCATAGTCATCAACTGCTTGATATTTTAAAAATCTGCCTATTTCCTCTTTCAATACTTTCATTGATCTCCACAACCCTCTTGGGCAGAGAATTCCAGACATTTACTACCTGTGGGAGAAATAAATTCCTTTTCATCTCAGTTTTAAATGAATGGCCCTTCGTTTTCTAACTATGTCCCCTAGTTCAAGATTCCCTTATAGATGGAAAATCCTGCTCAACATCTACCCTATCAAGCTCCCCAGAACTTTGTATATTTCAATTGGCTCACATACTTCTGTAATCAAATGAATAAAGGCCTAACCTATTTAACTGTTTTTAATAAGTCAACCTCTTCATACCAGCAATCAGCTCAGTGAATCTCTTTTGAACTGCTTCCAATATCGATGTATTCTTTTGTAAATATGGAGACTAAAACTGTACAAGTACTCCAGGTGTAGCCTCACCAACACCCTGTATGGATGTAACAAGAATTCCCTGTTCTTAAACTTCAAATCCTTAACAATAAAGGTGAAAATTCCATTTGCCATCTTCTGCCAATGTTTAAAGTCGAAAAAAAAATGCTGTCTCTCCATGTGGCTTTTCATAAGATCAAAGTGTTTCCAAATAGGGTGGTATTTATATTCATTCCAAGATATTGAGTTCTGGCTTAGTAGCTTTGCGATTCACCAAGTCTAGTTTATATGAGGTAAGCCATCACAATGTGTTGGAAGTTGATAGTATCCATTCATTCTTAAATGTTATCAATTCAGTTTAGGTCTCCCCTTTCAGGTCAGAAAAGCCTCAGAGATAAGTGTCCTGGAGATTTCATAGTCATTTTATCTTAACCTGATCTTAAAAATAGATATGACAGAGAATCACAAGCAGCATTTGCTCAGCAATAACCTAGTCACTGACATTAGTTTGTGTTCTGCCAGGGTCACTTGACTTCCAACCTCCTTATAAAGTTGGTTCACATATGGATAAATGAGCAGAATTTCGGAGGTGGGGTTAGAGTGACTGCCCTTGACATCAAGGCAGCATTGACTGAGTATGATGTCAAGAAGTCCTAGGAAAACCGGAATTGATGGGAATCAGGGGAGAATCTCTGTTGGTTGGAGTCATATTTAGTACAAAGGAGAATTGTTGCTGTTGTTGGAGGTCAGTCACGCTGGTCCATTATATCACTGGATGAGTTCCTCAGGATAGTGTCTTAGAACTAACTAACTTCAGCTGCTTCATTAATGTCATTCCCGCCAACAAAATAACCCCATCCTCAATGAAGAGCCCATCTCATCAGTGCAAATGATAAGGTTGAAGCAATCTTCAGCCAGAAGTACCGAGTGGATGATCCATTTCGGTCTCCTCCAATGGTGCCCAACATTTCAGATACCAGTCTTCAGCCAATTCGATTCACTCCACGTGATATCAAGAAACAGTTGGAGACACTGGATACTGCAAAGACTATGGGCCCTGGCAACATTCAGTAATGAAGATTTGTGCTCCAGAACTTGCCACTCCCCTGGCCAAGTTGTTCCAGTACAGTTACAACACTGGCATCTACACGACAATGTGGAAAATTGCCCAAGTATGTCCTGTACATAAAAAGCAGGACAAATCCAACCCAGCCAATTACCGTCCCATCAGTCTACATTCAATCATCAGCAAAATGATCGAAGGTGTCATCAACCGTGCTATCAAGCAGTACCTGCTCAGCTATAACCTGCTTAGTGACGCACAGTTTGGGTACTGCCAGGTACTCAGATCCTGACCTCATTACAACCTTGGTTCAAACATGGACAAAAGAACTGAATTCCAGAGGTGAGGTGAGAGTGGCAGCCCTTGACATCACCAACTGTGGCATCACGGAGCCCTAGCAAAACTGGAATCAATGGGTATCAGGGGAAATCTCTCCAGTGGTTAGAATTATACTTGACACATAGGAAGATGATTGTGATTGTTGGAGGTCAGTCACCTTAGCTCCACGACATCTCTGCAGGGGTTCCTCAGGATAGTGACCTAGGCCCAACCATCTTCAGCTGCTTCACCAATGACCTTCCCTCCATCATAAAGTCAGAAGTGGTGATGTTTGCCAATAATTGCACAATGTTCAGCACCATTCGTGACTCCTCAGATACTGAAGCAATCTGCGTTCAAATGCAACAAGATCTGGACAATATCCTAGCTTGGGCTAACAAGTGGCAAGTAACATTCATGCCACATAAATGCCAGGCTATGACCATCACCAACAAGGGACAATCTAACCATTGCCCCTTGACATTCTATGGGGTTAACCTTCACTGAATTCCCCCACTATCAACATTTTGGGAGTTATCGTTGATCAGAAACTTAACTGGACTCACTACATAAACACAATAGCTATAAGAGCAGGTCAGAGACTAGGAATACCGCAGACAGTAACTCACCTCCTGACACCCGAAATCCTGTTCATTATCTACAAAGCACAAGTCAGGAGTGTGATGGAATACTCCCCACTGGCTTGGATGAGTGCAGCACTAAGAATCAAGAAGCTTGACACCATCCAGGACAAAGCAGCCAGCGTGATTGGCACTGTATCCACAAGCATCCACTCCCTCCACCACTGACACTCAATAGCACCAGTGTGTACTATCTACAAGATGCACTGCAGGAATACACTAAAGAATCTCAGACAGCACCTTCCAAACGCACGACCACTTCCATCTAGAGGGACAAGGACAGCAGATATATGGGAACACCACCACCTTCAAGATCCTCTCCAAGCCACTCACCATCCTGACTTGGAAATATATCGACGTTCCTTCACTGTTGCTGGGTCAAAATCCTGGAATTCCCTCCCTAATGGCATTGTGGGCCAACCCACAACAGGTGGACTGCAGCGGCTCACGAAGGCAGCTCACCACGACCTTTTCAAGGGCAACTAGGGATGGACGATAAATGCTGGCCAGCCAGCGACGCCCACATCCCACAAAATGAATAAATAAAAAACAAGCAGAAATAGAGATGTTCAGTGATGATGGTCAACATTATTTGGGACTCCTCAGATACTGATGCTGTCCATCTCCAGTGCAGCAGCATCTGGACAATATCCAGGCTTGGGTTGACAAGTGGCAAGTCACAATCTTAGCACACGAGTACCAGCCAATGACCATCACCAACAAGAGGGAATTAAATCACCATTTGATTTTCAATCACACTATTTCATTGCCGAATTCACAACTATCAATACCTTGGGGGGTTTGCATTGACCAGAAATGGAATCGGACTAACCACATAAATATTATTGTTACAAGAGCAGATCAGAGGCTCGGATTTCTATGATGAGTAACTCACCTCTTGACACCCTAATCCCTGTCCACCATTTATAAGACATATGTCTGGAGTGTGATAGACTAACCTCCACTTGCTTGGTTACATGCACGTCCCACAGCTCTTTCTTCCTTAAAGAAATATGAGACCATCCAGGGAAAAGCAGCCCACTTGATTGACACCACATTCATAAACATTTACCTTGATGAGTAAATCTAGATGTGAAGAGTGAGGGCTTGGAAATTTTAACTTCTGGGCACCTTTTCAGTGCCTTGAAATAGACTCCTCCTGGCAATTGGAGATTGCCAAAGTTAGCAAATAGGAGTGGAACAACCTAATGAGTCAGGCTGGGAAATGATTCCTAGCAAGGCAATGGAGAAATGAACATGTATTTTTGAAGTTTGCTATTTGAAGGGGGGTTGGTGGGCCTGGTGGTCGGGGGGTCTTAATGTATCCTTATGTGGCCGAGTGGGGAGCTCGTGCTTCTTGACACAAAAAGAATCTTTGAAAGTTCAAAAAAATTAGTTGGGTTTCTTGTGACCAAGATGCTATTTGCCTAACTGCTTGTCTGTCCTTTGGAGTATATAGGTGACCCAAAGCCATAATATCATAGGCATCCTGATAGTCATTATTGGAATGTGATGTCACCATATAAATTATGGCACTGTTGCTCCAGGTGGTGGGTTGCAATGTTGACTTCAGGTAAGTTAAAATGGCAAAGGCATGAATGGCATGGACAGGAGTGGAAATCCCATACCATTTTAAATCCACTGCATGCAGAGCTTCTGCCAAGCACAGAGATGTTAATATACCTCATCCTGTGCTGGAAATGATACACCTTAGGAAAATGGTTCATTTATTGCATGTGAGGCCAACAACAACTTGTATTTATTTAATATTGTTAGTGCAAGAAAACCATCCTTAGCACATCACAGAAATGTAACTAGACAAATTTTAAATACCAAGCCAAACAAAGTGGTAAATGGGAGTGTGACTGAAAGCTTGGTCAAATAGGTAGGTTTTAGGGACGGTCTTAAATAAGAGTGGTGGAGAGGCTTTTGCAGGGAATTTCAAAGTATTGGGCAGAGACTGTTAAAGGTACGGTCACCTATTATGGTGAAAAATGAATGGGCCACAAATAAAAACTGGAGGAATTCATGATTCTCAGAGTTTTGTCAGACTGAGGACAATATAGTGATAAAGGAGGGGTGAGGACATAAAGGGGTTTGAACACAATGTTCTTGGAAGTGCTGTGGAGCCAGGATCCAATGTAAGTTATCGAGCAGAATGGCCATAAGTGTTCAGAACACAGCGTGGAACCTTCCCAGATTTACAGAAGTAGGGTTGGATGTAGGGGAGGAGGCAAAGATCAGAAATCATCCATCAGCTTGGCTTCCTGCCATATTCCCACATACAAGTGATATTGCTGGCTGGGCTCTAAGCAATAGTGGCTGGTAATCAATTAAGGTCAATTAAGGACACATTAATGTCAAGATGCAGTCAGCAGACTGGATGGTCAGTAATTCTTCATCTCCTAGCCCCATTATTGAGCCATAGTGATCTAAAGGCAATGACCTCAGCTACCCCGATTCACATGGAATGCCTTTCCTTTCACACCAGTGGCACTAAGATGTGGAGGTCTTCCTTATGTTTAAATCTTTAGCAGGTTTCTGAGGCACCTCCATC
>NC_063340.1:55081637-55121963 GCF_021869965.1 Rhincodon typus
TCTTCCTTATGTTTAAATCTTTAGCAGGTTTCTGAGGCACCTCCATCATTAAGTGCCCTTCTATACTCTTGCTGCTTCATGGGACTCCGTTCTCCCAGAGGTGCTGTCATCTATCAAGTGACGCTAACACCCTTCAGCTTCCTGACTTAGGAACCCAACCATTGACCTTGATTGCACAGCAAATGTGAGGTGATTTCTGAACTGGCCTGCATGTGGTGGCAACCCAGAAAGGGTCTCAATGACTGCAAATGTTCAAAAATCAGAAGATTCTGCCAATAATGTGGTTTAAGCTAAAGGCAGTAGAGATCATAAAGTTTCTGAGAAAGGAGGTTGATAGACCATTTAGGAGTGCCTCAGATTCATGAAATATGAGGTGCCAAAGTCACAGGTGAGTGCTGTCAGCAAAAAGCCTTAGGGAGGAGCAGAAATGGTTGTTGGTTTAGAAGTGGGACTTTGTGATTGATTGGATAATAGATGAGGGCTTAGCTTGGCGCCATAAAGGGCACAGAAGGGAGTTCCTATCAGCTTCAACCTCAGACATAGGCCTGGGAGGGGATTAAATCAGAAGTGAATGTTAGGAGCTGATGGTTAACTCAAGATAATGACTTTATCCTTTGCAGTGTTAAGTGAAGAAGATTGCATCACATCCAGAAGTGGACGTTGGACTAACAGGCTGATAACAGAGACAGGAGAGAGTTCATGGGAAGTGAAGAAGGAGTTGGATGCCTCTAGTGGGAATGAAATCCTATCTTCAATTGACCTTGTTGGGGGGGCAGAATAATCAAGGAAGAAGAGGAGTAGACTGTGATATATCCTTGGGGCACTGCATAATTAACAGTATGGGGTTAGGCCTGTAATTTTAAAAAAACTGTATTAGTAATCTGATGTTCAACACTTATCATAGTATGAACTTGGAGGTACCAGTTATTTGGTTTGGACATAAGTGAAAAAAAGGACATACCAGATTTAGAAAAAGCATATTCATGACCTAATGCAAAAGTCTTGATAGTTGAAGTTAGCTCATAAATTCTGTGGAATTTTGTACAAACAAATTCAGATATTCACATGTCTAGAATGAGAATGAATAGCAGCACCATTTCCTGTTCATGCCAAATTTATTTCTTCATTTTATGTTATCTCTAACTGAACCAAATGTGCAAGTATACATTTGTACAGCAGTCCATGTACAGGATTAGGGATTTTGTTTTCATTAGGAATACCAGGATATGCACTGTTACTTTATGACTTAAAGCTTCACTGAGTGCTTTTGACCCACACAAAGTTTTTTTTAGTGTTTGGCTACACATATAATGACTTGAAATTTAAATACAATAGATCTGTCTCTACTCTACCATCATCTGAATCTCTTGAGACTTTAAAACAATTCCTCAAAATACTTGCAGATTCAATTATAAAACAACAAGACTAATAATTGTAGGTATTAAAAATAAGACCAAAAAGGAGAGTTGGCTCTGGTTTGACTGAAGTGTTCGTCGAAAGAGCCAATTATTTAAAGTACATGTTCCACTCTTTCTACATGTTCCAATTTTCTTTCAACAATTCACATTTTGATTGTATGAATTAAGCAATGTTAGTCCAAGTAATTTCAAAATATGAATCATCTGAATTAATCCAGGTTGGCTTGATGGACGTTTTGCTCAGAATTAGTTCCACTTACATCAGGTTTTCCCCATGTGGCGAGAATAATTTAAAGAAAACAATTCAAGCAGTTCAAATCCATGAATAATACGAAACTGGTCATGAGAGCGAAGTAAGAAATTCATAGGTGCCTACAAAAAAATTTAGCTAAATTTGTAAATGGGAACAACAATAACATAATTTGTTGCGGATATGTGCAATTGGGATGTTATAAGCCTTACACAGGTGGAGGAAAGACAGTTGCAGTTAGTGGAATGGAAATCAATAAAATCTGGAATTATAAGTCTACTGATGAGTAGAACTAGAATTAGGTTTATTGCCACATGTATTCATATAAGTGCAGTGGAAAGTTTACAAAGTCACCACTTGTGGCGCCATCATAGGTACAAAGGTACCTAGGTACAGTATCTTAGGAATAAATTAGAAAAGTAAAGAAATAAAAAGTTCAGCATTATAATCCTTTGTGCCACCTTAGGTACAAAGGTACCCAGGTACAAAATCTTAGTAATAAATTAGAAAAACGGAGAATTAAAATGTTCAGCATTACAGTCCATCAAGCAAACCGCATCGGACCTCACCTCCAGACCATGGTGGGACCTCACCTCTGCCACCCATTGAATCGCCAATGTGAGCCTACCGCAGCCCTGCTCTGGGTACCAATCTTCATCACAGCGGACAATCCGTTAGGTTCCTGAGTTTGGTCTCCGGGCCTACCGAAGCCAGGAGCTCTTGATCCTGCCACCACTGCCGCCGTTGACCCTCCAACACTGCTCTGGCTTCCCCATGATGTCACAGGATGAGAAAAAAGAAAAGAGAAAGAAAAAGGTGGGAAAGGAGAGATAGAGATAGAGCGAGAGAGAGAAACATGTGGCCTGTTCAGGAGCCCTAACACTCCCTACCATGCTAGCGCCGCCATCTTGAATTAATTATCTATGAAATCGTTATCGCTTTTTGTTAAAGCCCAGTTGGTTTATCAATGTCTATTTAGGGAAGGAAAACTGCCATGTTTACTTGGTCTGGCCTACATATGACACCAGACCTAAAGCAATGCCTAAATGCTTAACTGCCTTCTAAAATGGCCTACCAAGTTATTCAATTATATTAATTGCTAAATGCCTCAAAAAAGGAAGCAACCGGGATAAGTCACCTACCATTGATATAGGCACCAGAAACAACAACACCAAATGCATTCCTGTTGACCCTGCAAAGTAGTCCATTCCAACACCTTGGGACTTGTGCTAAAATTGAGAGAGCTATCTCACAGTTTAGTCAAGCAGTATCTTCACATAGTCATACTCATAAAATCATTAAGGAATCGCAGGAAATTACACACACTGCTCCAACACCATAACCATTTCACATTTGCCCTGGGGGTTCTTAATATTTACTCTAGAACCCATGAAATCTCATTACATCAGGTCAAATATGGGCAAAGAAACCTCCTTACCATGTCATGTCCTCCCACGGCTGATGAATCAGTGCTCCTGCATGTTGAATGTCACTTGGAGGAGGCACTGAGGGTCGCAAAAGTGCAGAATGTACTCTGGGTGGGATACTTCAATGTTTATCACCAAGACCGACTCAGCAGGACCACTACTGATCGAATTGGTAGTCATAGCAGCTAAGTTGGGTCTATAGCAGTTGATGAGGGAATCACAAAGAAGGATAAACATACTTGACCTTATCCTCACCAATATGCCTGATGTAGAAGCATCTTGGCCTGATATTATCAATAGGAGTCATTACCACACAGTCCTTGTGAAGACAAACACCCCACTCAACGAATTAGAACTAAGCTCTGCAGTCCTGCCACATCCAGTTGTGAATGGTGGCAGACAATTAAACAACTCATTGGAACAGGAGGCTCCACAAATATCCCCATCCTCAGTGATAGAGTGTCCAGCATATCAGTTCAAAAGATAAGACTGAAGCATTTGCAACAATCTTGAGGCAGAGGTGCATAGAAGCACAGATGCCAGTCTTTGGCCAATTCAATTCACACCACATAAGATCAAGAAATGGCTGGGGGCGCTGGATATTGCATATATGCTGCAGACACACTGTGCTCGTAGACAAGCTGTTCCAGTACATCTATAACTCTGGCATGAATGATTATTTAGAAAATTGTTCAAGCATGTCCTGTACACAAAAAGCAGGCCAAATCCAACCCAGCCAATTATCAACCCATCATTGATCATCAGTTGAGTGTTGGCAGGTGTCATCCACAGAGCTGTCAAGCAGCATTTGCTTCGGGATAACCTGCCCCCTGACGCTCAGTTTGGGTTCTGCCAGGGTCAGTCAGCTCCTGACCTCACTACAGCCATGATTTAAATATGAACAAAGGAGCTGAATTCCAAAGGTAAGGGGAAAATGACTGCCTTGACATGAAAGCTATACTTTACTGATTAGACATCAAGGAACCTTAACAAAATGAGTCAATAGGAATCGGAGTGATAATTCTCCACTGGTTGGAATCATATCTAGCACAAAGCAAGATGGTTCTGGTTGTTGAAAGTTAGTTATCTCAGCTCCAAGACACCTCTACAGGAGTTCCTTAGGGTAATGTCCTCAGCTCAATCATCTCCAACTGCTTCATCAATCACCTCCCTCCATCATAAGGTGGAAGTAAGGATTTTCATTGTACAATGTTCAACACCACTTGTGATCCCTCAAGTTACTGAAGCAGTCCATGTCCAAATGCAGGAAGACCCGAACAATATTCAAGCTTGGGTTGACAAGCCCAAGTTATGTTACTTGGCAAGTAACATTCACATCACATTGCCAGGCAATGACCAACACCAACAAGAGGGAATGTAACGATTACCCCTTGGCATTCAGTGGGATTGCCAACACTCAAACACCTGCTATTGACCAGAAACTGAACTAAACTAGAGTTTTCATCACAGTGAACCTCCCCTGCAACCCCTTCACATTCTTACAATTGTGTTCTGACCAGAAATGCACACAGTATTCCATCTGTGGCCTAACTAATGTTTTATAAACTTAGAACAAAACTTTCTTGCTTCTATATTCTACACCATGGCTAGTGAAGGCAAGCGCTCGATATGCCTTCTTCACCATCCTGTCTACCTGTTCCAACTCCTTCAGGGATCTATGGACTTGTACACCAAAGGTCCCTTTGTTCCTCCATACCTCCATAGGGACCTACCGTTCATTGTTTATATCCTTGCCTTTTAGGCCTCCCAAAATGCATCGCATCGCACGCATCAGGATTATATTCCATCTGCCAATCCTCTACCTAATTTACCAGTTGATCAATAGCAGACTGAGGCCTGAGACCATCCTCCTCCCTACCAATAATACCCTCAATTTTCATGTCATCTGCAAACTTACCAGTTATATAGACTTTATTATAAAAATGTGACTATTGGATATTCAGGAAACAATTGTCTGATTTATGAAGGGGAAATCATGTTTGACAGACCTGAAGAGATTTTCAAGGATGTTGCTTGCAGAGTTGGTAAGCAGGACCAGTGAATGTAGTGTATTAGGATTCTCAGAAGGCTTTTGATAAAGTCCCACACAGGTTAGAAAACAAAATTAAAGCACGTGCAATTATGGATAATATATTAAAATGGACTGAGGATTTGTTAACAGACAGAAAGCGGAGTAGAAATACATGGGCCTGCTGGCTACCTGTGACCAGTAGGTCCCAGCAGTTCTCAATCTATATCAGTGATTTGGATCCGTGTTCCAACTGTAATATTTCCAAGCTTGCGAAAATATAAACCTGGGTGGGAATGTGAGTCCTGAGGAGGATACAAAGAGGCTTCATGGGGTTTTAGACAGACTGAATGGCCAAGAACAGCAGATGGAATATAATGTGGATGTGTTCAGTTATTGACTTTGATGGGAAGAACAAAACTGCAGAGTATTTCTTAAATGGGGAAGGATTGGGTGCCTAAATGTAGTTCTGTGTCCTTTTTCATAAATCATTGTAAGCTGGGATGTAGATGGCAATTCAGAAGGCAAAGTGGATTTCAAGTGGATATAAATACAAGAACAAAGATGTCTGGCTTCAGTTGAATAGACTGTTGAGATTGGACCTGCAGTATTGTGTGTTATTCTGGTCTTCTCACCCCTGGAATGATATACTTGCTATAATGGGGGTGCAGTGGAGGTTCACCAGCCTGGGTGACCATTTTATGGAACACTCAATTCATTTGATAAGAATGACCCTATTCTTCTAGTTATTTGTCATTTCAAAACATCATCTTGGTCCCACACTAATGTTTCTGTCCTACACCTGCTACAGGGTTCTAGCAAAGACCAAATTAAAAAAAAAGTTTAATTTTTTTACACTAAGCTGGAGGAACAGTACCTTATTTTCTCCATATGTACCTTGGCCTTCAGGACTCAACCTTGAGTTCCACAACTTCAGAACATAAATACTGTCCCCCATTTTGTTTATACCCCTTTCTCTAGTATATCATATCATGGGTTTGCTTTCAGCAGATCTGACCTCTCTTTTGTAATTGACACCTATCATTTACACCTATCCTTCAATTACTTATCTATCTATCAGTGGCACTCAATTAACCTTTTACTCCGGGCATCCCCATTACTGTTCCACTTAGTCCTCCTCCCCTCGTGTCAACAGCATAAAAAGCAACACTTTCCAGCCCCCTTCAGCTATGAAGAAGAATCTTTGATTTTGAAACATTAATTGTCTCTCTCTTCACAGATGCTGCCAGACCTGTTGAGTTTCTCCAGCACTTGTTGATTTGTTTTTATTTCAGTATTTTCTTTTTGTTTGGTAAAAACTGAGCTCTTTGCAAGATTCGCCAGGTTTTCATCTAGCAGTGCCACAAACTAGCTCAGGCAACTGACCTGCTTCTTTGGTGTAAGTTTTACGTAGACATCTGTTTTTAATTTTCCTCTTTTCTCCGCTTTACCAAAAGCCATTTTTTTGAAGACAGGAGCTAATGTCTCTTCCCATAGATTTTCAGACTCTACTCCTTAATTAGCTGCCGGAATGTTTGTGAAAGGTTGACCTGCCCTGTTTTGGAATAAATCAAAGTAATGTTTAGTATTCTGTGCATTGCTCAGACACAGGTTTTGGCACAACTTAGCACAATTCAAGCATTTCTAAATAAACTTAAAAGGACGTCATAAAATCAATGTCGAATTTCCAAATAAAAATAGAAAATGCTGGGAAATGATAGATGTGCTATCAGAATCTGAAGAGAAATATGAGTTAATACTTTGAGTGGAATCCTTCTCCAGAAATGTCTTTATTACCTAGCCACAGTATTGTATCAGCAGCAGTTGTTACTTAGTTTCCATTTTGGGGGTAATAATTTAGAGACTCAGGCTAATACTCTACGGACATGGGATCAAGACCCATCATGCCAGTTGGTTGAATTTAAAATCAATCGAAAACTCTGTAATTTAAAAAACAAAATCCAGCCTCACAAATAGTGATCATGAAACCATTGTTTGTCGTAAAAAACCATTTGGTCCACTCATTTTTTTTTTTGGGAATGGAATATGCAGTCCTTGCCTGATCTGGTCAATATGTAAGTCCAGACCCTGAGAAATGTGGTTGCCTGTGAAATGCTTGTGAAATGTTCAGCAAGCTGCTCCGTAGTATCAAAAATGCAATGAAGTCAAATAGGAATGAAACCGGACAGACCACCCAGCATCAAATATAGGCACATGAAATGACAATGGTACTCCAAACTCTATTGATGCTGCAGTCTTCCTTACTAAAGTGTTAAAACTGGGAGAGCTTTCCCACAGCAAAAGCCAACATAGTCA
Organism: Rhincodon typus; assembly: GCF_021869965.1. Classification (NCBI taxonomy): domain Eukaryota; kingdom Metazoa; phylum Chordata; class Chondrichthyes; order Orectolobiformes; family Rhincodontidae; genus Rhincodon; species Rhincodon typus. The sequence continues at coordinate 55,089,078 of NC_063340.1, forward strand.
TACTCACAGAAATGTACCTTAGAGCCAAGGTCCAAGACACCACCATCACCATTGCAAGCTATGTTGCATCCCACTGGCAGGGCAGACACATCAGGGTTTGCAGCACAGCACAGCTGGAAGTGAGTTGCTCTGGGAACCCTCAACATTAACTTTGGACCCCATTACTTCATAGACCCTAGTCATAGAATTGTACGGGACGGGAACAAACCCTTCAGTCCGACTCATCCATGCCGACCAGATATCCTAAGTTAATCCAGTCCTGTTTGCCAGTATTTGATCCGTATCACTCTAAACCCTTCTTGTGGTATCTTGGCAACATGTGCAAGGAAACCTCCTGCTGATTACTGCCTGCTGTCCTCCCTCAACTGATGAATTACTACTTGCCTTGTAGCTTAAGAGGTCAGATGAAAATGACTGTCCCAAACATTGAAGCAGAATTTGACCAAGTGACACATCAAGGAGGCCTTACAAAACTGATATCAGTGGGAATCAAGGGTAAACTCCCTGCTGGTTGGAGTCATGCCTAGGACAAAGACATTAGTTTCTGGTTGTTAGAGGTAAAACGTTCAGTCTAAGATGTTGCTGTAATTCCTCAGGTTAGTGTTTTTACCTCAACTATCTTTGCTGTCGCAATAGCCTTCGTTCCATCATGAAGTAGAAGTAGTGATATTCACTGATGATTGCATGATGTTCAATGTCTTTCGTACCTCTTCAGATACTGAAGCAGTCAGTGTTTGGGCTTGGGCTGATTCATGGCAAGTAACATTTCTGCCGCACAAGTTTCAGGCCATGACAATCTACAACAAGAGAATGTCTAACCATCTCCTTTTGATATTCAGTGGCATTACCATTACTGAATCCACTACTATCAACATTATGGAAGCTTCCATTGAACAAAAACTGACTGGTCTATATAAGAGACTGGGAATTCTATAGCTAGTAGCTCACCTTCTGACTCCACAAAACTGGTCCAAGACTTCCAAGACACAAGTCAGGAGTATGAAGGCATATTTTCCACTTGGCTGGATGAGTGCAGCTCCAGCAACATTCCAGATGCTCAACACCACACCGGGTAAAGGTGCCACTTTAATTGGCATATCGTACAACACTTTAAACAACCACTCTCTTCATCACTAATGCACAGCGGCAGCAGCATGTACCTTCTGCAAGTTGCACTGTAGGAAATCACCAAAGCTCCTATGATAGTATCTGTAAACTACAACCAGTACCATCTTGAAAGGACAAGGTCAGCAGACATATGGGAGCACTACCACCTGCAATTTCCCCTACAAGCCACACACTATCACTATCATGTATTATCATATCACTTTTGCTGAATGAAACTTCCTCCCAGACATCACTACGAGTGTACATGCACCACACAGTCTACAATGGTTCAAGAAGGCAGCTCTCTGTCATCTTTTCATGGGCAATTAATATGGGAAACAAAAGCTGGTGAAATCAGTGACATTCACATCATGTGACTGAATAAAAGAAAATTTTCACTTTGAATCTCAGAATTGTCCCCTTCTTATTATGTTAAGGGTTTCAACTTAAAACAGTACGATATGGAACATTAAAATGGATAATGTCACTCAAAAGGACATATAAACTGAAAGAGTGCAACCTCAAAATTGGGAGGAAACATATTTATTACTAAAAAAAATATCAATGTGACAGCTTAAATTACTTGAAGGCAGGAATGAATTATTTATAAGTATACAATAGTTCCTTTTTTTAACAGAACTTATTCAAACATGATCAATGGAATCTTCTATTTCTGTATATTCCAACAATGCTTTAGAAATCTTACACTTAAAAGAAATTGTTTTTTGAATGTGCTGGAAAGGTTGCATTTATTGCTCATACATCATTACCTCAAAGAAAACTTAGTAATAGGTTTTCTGCCTGTACTGCTACAATCCTTGTGGAGATGGTTTTCAAAACTTTGGTGGCCATTTTGATGACCATGATTTGTTTGTGCCTTTGACTCACTCTTCTCAGCTGTCACCTTCAGATCAGAACAGTAGCTTTACCTTGGGCCTGAGGTAAGAATTGAAGGAGAAACAGCAGCAAGAGCAGCAGAAACTTTCTCCTTAGCCACTTCACTCTCCATAGAACAGAAGGAATGATCAGAGATCTCCAGCTTGGAGAAAACAATACTCAACACAGAGTATAGAGGCAGTGGATTAGTTTTATGAATGTGTCTGAACACTCTTGCCTCAGAAGATGCAGATTTTCATGTTAAGATTTTGCTGATATTTGCAGCTTCTTAACCTACCTCCTTTCTGGTGGACCAGGTAATCACACATGATCAATAGTAGTCAAAAATGGCACAATGCAGAATTTCTTCAACTCCATTGATGTTCTGCTAATATGTAACTACTTAAAGTTTACAGATGTTCTGCTAATTGTAACTACTTAAAGATTATAATGAATGTCTATGCAAGACACCACAAAGCTACCATGATATTTTCATTCATTATCAGTCAAGTTTCTCACAGATCTCTATAGATCCAAGTAGGGTCAATGAATAAATCTATGAAGATAAGGGCTACCCCTCCATGGATGTGACTGCTGAGAATGCCTATCACTGATGCCCAGCAAGGTTTCAGCAGAAACCATGTGTGCGTAAGTATGGCCATTAAGGAAGCTATTGAAATGCAAATGATGTAACTCTGGTGCCTAGGCAGATTTGTGGGTATCCTTCAATATGCAACAGTAAGAGTTTCTAGAATGATAACCATATGCTGTGCTTTGTTTTTATTCTTGCATGGGGTGTGGGTGTTGTTAGAAAAGCTGGCAATTTATACCCATCCCTAATTGCCCATGAACTGAGTGACTTGCCAGGCTATTTTAGAGGGCATTTAAGAGTCAACCACATTATTGTGGATCTGGAGTCTCATGTAGGCCTGACCAGGTAAGGACTGAAGATCTCATTCCCTAATGGCCATCAGTGAACCAGATGGGTTTTTGCAACAATCATCAATGGTTGCATGGTCTTTATTAGAATATTTTAATTCCAAATATTTTAAAATTGAATGTTGCCTAGCCTAAGACATTAGAGCAGACTGGAACTGCAGCAGGGAGAAAGTGTCATGACTTGAATAGAAGGAATGTTTCGAAAATTGTGCTCCACTGTTCCACAATCATCCCAAAATGTATAAAATTTCAATGAAACCATCAAGGCAACTAATTTGCCTGACTGACTATTATTCAGTCAAAAGCAATTCACATCAGATTTTGTCGGTAATTGTGATATACAACTTTAACAAAAGTGCAGGGGAAAGAAAAGATTTCTAATCTATACTATGCAACTTAATTATATCCCTTCAAAACTCTCAATACCCATTCATGGTTAAGACAGACAAAGGACATGCAATTGGACGCAACTACCATAAATGGAAAAATAAGGAACAAGATTCTGAAGATTACAAGACCAGATTTCAAGAGTGGGTTAAATTGTCTCATACAGTCTTATTTTTTGATTTTCAGCACAGATGACACGCTGTTGACTCAAACATGAGTGCCTCTCTTTGATTTAATTGTTGATTGTGTGGTCTTTTCTTTATTTTTAAGCTTTCTTGCTTTTCTGTATATTTCCCACGGTGAGTGAGACACACAGAGAGAGATGAATGCTTTCTGTTTGCAAGCTCTGGGGATGTTTTCCTCCTACTCCAGGCTTCAACATTCTGCAGCATCAGAGAGTTGTCATCAGGCAGAATTTCCTTAACTCAAAAGACTCAAATTCTCCCTCTCACTGCTCCAGAAAGCAACATTGTATTGCACAGCTCAAGAGTTATACACCACTTAAGTTTCAAGGTGCAAAATACTTCAGGTATTTCAGATCAATTGCAGTCCAAGTTCAATTTCAGTTTACAGTCCCTCCAAACAATGGATCCATGAAGCAGGACAAGCAAAAGAAGCTGTCACAAGAGAAGAAGGTGGAGACTGAATGGGCCAGAGAGTCTACAGGCACAAATTTCCCTTCTAGAACAAAGTCATCCAAGATAACTTCAGCTGATCTGAGGTTGGTCAGCTATGTGGCAACCAGAACTGAACGCATTGTGACCATCCGCAGCCCTAGCACAAACTAGTCCCGTAGTCAGCAATTTATTCCTTTCATTGATATCCATTGTTTTTTTTTTCTCATCCGTCATGCCTGATTCACCATGCAGGTGGCCATTCCCTACATCAGCACAAATGATGAGTCATCATGGCATTTAGACTTCTGCATTCTCCAACGTTGTTAAGTGCCTCTGGTGGTGCTGGCAGAATCTCGCACATTGTCTTCTGCTGCAGCAACATAATTTTCTTTATCACTAACTTGCAAGGTTCAACATCTGTAACTGGCTGAACAGATATGGGAGAGTTCTGTGCCTTCAAATGGAGCCTCCCCACTGCTGAATCCATCTCTAACACAGGTCTCCTACTCACCATACAACAAGTTGTCTTAAAGGCCCAAACAATATCTGTGTGTTTGATGTTGGTGGGGGTACATAATTCATATTACAATGCTTCCTCAGAGTACACGACCTTCTCTGAGGAATCTTCATTCTCCTCTGGCACCAGTTCCTGCATGATGCTTCAAGGATCTGTGGGAGATGAAAGACATAAATTAGAATTGACAAGGTGAAAGGGTTGAAAATCAACATTGTGCAGATCATCATATTACAGTGACTGCTGACATCAAGTCAACATCAATGAATGTTCTGTTACCGTTGTGAGGTTTGTAAGATTATTTTGGAAATTTACCTTTAAATTTAGGGTAAATGAAGTTGGTATTGTGACCTGTTCTAAAGTCTGCCTGATAGCAAGCCTGTGTGATTTTGTTGTAAGAGATCAGAGGGAGGCTTAGGTTGTGTTACTGGAAGAAGGTGCAAGAGAAAATGACAACAGTCCATTAGCTCACAGTGGATAGATTCTGAGCCTCCCAAAGGCCCAAAAAAGTGTTACAGCTACTGAGTTTGTAAACAATTATGCTGTGGATGTTTTAATTAACCTGGTCAAATATATTATGACACATACCTCTGGAACAAGTAGGACTTTGAACTCGAGACTTCAGACTTGAGATAGGGACACCACTATTGTGCCACAAGATCCCTACTTTCAGTTAACCTCATCAGATGTGTTATGGCACATCTCTGGTCCAAATGTTTGAATTCAGCTCAATGATTTTCTTGGTTTTATATGAAATTTGTAGTTTTGAAACATATCAATAAAGAGCATATAGGCTGAAAAAGCAGCATTTGTCCCAATGATATTCCCCATTCTAGCTGAGAGTCTACAGTTGATTTCGGTATTGATTTCCCAGACATTTTTAAGAATAATTTGTTCATTTGAAGTCAGTGTCACTGGCTGGGTCAGGAGTCATTGTCCATCACTAATTGCCCTGAAGAAAGTGGTCATATATTTCCAAGTTAGGATGGTGTATGGCTTAGAGGAGAACTTGCAAGTGGTAGTGTTCCCATATATCTGCTGCCCTTGTCCTTCTCGGTGGTAGCTGTTGCAGGTTTGGAACATGTTGTCTAAGAAGCCTTGATGAGTTATGGCAGTGCATCTTATAGATGATATATACTGTTTTTATTGTTCATCGGTAATGGATGGAGTCTATGTTGAAGTTGTTAGATGGGGTGTCAATCAAGTAAGCTGCTCTGTTGTGGATGCGGTTAAGCTTCTTGAATCTAGTTAGATGAGTACTCATCCAGGCAAGTGGGAAATAATCCATCACACTTATGATTTGTGCATTGTTGGTGGTGGACAGGCTTTGAGGAGACATGAGGCAAATTAGTTGCCACAGAATTCCAGCCTGTGACCTGTCTTTTTTAGCCACAATATTTGTATGACCCCAGTCCAATCTTGTTTCTGGTCAACAATATTCCCCAGAATGCTGATAGTGGGAGGTTTACCACTCAACAGCAAGGGCAATGGTTAGATCCTTTCTTGTTGGAGATGATCATTGCCTAGCATATGTGTGATGCAAATGTAACTTGCCACATCAGTCTAAGCCTAAATGTTGTCCAGGCCTTTCTGCATTTGTACATGGGTTGCTTCCTTATCTGATTAGTTTTGAATAGTGCTGAACTTTGTGCAGACACCAACAAAATCCCCACTTCTGATCTTGTGGTGGAGTGAAGGTCATTAATGAAGCTGCAGAAAATGATTGGGCCTAGGACACTGTCCTGAGGAACTCCTACAGTGATGTCTTGGGACTGACTTCAACTAGCAGAAAATTTTCCCTCTGACTCCCACTGTCTTTTCAAGTGATCCTGATGCCATAATTACTCAAGGGCAGTTACTCTTACCTCCCCTCTTGAGTTCAGCTTTTATCCATGTTTGGACACATGCTGTGATGAGGTCAGGAGCTGGGTAGGCCTGGCAGAATCCAAACTAAGCATCAATGAGAAGGTTATTGTTGACAGCGTATCACAATACTGTTGTTTTTGGCATCTTGTATCACTTTGAGAATGATTGAGATAGATTGATAGTGTGGAAATTGGCTGGGTTGGATTTCTCCTGCCTTTTATGGACAGGACGTACCTGGGAAATTTTCCACATTTCCAGCTAAATGCCACTACAGTGGAACAGCTTGACTAGGATCATGCCTATTTGTTGGGCCCACCTCTTCAGTACTGTTGCCGGAATTTTGTCAGGGCCCATAGATTTTGTAGTATCCAACACCTTCAGGTGTTCCTTGATATCACACAAAATGAACTGCATTGAAATCTGTGATGTTGAAGACCTCAGGAGCAGACCAAGATGGATGATCCACTTGTCACTTCTGGTTGAAGATTGTTGCAAATACTTCACTCTTTTCTTCTGTATTTTTCTGCTAGAATCCCCATCTTTGAGGATGGAGCATCCTCCTCTAGAGTGATTGTTTAATTGTCCACTATCATTCACAACTGGATCTGGCAGTTAGATGTGTTCCAGGGATTGTGGGACCACTTAGCTCAGTCAATTGTATGCTCCCTATACTGCCAACAGTGCAAATAGTCTTGCGTTGTAATTTCACAGGTTGACACCTCATTTGCAAGTATACCTGGTGCTCCTCTTGGCACTGCTCCTGCATGCCCTCTTGCACGCTTCATTAAAGTTAAGCATGACCCATGCAACACTATATTCTCTTCCCTCTCAATTTAAAAATAAATCAACCTGTTCAGACATATTATGACATAGTGCTGGATCAGGAGGCACTTGAGCCTTGACCTCTGTCCAAGACATAGGAACGTTACCATGATGCCACACCCAGTTGTATCCCTTGTGAACTTGCATCATGCTATGTTCTGAGGAAGGGTCACCAGACCTGAAACGTTAACTCTGTTTTCTCCTCCGCAGATGCTGCCAGACCTGTTGAGCTTTTCCAGCAACTTTGTTTTTGTTGCATCATGCTACGTTGATTGGGGTGCTTCAGATTTGAAACACTGTAACCCAATCATTGGTCTTCCCTGCTGTTAGGGAGTGACTGATTGCTAAATTGATACGGTTGTTGGTGAAAGGTAATCCTCATAAGATTCGCTCTGGTTCCCAATTCCATCCACTGAGATTGAGTACAGGTATTTTAAAATTAGCATTACCTTCTCCTGTGAAAACCTGTATAAAACTTACAGCGATTTTGATTGTTGATGGGTTTGAGGAGAGAGTTCCATATCTCATTTTTGAAGTGAGAATGTGACGGTGTACTGTGTGGAAAGAGTAATTAGACAATTTATATTCAGGCAAAATTGGATTTGTGTTTCCAAATCTACTGTTGTTTCAACTCCTGAAACAACCAAGATAAGTGAATTTTGAAGAAATCTAAATTCTTACTTTTATTGTCGGTCATGATCTAAAATGTCCACTCATAATATGGAATTAAGGATATTCCTTGGCCTAATTCTAGTTTTTTTTTATATCTTTCAAATCTTTATACATCATTCACTTCCCTTCACCATGCTCCATCTGCGCTAATTCACGTGCTCAGATAATTTGTTTTGCCTTTCAATATAAAAGCCACCACTGTAAAGTACCACTGTGATCTGCACAGATATCACCTAGATATGACTTCATTCCCTCATAATCTGTTAAAACGAGCTCAGTTAATTCCTCTGATCTGAGAAGCGTGAAACATACAAATGGCAGACACAAGCAATTCCTCCATGAGGGCTTTTGACACACCTGCTTTGCATTTTTCCACGCAAATCATTGGAGGCACGCCTTAATCCTCAAATCATGACATGGAAAAGCAATAAGGTATTCAAAGCAGGACACACATACTAAACAAGTAATCTGAGTGTGGTTCTCTACTAATGAAAATGCACATGCGGCTTTCCAAAAGCATTTAGTTGTGAAATATATTGTTTTGAAACTATCGAATACAAATATGCAATTATTAAAAAAAATTGAAGCTTGCAATAAAATCAACATCCACATATTTAAATGCATGTAGGTATGTAGGTGTGATGAAAAATCACAAAATTACTGGCCATAATTGTTATCAAGTCATCTTTTACCTGCTGTTTGAAAAAGAAGTGTTACTAATTAAATAAGCCCAGCATTACACAGAATGTTAAATTTACTTACAAAGCCTTTGTCTGGGCTAGCTATTGCACTGACCCGAAGTTGCATACTCTTTTCTCCCAGAATCTCCTTTAAAGTGAAAAGGGAGGATTATAATTACCAGCTTTCAATTTGATTCCAGCCTGTTTGCGGCAGGATGAGATCATGGTAGTTTTAATTGCTCAGTCTTATTACTGTGTCGCCAACTAATTTGCAGATAGGAAAGGAAGTGGGCAGGAAGCAGCTGCTGCACTGTGGGTACTTAGGCCACCTTTTGCCACCCACTGCCACTCGAAACATTTGACCATAAGACCATAAGATGTAGGAGCAGGATTAGGCCATTTGGCCATTCGACTCTTTCCCACTGTTCGATCATGGCTGGAATGTTTCTCAACCCAATTCTTCTGCCATCTCTCTGTAACCTCTCGGGAGAGGCAATGTCCTAATGGTATTATCGCTGGACTGTTAATCTAGAGATCCAAATAAAGTTCTGAGCACCCAGGTTCAAATCCTGCCACAGCAGATGGTGGAATTTGAATTCAATAAAAAATACCTAGAATTAAAAATCTAATAATGACCATGAATTCAATGTCGATTGTTAGGAAAAATCCATCTGGTTCGCTAATGTCCTTTTGGGAAAGAAACTGCCATCCTTACCTGGTCTGGCCTACATGTGACTCCAGACCCACAGCAATGTGGTTGACTCTGAACAGCCCTCTGGGCAATTAGGGATGGGCAATGAATGCTGCCTAGCCAGTGACGTCCTCGTCCCATGAATGAATAAAAAAGTACTCTTGATCCCCTTACGAATCAAGAACTATCTATCACTATATTAAATACATTCAATGACTTGGCACCACAGCTTTCTGCGGCAATGGATTCTGGCCGAGAAATTCCTCCTCAACGCAGAACAGCATGGATTAGTTTCAGGAAGGTTTTACAGTATAAAATGAGCCACAAGGGAAGGCTACCTAGGGCAAGGGAGGCCTAATCTTTCCATGATCTAGCTTGGCCAGAATGAAATTTGTGGTTGGGGTGAGCACCTTTGTCAGACCCAGATCTGCATAGAAGAACGATTCAGCCAACAATAGTCAGTGTCTTTACTGTTGCTCAGAGGAGCAGATTACAATTGAGGATAACAGGATCCAAGGGGGATATTGGTGTTGGTGACCTGGTCAATTTTAATTGCTTACCTGCTTGGTGTCTGCTGAATGGGTACATTTAAAATGAACTCAGCTTTTTTTAATGTTAATTAAACTGCAAATTTTAGATATAGAAAATAGAAGGATTTTCAGTTCTACCTCCAAATATCAGCAGAAGGCACACTATGATAAGTTTGGGTCGGAAGAATAGAACCCAGCACCACCCTCAGCAGATTACCAAAAACTGCAGCTATGTAGTCTTTTCCATTGCTCACATATTCCAACCTGGAAAGCCACCACTAGGCGGAACGATACAAGTAAAAATATGACTGCACAAGATCTGTTGCTGAAAAAAACATGAATCCATTTGCATACGCAAATAAGGAGCCTAATGCTTGCCTGGTGCCATTGCTGGAAAGGGACATAGAAGCATAGGAGTAAACCATTCATCCCCTTGAGCTTGCTCTGATGCTCTAGATTATGGCTTTGCATCATGGCATCTTGTCAATGCTCTCTTCCTGTGGTTAACGCTTGATATCATTGGTAGACATCGGTTGATCTTTGTTTTCCTTACTGTTCTGTTCTGACACCACCACCTTGATAAATTGTTATGATCTCTCTACCTTAATTAGCTTGTACAGCTTTGGATTACTTATTACTTTTATTAGACCCTTGGCATGTGACTCTTCTATGTATTACGTTATTCCAGTCTTTTGGTTTGTCTCCAGCACCACCTTATTTTTAATTTTTTGTAATTATCTCTCTGTCTCATTTAATCGGATTTTAGGTCATCCCTTTGCTTGTTACTCAGCCGTTGACACTCACAGTCTGACACTGTTAATCACCTGCAGAGAGTTATTATTCAATATTCCACTCACACCAATCGTTTGATCTCCCTGCCCTTGATCTCTCTGCCTATAAATTCTGTGTCTGTGTGTTTCCCTTTCACTTCACCTGATGAAGGGGCTACACTCTGAATGCTTGTGATTTCAAATAAACCTGTTCAACTATAAACCTGTTGGTATGATGTGACTTCTGACCTTGTCCAGCCCGGTCCAATGCCGGCACCGCAACATCATGATTGTCTGTTTTGATATAGTCAATTAGTAAGCTTCCACAGGTATGTGGGGTAGAGAATTCTGAAGAATTCTACGTGAAAAAAGAAACTTCCTCATCTCTGTTCTGAATTGCTTATCATTAAACTGAGACAGTGTACCCTTATTTTAAAACAGTGCACTCTCCCCCTGATCCACAGCCAAGATAAACATCTTTTCTGCATTTACCCTTTCTATCCTTTAAGCATATTCTAAGTTTCAATTAGATCACCTGTCACTCTTCTAAAGTCTGAAGAATACAGCCCCAATATCCTCAATTTCTTCTCATAGAGTCCCCTCAATGTCGGAAGAATTAGTCTAGTGAACATCTGCAGCACTTTTTCTAAGAAAAATATGTCCCATCCATCGTTAGGCAAGCGGACCAAAACTGAAACCAATGTGCTCTCACCGATGTTCTATACAGTTGAAGCAAGACAGGTTTATTCCTGTATTCAAATCCTTTTGTGAGAAAGGTCAATGTACCATTTGCCTTCTTAGTTGCTTGCTGCACCAGTACATTCGCCTTATGAACAAGGCACCCGGGTCTATTAGGACACCAACTCTTCCCAATATTTCGCCATTAAAAAAAAGTATTTGACACATTTGTTCCTCCTAGCAAAGTGGGCAGTCTCACATTTATCTCCATTGTATGCAATGTTGTTACTCACTTAATCAGCCTGCCCAAAAACCTTTGAAGTTTTTTTGCATGGTACTCACAACACACATTTCCTCCAGTTTTCTATAAACTACAAACTTTGAAATATTGTATTTAATCTCCACATCCAAATCATTCATGTGATGCCGTTTAATTTTCTTTACTAACTTCCTGCGTAGGACCTTATCAAAAGCCTTCTGGAAATTCAGATACACTACATTCACTGGTTCACTCTTAACATTCTCAGCTTGTAACATTTTCAAAAAAAACCAACTAGTTCGTCAATGTGATTCCGCTTTCATAAATCCATTTGACTCTGCCCAATCAAATCATTATTTTCTGACTATATCACATCATTAATAATAGACTTCCTTTTAGAGTTTGCAACATTGTAATACTGGATTGCCTTGAGATAAATAATGTGTGTACTAGCTGCATTCAGGGCAAACACAACCTACATTTAAGCTATCAGTTGATTCATAAAGAGAGTTTTAAAAATATAATTATTTGAATTTTTGAGCCAAGAGGAGCTCCTTCCAGTTCCATATTAAAATCACATGGCTTACTTCCAACAATATTTCCTCTACCCATTGAGATCTTTCAAATCCCTGTCTCAGTCTCCACTCTCATTGATTATCCTAACCCTCCCTGATCACTCTCATCCTATCTCATCAAACTCACACATTCTGATCACCTTCATCCTCTCTGATGACCCTCATCCTCGCTGGTCCTTCACCTTCTTGAATTACCCTGACCTCCCATGTTCATCTTCCCTAATTACCTTCACTCTCTGATCATGCTTACCCTTCCCAAATCACCCTCACCTTTCCTGATCACCCTCACCCTTCCTGATGACATGTCTTCTTCCTGATATCCGTCACCAGCCTTCTGATCTCTGTTGCCATTCAGTCTCTCAATCCCCCTGATATCCCTCTCATGATCCACATTGATGGTTACCTTCCTATCCCAGCCGTTTTGATCACAATAAGATTCCAGTCTCAATACCTAACTTACCTCAAAGCTATAGAGACAGGCACAGAAACTGTACACTATGCCCTTGTTTTTTGAGCATTTTTGAACTTCAAGCCCTATTGGCTTGGTTTGCTACTTTGGCTTGTAAAGAGCAGTGGCCAATTACATGGTTCTGAGTTGGAGATGAACCAAAGTACCAGAGTTTAAAGGCCAGTCAGTTTTAATGGACAAATCATTGTACTATCCATTCCACTGTCAATGCATTGCTTAAAATATCTGCCAGAAAGCCTGAACACAGTGCAGGTATTCCCACTCTCTCATTATTTATTTGGATCTAACTGGATGAGAAATCACAGTAAGCGATAAAATATCCTACCTGTTCCAAAGTTTGACAAAACTGTGCAAAATTAATATATACAACTTACTCATATTTTTCACATTATTTCCAGCTTCACAACATTTTTGAATGGCACAAAAAATATAATACAGACTAAATCAATACTTGTCATTGTTATTATTGAGCAATGCTATTGGACTGTGTGAATCAGAATACAGCAAATATGTCAAGATTGTTATACTAGTGGGTTGTGGAAAAATATTGGATTTATGGCATATGGATTTTTTTTAGTTAGAGCTGAGTTTTCACTTACAAATCATGTTGCCATTTTAAAAGCTGAAATTTAATACAAATATCTGCCACATCTAAAATTTAATACAAATATCTTCTATGTCTAAAGTCAAGAAGATCTCCATTTTTAAAAAAATATAAATAACTCCTGTTTCTACCGATTGTATATCTGTGAAAAGTTTTTTTTTTCCTGAAAAAGAGTCTTAAACAAGGAAGCAGATTTGTGTTAACACAAGCTTGGAAGACTGATGAGCAACATATGTATCTGGTCTGAAGGGAGGGCAGACCCTGTAATACAGGCTTCATTCAGTCACTAAAACCATCAGTCACATTCTAGTTAGACCACTACAGAGATAGAGGGTCAGATTTATGAAGCAAGGATTGCCAAAATGTCTTCTGGCTCCAAAATTCATCTCTTCAGTGATGGATTGGAAGGGAATGTCCAAACATGTCTTGTGGCCTGTGGTGATAAAAAGGGGGCTGGGCTGGACTGGGTGATTCAACACGTTATATAAAAATTAAAAAGAAAACAGTGTACAAATAGTTCCAGCATTACAGGGAAAAGCTCATGCTATACCAATTAAATGCTTCAGATTTTCATTGAATTCCCAGAATTTGTGCTGGGGGTGAAATGTGATGCACTTGTTGGCTATGCTTTCCCAGAGGGAATAGCGAGACAGACTTACTCAAGCTTCACTTGAACACAGAAATGAAAATCAATAAACAATTTGAACTTCTCAGAAAAGATTTTTTTTTCTCCTCTAATGAATATACAAGCTTTGTTACAGCTTAATTCAAAGATTGAATTTACTGTTTTTCTTCTCTCTGTGTGGAGAGAGCTCATGACAAACACAAGCGCAAAGTGACATGTCCCGAAGGGAGATTATGGACTGTGCAGAGAGAGAAAAAAAAGCACAGATGGCTACTGGAGGAGGAACCATTGATTCAAAAATGTTCTCCGGGCTTTCTTATCTTTGGAGTGGCATTACAGCTTAAAGTAACGTTAATGAAACCGTAATTAAAAATGTAAATATAAACTGGCTGCTAGTATTACCTAAAAATGGTCCCACATGCATTGTTTTTAAATAAACTGAGACAGTAGGTGAAATTTTGTCTTAGATGGTAGCACAAAATGAAGAATAATGCATCACAGTCCCTTATACCCTGCTCGGTATTCAGTCCAGTGCAATATCAGCTTTTATGCAGTACTGTCCAAAGCCTATTTCTATCCCACTGATTCTAGGGGCAGGGTTGTAACTGCCACGGGGTGATGGATCCAGATTTGGGTGTGATGTTAAAAGATCGAAAAGTGATGTCAGGTCAGAAACTGAACATGATCCCACCTCTACTAGCGGGTTTAAGACAAGTGACTGACAGGTGAATTGGAAACCCACCAGGAAGCTGTCAATAGTTAAAATAGTTTACTCCCAATATAACTGAGGATTTAACCCAGAGTTCTGGCTTTAAAATGCCAGTAGACTTATTTCTCAAACTGAGTGAAATTCCCTGGGTCTGCGAGGTGGAAGTACAGCAGGGAACCTTAATCAACTAAACAGCAAGCTCGAAGATGGCAGCCATGACCCACCCCCACCCACCATCCCCTGCATGCTAATGCATGGCCTATAGGCAGAAGATAAACTCTTACAGTTCATGTGAGAACCAATGCCTAAGGAGGGTCAGGCTTTCAAGCAGTTTTGAATCTGAGAACTGGAGAGCAGCCTTCCCTACATTCAGCATCCTTTCCATTCTTGTGGTAGTCAAAGTCTTAGGAACAGTGATCAGTTCAACCATTAGTAGCTGGCAGAGGTCCCTTTAATTCCTCCTTTAATAGATCTGGTACATCATAGTACTGGACCTGTCATCACTCAGAAAGCAGAGATGCTGTGTTAAGCAGGCACAGCATAAACTGCTTCAGATACAAACAGATTTCTGATCCACTGCTGTGCCTCCATTCTGCATGTAGGTCTGCCATCTCCATGGGCAGAATCTTCTTGAGGTATCGGAGATCTTGCCTGCCAGCTGTAGAGCTGGCAATACCCTCAGAATTGTGTGCCAACCATATGGTGATGAGGCCATTCCTGGGCCTTTCATTGAAAGCAGGGGTCTGGGTAGTACCTGACCCAGAGCTACCAAACAATTCGACATCAGCAGCACTGCTTAAGCGGTGATGGATGTTGGTGGAAGAGGAATGCTGGAGTCTCAATATTGTGGAGGACCTAGGACAAATGTAATTGAAAAAAAAAACAAAGACCTGTCAATGCTGGAGATCAGAAAGAAATGCAGAAATGGTTGGAGAAATTCAGCAGGTCTGGCAGCATTTGTGAGAAGAAAGCAGAGTTAACATTTCAAGTCTGATGACTCTTCAAAGTAACTGATGTTGTTGGAGGGCGTTCTTGGGTTGGTGGTGGTGGGGCGAGGGAATCAGATGGCTCCCTGCCCAATGTCCAGTCACTCAATCAGGTACAGCTTGCCAATGTTTAAGAAGCTGCTTCTCCATGCCCAGGTACCAAGTTGCAGGGTAGCATTGAATGTGAACACTGCATGGTGACAAGCATGACTGTAGCAGGGTTATTCCCAATAGTGATAGGCTAAGGCCCTTACATAGTCATAGTGAGCCATATAGGGGCTTCAACGAGAGGTGGGATGATTTACCATGAGCCTTCCTGCCCGGAAATTGATTCTGGCTGAGGCAGGAAGGCAGTGAGATTGTACATGATACTACTCTCACTGTCATCAAGCTCACCACCTCAGGGAGCAGAAGTTCCTGCTTGATTTTTTACATTGGTATTTGAGGTTTTATGATGTCACCTAGTTGGAGACATTTATTTACATGCTTCTTCCCTTTTCATTTGTCTTTTTAATTGGGACTTACTGGATGATAATATACCTCATTTAAAATAGTACCAAGACTCTAGAATGCTGATTTTACAGCACTATCTAATACTTCAATTCTCTTGTCAAAGAAGTATTTAGCAGAAACAATTATTAATTTGAACAATTATCAAGTTTCATTTGCCCACTTACGTCTTTTCATTAATTTAATACTTTAGTAAATCATGACCGTCTTCGTATAATGACGTTTATCGTAATGAGTTATATCAGGCATGAATTAAAATGCTGTAAGTGTCTTGGCAGCAGTAGTGAGTGGCACCAGAATGTACAATTAACAACACATGGTTATATATGGCTAAGAAAAACTGGCCAACTTTATTAGTATGGTTATCTGTAGACTAATTCTTGGTATGGATTGAAAATGAGGTTTGTGTAACTTTATCTAAAACGATACCAGACATTTTTGTGAGTGTCTTTGGAAGCCATAATTTGTTCCAGGCTGACATTTTTGTGGATCTCTATTAGATAGGTGCCCACCTATAATCATCATATATTTTTTATTTTATATGTATAGTATATATATGTGTGTTATATCTGATGGTTGCCAGTTAACTCCCAAACTAGTGTTATCCCCAAACTAGCTGGCTTTACCAGTTTCCAAACTAGTCCTTAATTTTACATCTCTTGTGGCACAGTGGCACTGTCTCTCCTTCTAGGCCAGAATACTCAGGCCCAAGTCCCACCTGCTGTATGATATATCAGAGGTTGTGTGCATCACACTATCACTGTGCACTGCATTGGTCTGCATATGTTAAACAAAGTTTTCTACTGTTGATAAATGGCGACATTTGTTCAGTGAAAAAAGCTGGCTAGACCTTGGCTGTAATCAGATTGTCAGTTTTTTTCAACCTTTTCTGCACCCTACAATTTTCCCCAACAATGGAGAATATTAATTAATTTCAATTTATTCATGGGACGTGGGCTTTACTGACCGAGCTGGCATTTATTGGCCAACCCTAATGGCCCTTGAGAAGGTGGTGCTGAGCTGCCTTCTTGAACTACTACAGTCCATTTAACCTGACATAAAAATACTGACTATTCCTAGCTAAAGCTCTTGTTTGAGCCTTTGGACTAAGTTTTACCTCTAGGCAATATTTAAATGATGGGTGGCTTACTGAGTTGGAGTTATTGAACCATGAGGAAGCAAAATGTTTCAGAAGAATTTATTCAAAATGATTTGTACTGCTATTATTACATTAGTTAGTTTTAGACTAATCATTCATGGGAGTACAGCGAGGCAGCAGTATAGTGGTAATTTTACTGGATGAGAAATTCACAATTGCTGGTAAATGTTCATATCTCATCAAAGCAGTCAGTGAAATTGGAATTCAATAAGAAGCTATTTTAATAAGGATCACATAAACCACTGTTGATTGTCATAAAAACCCATTAGGTTCACTAATGTTCTCCAGGGAAGGAAATCTGCCATTCTTACCTAGTCTGGCCTACATGTAACTCCAGATCTACTATTAACTTCACTTTGATCAATTAGGAATTGGCAAAATATGATGGCCTAGGCAGCAATAATGGGAGTTCTGACAGTATGGTGGTTGCATGGCAGATTTACTAGTTGGGGTTCTAGGAAATAGAGCAGATGTACATTTTGTGAGAAGCCACCCAATAAAGAAATTATTTGAATGCCCTATTTCAACAGAGAATTCAGGGATATTTGCCAAGCTACTCCAGTAATTCCATCTCGTACAGACCATTCTCAACATGCGTCAGGAGAATTGATGGCAGCTCAGAGCCACTGCAGATTGTATGAGGACACCAAGAAAGGTTACAATCAGCAAAAGTAATTGATCCCAAAGGCATTTGACTGCCTTAATCAGAATCCCAAATAGGTTAATTACTAGACCTTCCTATGTCAGTGTGAGGTTCATTGATGTGTCCTTAAACAAATGGATTGTTCACTTTGGAAGGAATCTTATTCGACCTTGAATGACATGGGCCAGGGCAAAAAAAAAGTGAGAATTGTACCTGAAGTCCAGTGAGGCCTTTCTTAATGTCGAGAGCATTTTCTAACAGAGTTCCAGATGTCAAGGTGAAATTCTCACTCGGGAACAGTGAGAGGCCTATTGATGGGGATTATTGCTTGTTATCACCCTTATTAACTGTAATTCCTTGCCTCATTCATATGTAGTTTCCTATCATACACAACAGGATGGGGATAAACGAGATTCCAAGAATTCCCAAAATGAAGGCCAACAAGGTGATCCCAGCTTGTCGCTTGTTCTGCTGGGCTGCACTCGTGGGTGCCTGGTATCAGAGTGACAGGGAATGCTCCAGTACAGTGGCCATACACACCTCATGTCCATGGATGCTAGCATCTGACAAATACCAAACCCTCTGTGTCATCATGGCACATCTCAATGCACTTGCACAACACTACTGCACTTCAATGTTGCACTTTGGGGTGCATTGGCAACTGTTACTGGAATATCACTGCCAGGATGCTTTTACACACAGGGACAGGCACCCAGCTCATGGATGGGACCAGGTTGCATCTGAGGGTTTTTCATTTGCTCTCTTATTAGTCACTCACTTAGTGCCTACCTGCAAGCCTACAACATCCCTGCCCTTGCCTAGCCTTTTAGCATGTTGGCACCTCAGCCAGAGCTTAAAGGTTCACAGTATTGACTTGCTCTTTAACACAAGCACAGAGCCAGGCTACATGTCATGCTTGTGAATAATGAGCAGACTAGGGCTGGATATCATGCTGGGTTGCATTATTCTACATCAATCTCACACTTAGAGCACATGTCAGGTGCTTGCACACTAAGAGCATGGCATGTGCTGTAACCCAATGGCCATGCCAGAAGATCTGTGGGCAGTATGCCTCAGTTGACTCAAGGTGTGGCTGGGGAGTACCAGTCAAGGGCAGGCCACACAGAGTCCAAGAGCTTGGGCACATCGGTCATTTGTTTGAGGCAGTCAATGTCATGGGCTCCTCCATGTGATACTTGGTCAATTTTTTTCTTGATGCCAAGGACAGTCAGACCAACCTCATCTCATTTCTGAAATACAGCTCATTTGCACCAAGGCTGTCATGAGATCTGAAACTAAATGGTCCTAGAGGAACCCAAAATGAGCAGAGTGAGCAGTTGATTCTTAAATGTATTGCTTAACAACTCTCTTGATCACTCCTTCCATCACATTTCTGATATTTGGAAGTAGTTTAATAAAGTTAAATGGCTAGTTGGATTTTTTTTTTCTATTGTTTTGGATAGGATAGACTTGGATAATTTTCCACAGTGCAAGGTTAAAAATTACTTGAACAGCTTGCTTAGTAGCCTTCGTAGTGAGAGAGTTTGAGTGCAGGAGCAGGATATCTTGCTGTGAATATACAAGCCCTTGGTGAGACCACACCTGGAGTGTTATATAGAATTTTGGTCTCCTTATAGGGTCATAGAGTCAGATAGGACGGAAACAGACCTTCGTTAGAAGGTCCATGCCGAACATAATCCCGAACTAAACTAGTCCCACCCACCTGCTCTTGACCACATACTTCCAAACCTTTCCTATTCATGTACATATCTAAGTGTCTTTCTAACTGTGAAGGGAGTACAACAAAGGATTACCAGACCAATTTCTGGGATTGCAGTACTGATATATGAAGAGAAATTAGATCAGTTAGGATGACGTCACTGGAGTTTAGAAGAGATGGGATCTTATAGGAACCCATAGAATTCTAGCAGGACTAGACAAGGTAAATGCAGGAAGGAAGGTCCCACTGCTTGGTAAGTCCAGAACTGGAGTCGTAAGTCTAAAGGATTTGGGCATTTTGGACTGAGATGAGGAAAACTTTCTTCACCTAGAGAGTGGTGACCTTGTCATAGAAAGCACTTAAGGCCAATATTTTGAATGTTTTCAAGAAGGAGTTAAAAATAATCCTCATGACTAAACAGATCAAATAGTATGTGGAGAAAGTGGGAACAGGGCACTGCGTTGGATGACCAGCCATGATTATTGTTGAACGGCATAGCAGGCACAAAGGGCTGAATGGCCTTCTCCTGCTCATATTTTACCATGTTTCTAATTACTTTAGTACTGTTTTTAAATGCATTTTGTAACAATACTTTGTAACTTGGCACTATAGAATCCAATGCAGACTTATCTATATGGATGCCTTTAACATCTATTCAGAATAGCAATAAAAGTCATATACTGAGGATTTTAAAGTTTTTATTGAAGTTGCATTCAGTAACATAAGGCATAACGTAAAAATTAGTGTGATATGCATATGTAGTTTACAGTAAAATAGAACCTTATAACAAATATAATTTCATAATGTTATATGAAAGATAAGTGATATTTCACAATTACATGACATTAAAAGAATGACACAGCAATTATATGCTATAATCGCTGATAAATGTTTCCTGGAATTCAAAGTTATAAAGATAATTTTTGTATTGATAACATTGGAATGCAATTGAAGAAAAGTCATTGAACCCAAAGATAGGCCTTTCAATTCTGTGTCACATTATTACAGGCATTACTATCTCTGCAGTAATGCCTCAATGCCAGTTCTGTTGCAATGGATCGAACCATTTAACCTATACCTGTTTTTCACTTTTTGAAGAATGTTAGTGGCACTATGCACAATGTCTCCTTCCTTAGCCATTTGTCTGGTTCCGCAATATAAAAAAAGACACACCCTCCAACTTCAAACTTAAGTTCAAGGTATCCTTGAAGTGCCCATTCTTCTTTAGGTGTGTCTATGAGCATGCTCTTCTCATTGATTCTTGATGAAAATTTCGGTAAACTTGTAGGTTGAGTCAGTCGTCAGGAAGGCAAATGCAATGTTGGCATTTATTTTGAGAGGACTTGAATATAAAAGCAGGGATGTGCTACTGAGGCTCTATAAGGCTCTGGTCAGGCCATATTTGGAATGTTGTACGCAGTTTTGGGCCCCATATCTCAGGCAGGATGTATTTGCCCTGGAGTGGGTTCAGAGGAGGTTCACGAGAATGGTCCCCGGAGTGAAAAGCTTAACATATGAGGAAAGTTTGAGGACTCTGGGACCATACTCGATGGAGTTTAGAAGGATGAAGGGGGATCTAATTGAAACTTACAGAATACTGAATGGCCTGGACAGAGTGAATGTTGGGAAGATGCTTCCATTGGTAGGAAAGACTAGGACCCAAGGGCAGAGCCTTAGAGTAAAGGGAAGACCTTTTAGAATGGCGATAAGGAAAAACTTCTTCAGCCAGAGAGTGGTGAATCCATGGAATTCACTGCCACAGAAGGCGGTAGAGGCCAGGTCATTGAGTACATTTAAGGCTGAGATAGATAGGTTCTTGATTATCAAGGGGATGAAGGGTTACGGGGAGAAAGTGGGAGAATGTGGTTGAGGAACATATCAGCCATGATTGAATGGCGGAGCAGACTCGATGGGCTGAATGGCCTAATTTCAACTCCTATGTCTTATGGTCTTAAGATATTACCTATTGACGCACCACAATGTTGAATACTTATTTTGATGGAGAATTGAGATTCTCAGCATTTCCAATATAAAGATTTGAGACTTCCATGATAAACACACCAGGCTTATCCCAAAGAAATCCTGCAACAAGTCTGTCAAGTTTCCAGATTGATGCCAATAGATTTATTCCAGTAGATCTTTGTGTCTTTAATTGCAATAGAGCAGTTTCTGGAAGGAATGCTTAAATTCTTGGATGATCTGGACTTGGTATTATGGCACAAGACAACTAAAATTTAGTTATATTTTAAACAGAGAATAAAAAAAACTCAAGGATTTGTTCTCAAAAGTCTGCACTATGGTTTTAAAGAGGGTTAATAGCAGAAACATTAGATTTGCACAATAGAAGAGGAAATAATGGTATAACAGATCTTGAAAATACATTTTGCTAATTTTAAAATAAAGATCAAATAGTTGTATCTTTGCAAAAAACCTCTCCAGATATTGTAGTTTTCTGATGAGTGTTTCTTAATGTAAAGGCGTTACTGTCTTTGAAGACCAAAGCACCTTCACCAGTTGGTACAAAGTTTTGCTTTTTGTGAAGAACCAGATTCATTATGAAGACACTAATGTACAAAATGGATACATCAAGAAGCCCAATAGCTTTGTCAAATCCAGCTCATTCAAAGACGAGTCCATTCTGTATGATTACATATGAGACAGAAAGCAATCCATGCCAGCTTTTATGTTCCACTCGAGCTTCTCCCGTTTTTTCATATATAACTTGAACATCATAATCATCCATTCCCTTCTGCCTGATGTACATTTCTATTACTAACCATTTTCTTTTTTTCTTCACAACAATGTAATCTCCTGAGAGAGGCAAATAAAGAGTGAAAATATTCAGGGTAATAAGGGGAAAAAATACTTTGAAATAATCCTCTCCCACACAATCAGATCATCAAAACCTGCCTCAGAGATGATACTAACCAAGTGTTTTCTGTAACGACACATAACCTTTACTGATGTAATCTTTGTCCTAGTGCGGAACCAGTCCAACTCCCTCTTGAAGGCATACAGAGATTTAACATACTGTATAACAGCTGGCAACTGCTTTCTGTTCCTATTGATATCTTTGGATTCTCCCCAACATCTTAAACTGGTATAATGCTTTAATTACTTTATGGGCATATATCAGGTCACTGTTAATTCTTCTTCTTGAAACTAAAATATCAGCAAAATGTATTTAGTGAGGTCATGACCTAAGAGGTCTTAAAGGGGAATGCAAGAATGGAATATCATGATAATTTCTAATTTGATCAATGAGGTCAATTTTGACTCATTTATAATTCAGCTAAATCACAGCATGTTAAATAGCACATGAGTTAACATCCTTGAATGGAAGCAATTGCACTTCATATTTGAGGGTTTTGGGGAGGCATAACATCTCGATTATCGTAGACAATGCTGAAGGAAGTACATTGCTTCATAAGGGTGTAATGGTCTGAAAGGTTACCACTGTGGAGTGTTGTAAGCACCATTCCCAACAATAATGTCATTTGGGCCTAATAGGAAGAGCAGCTTTGTATCTTGAAGGAGAAAGTTTTACCATGCAGCTCCTTCTCATAATCTCTGTAATGATGTCTATCATATCAGTGTGATTTCTTTTACATTGCTAACTTGCGATGAACTTGTTTAAGACAAGAGCCTCTGCATATTAGACTGGCAAGTGATATCTCCCTTGCCACACCAGACCAAGTGCACCCTGTAGATGCCTAAGCTAACAGAGGATGATGGAAGCAAATCTACCGCATGGTGAGCAATAATGAGGATCACCACTACGTGGCGAGCAGCAGTGTGGATTCTATTTAGCTGCATCATACTGCAGACTGCCAATGATGAAGGGCTGAAGATTTCCTCATACATAGCTTTAAAAACGTTGTTCAGGCAGACAGCAATATGAAAAGCCTATGGAAGAAAACCTTTCTCATCAGATACAACAAGCACGAATCCACAGTCAATTGTAAAAGCAGTCCAGACCTGGTAAGAGACGTATTGTATCCGTGAGATAGCATTTGGAACACCCTGGATCTGGATTTTTTTGTCTCTTCAAGGCAGTTACAGGTATCAATAATCTGTAGAAGTGGTCCTGAATCAGGGTTCAGCCGAAGAGTGAAAGGAAGCTGCTGATACAGACCACTTTATCAGGCATAGCAGGAAGTGTTTGCAATGCATAGTGTCCCTGTTGTAGGCATACTGGACAACTGATATGAGTTTGCTAATGAGTGT
Organism: Rhincodon typus; assembly: GCF_021869965.1. NCBI lineage: Eukaryota > Metazoa > Chordata > Chondrichthyes > Orectolobiformes > Rhincodontidae > Rhincodon > Rhincodon typus. Next base: position 55,112,713 of record NC_063340.1, read on the forward strand.
TTAAGCCAATTTGCAGACAGTTTTTGACTTGCATCAGTCACAAGCTCGCTGAAATACCCACAATCAAAAGGCAAAACTGAGTATCACTGAAGTCATATTTGAAGAAAAATGCTGGCTTCCATATATCATTGTTAAATTACTCGTTCACCTTGCTCCATGGTTTATCACCACCAAAATTCTAATGAGTAGAAAGCTGAAGATTCAGCTGCCTATCTAATTAAAGAAGATGAGTCCACATTTACACCCACCTGGCTATCAAGAAGTATGTAGGAAGGAGCAGTCCCACTGTGCACAGCAGGCCACACACTATAGTAGGTGTCACTATGTAAGACAGTTGACATATTTGAGCCAAGGGCAGCAGGTGTGGACATGGCACCTTAACAGGAAAGATACAGTCTTTCAAGGACATTGAGAGCAACAGTGATACTAAAGTATTCAAACAGCAGAAGTTGTACAAAGTAATTGCAAGAATCTTATCCCATTGTGGACCAATCATCCAGCACTATTTGATTGGGGTGAACCCAACGAAACATTTCAAAATACAAGTGACTCACAGACTTCACACTCTCTGCAACAGAATTAAAATCAATAGTCTTCAACCCAACAATCTGTCAATCTTCCAAGTCTAAAGAGAATACATTCTTTGAGAATAATGAAACCTGCAGATCATCTGAATTTGTGAAGTCAGAGACTGGGGGATAGATGGGGTAGTGTAAATGTAATTGTGTGCTCAAATGTATGACATTTATTAATGAGGAAAAAGTTTGGGAGAGGTATTGTCTAAAGTTGCAATGGTCTGAAAGACATAGTACTGTGTTGTACCTCAAACACCACTCACAATAAATGATACCAACCTAGTGGAAAAACAGCTTAGGATCTCAAAGGAGGAAGACGTGTCATGCAGACCGTCCCCAAAGTTTCTGTAACAATATTTATTATATCGGTGTAACTTGTACTTAGTTGCTAACGTGTATGAAAGGACATCTTGTTTAAGGTAAGAACCTCTTCTCGTAACACCAGCAAGTGATTTTCCTCCCGACGATTCCATACCATATCAAATGGGCCCTGTAGATCCCAACTCAAAACAGGCAGCAAACCTACCCCATACTGAGCAATAATGAGGATTGTGCATACTACCACAGCTGTAGCTAATTTTTCCAAAAAATATAATTGTTTGTTTACATAACAGTTGAAAGGATTCTTGATACTCTGTTGCATTCAAAAATACAAGTACCAGAACAGAAAACTGAAATCTCTTAACTAATTAAAAACAGATGCATTTTATCAAAAATGTAAGAAACATTGGGAAATAGAGTGGCCTCAAAACTTATACGTGCCATTGGTAGCCATTGCTTAGCTCCACTGAGCAAAAAAAAAATGTATAATCTGATTCAGTGCTGTAAGTACTGATGCCATGAAAATATTCATATTTCCTGAGCAGCAATATGAAACAAAGACACATAAAATTTTAACTAGCTGTCACGTATATTTATGCTGACCAGTAAAAATAGAAATAGATGAGTTTTTTTGTACAGTATATTTTGAAGTACTCTAATAATAGACCGCTGACTTTTACAAAGGCACTGAGTAATATCTGTGTGACTTATCTGCTATGCTTAAGATTATGTGACATACACTCAGCTATCATTTGGTTACCAGGTTTTAAGCAGCACTGTGTTGTCCTCCAAATATTGAATTCTGTTTGATACACATTGTTCCCTCGAGGAAAGGAGAGTTAATAATTTTCAAGTGCAGTAATTAAGTTATAATGGACAAGCAGGAATGTAATAGGTTATAAGTGAGAATGCCTTCATTGACTCAAGCTGCCAATTCTCAATCGCAACTGTTGCATATTGTTACTACATGTCTATCATTATTATATAACTTACATTTGTAAAGCTAAACTAAAATCTAGTACAGCAAAATCTGTCTTGTTTAGTTAAGACTGACATTCTGGCATGTGACAATAATGTAAAGCTCAGGTGTAATTTAATAATGGCAGTAAGATTTTTTTGTACCAAAAAATATTTGCTTTTCCAAGCACACACTATCTCTGTAATTATCATAAATGAAGGAACTCACAATAAGCAAATTAAACCCTTTACATCAAAGCAACTTGCATATTGTATACATAGCTTTGCTTTTTCTCCAGTCTGTAATACAACATTTCAAACTGGTCAAATTACTCTTCTGATCTGTGATTTAACCAAATGCATCAATTTGGTTGCATCCTTTTAACATGTAGTGAGAGTTGCTATTTTTATTCAATTAGATCATATATATATATAATATATTTGTCTCCTATGATCTATTTTCAACACTTGTATAAGTATTATTAGTCTAGACTTAACTTTCTCATTAATATAGATCATGATGGTAATCCACCCTATCTTTGAATCTGGTGTAGAATCACTGAATCACATCATTGCTGAACTCAGTCATATTGTTTACTCTTCAATCAAGAATTAGAGGATAGAAATTAGGTCAAGATTTAAATGAAGTGTGATTAAATTAATCATCAATGGACATCTGGCATTAGAGTGACATTGTACTGATGTCATGCTGACTAAAGAACTAGAACATAAGTTGAGTTTTTCAGCCAGTCATGCAGTCTTTAAACCCAAGCTATTGTATTTTAGGTGTATTCCCAAGCATCCATTATTGCCATCTGATTAGACATTTTTCTGCTTGATTTGCACACAGAGATTCTTTGGTTGGAATATAGAAGCGTTTCTTCCCTTCGATGGCTGGAGTTGTGAAATTCTTTAGTGTTGACTTTGTGAAGCAAGCTAGTGAAAAATTGTTCTGAATGATATTTGTACAGAAAGGATTTGGAGGCAACATTTCAGTGATGTATATAAAACTCTTATTGGCTGATGCTGTCCCATGACTATATCCCTACATTTTAATGGTAACAGCATCTGAGAGTAAATGGAAGAAAGGTTAATTTTTCATAGACACTGTTTAAATTGTGGAGATAATAAAATTTATTACCTTCAGTGCAAACAACTGAGTTGAAAACTGAAACTCATTAAAGCCAATCTTTTACTTTTTTATTTAAGTTGGTGGAATGAGTCACCAGTAGCTTAAATAAAACTATAAAGGACTGTTGGTATTGCTAAAGTGCTTTGGGAAGAGGGATGAAGAGGGGAGAGGGGTAAAGGAGAAGGAATACCTGCATATGATCATATTGGCTATAGAGCAGAGTTAGCACTATCATCTCTGAGTCAGAAGATTGTTGATTTTACAGCTATTTCATAGACTTGAACACACGATCCTGTCTGACATCCCAGTAAAACATTGAAAGGATGTTGCATTTTTAAGGTGTTGTATTTCATTAAAATGTCTGTGCTCATGAGTTGATGTAAAAGTTTCCCTGGCATTACTTTGAGGAAGATTAAAGAAGTTTCACTTGCTATCACATCACTATTTATCAATAAAACAGATGTTCTGATGTTATTCATTGCTATTCACAGGACCTTACTCTGCCATATTTCCTATATAATGACTATACTTGATAAGGTTTTATTTGATTCAAAAGCACTTTGGGGCATCCTGAAAGCTGCTATATAAATGCAAATCTTTCTCACTACTGAGAAAGGAATAATTGTACTCCTCACTGATAAATTATTTTGAATTCAGAAAAGTTAATTAACTGCAATTGAGCTAAATGCTTTGCAGTTATCAGCCACTAATAGCGCAGAGACTCTCAAACTGAGTTTTATTATTAATGATGAGATGGGAACAGGAGATGGCCACTCTGTTCTGCCATTCAATTGGACAATGTCTGATCCACGTCTTAACTCTATCAATTCTGCTTAGGTGTGGAGTCGTCAATGCCTTGGCCGAAGGAAATCTATCAATTACAATTTTTAAATGTTCTATTAGCCTGATGTGAACTGCCTTTTGAGTGAGAAAGTTCTAGATTTCCAATACCCTAAACAAAAAGAGCCAAACCTTAACAACATTCTTATTTATGGTGATGAAATGAAATTTTGCTACTTTTCACTGAAAGTGAAGATCAACACAGATTCTTGACTGTAAATTCATCTAATTATGATCCATATGGAATACTAAGAGAAAATTCAGATGGAGAGGATCACAAACACATAATTTCCCAACTTGATCTGATTTTTCTCTCTGGACTATTTCTAGGTATTAGGTTATATCTCGATGTGATTGACAAAAATCTCTCTCTTAGAGATATGCAACAAGAAACAGTTAGGGGTTTATGTTGAAATAAAATTCCTAGTGCATTACTTTTTTGCAATGCAAGTAATGATCATATGTGTAACCTTTGTCATTGATTTTTTTTGGAATGTTGAGTCTTGCCTATGAAATAGTACAGTTTATGCATCAAAGAATGAGAAACTTGAACAAACATTTGTTATTTTTTTCAATCTACCCATCCATTCTTGTAAAGGGCTCACCCGACAGTGGATATGTAATCCATCATATAGAAGAGAATATTGTTTTAAAATCAGTCTGTTTGTAATCTGTTCATTTTCTGTTTCACTAAAACTCACTTCTAAAAGGGGGCGATAGTCAGGAAAACACATCATTTCACTATCCGACTTCTAATTATGTAATTAATGTGGGTGGGCTTGTGGAAAATATGTTAGGTATGTAAATAGCAAGATACAGCAGTGACCCCACCGTCTCGTCAGACATAGAAATCACGCAACTTAATTGGATGATCTGTCAATTTATATAAAATATACAAATTTCTGTTTAAAAAGTGCTCTTTGAGTATTTCAAAAATTTGGCTTTCCATCTACAAACCAGAGCTTAGAATATCTTTGTGTGTACTATTAGACTCCCAAACTATTTCTGAGGAATTTCCAGTCCAGCCTTTTAAGGGACAGAATTTCTGCTGTGTCCCTTCTGAGGCTGATGAAATTGGAGTTGATCCTAGTGCCAGGACCTCTATGTGCTAGCTCAATCAGGACAGAATACTCAACCGGAAACCAGCTCTCTGAGAACAGCTACCTCAAATTTGGTACAAATGGGTCTGCAGTAATGATCATTGTCCCTGAAATCTTTGATGTGTTTACAAATCAGCTTCCTTTTGGTGGAGGCCAAGAAAATGGTCAACTGAGTCTGGAGAACAGTAGGCAATTTCTCTCTTTGAAGTCAAATACCAGATATGCCAACTGCATGAAGTAGGCAAAGCTCAGACATGTGCCCTTAGAATATAGATGCCATCCTGTAGGACCTACTTATTCTGATGGGGTCAACGCATAAGAATACTGGCAAGCAGGAGTCCATGATTGTGGCCCACTGAATTTCTGGGCCCCTATATTATAATAAAAAACAGCATTTTCTAATAATTGACATTTTATTATTCTCTTTCTGTCACTGTAATAAATCAGGGAATAATTATGTAAAATAAAGTGGAAAGTATTTTACTTCTAAAGTTATCAATTCTGGAATTATTGAAGCATTTTATTTAAATAGCAGTGCAAAATTGGTTTGAGATAATAAAAAAAACTATGAAGGCCCCAGGCAACATTCCTCTTACACAAAAGCACATGACTAGACATAGCTGGTGTAATATTAACAAGAACAGTGAATTCAAGAAAGCACATGTCCCAATCATGAATATTCATACCACCCTCTAGCTTTAATGACATATAAAGAATAGTCATGATGCTAAAGCTGCAATATATTACATTTACAGTTTCTAATGATCGACAATTTACATATATCAGTATAATAAATTTTCAGGCGCTTTCTAGTTAGCTGAAGTTATAGCAAGATGTTGGATAAAGAGAGAACTCTTTTCAAAAGCTAGATAATTCTGCATACCTTTAGCTACTTCTTGCTGCGCTGAATGTCTTAATTGTTAATAATCAGTGGGGATTTCTGTGGACTTAAGCCAGAAACTGGCACTGGCTTAAACTGGATGAGTTTGGACGAAACATGCCAAAAATAAACTTTTGATTGAAAATTTGTGTAATTGGCAGGGAATCTTCTGAGTCACCAATATATTTTTTTGCTTTCTTTCACAGTATATCATGTTGCTACTGAAATGTGTGAATCAAATGTCACTTCCAACACTGAAGATTGGCATTTTGAAAATTGTGCACCAAAGTACAGAAAACAGCAGTTTTGTTCCATGTGGCAGTGCAATATATCCAGGGAGCAACGTGTATGCTAAAAACCATAGTACAAGAATACCCTCATTTGTCTTCTTATTAGCTGCTCCTCAGGATTGAGGTTTGACTTGCTGCCACACTGGTTTAATGAGTTCAGAGTGGCTGATAAAACTAATGCACAATCTGCATGTTCTGTCATATGTGGGGAAAATGGTGCTTGAAGGATCAGGTGGATGAGCTATTTGGAGGGTTAGGTGCTCTCTACAACACTTTGACATCGCTTCTGCATATTCTTGATGACATTTTAAACATGTTTAGTATCTTCTCAAATAAAACTTCTCTATTGTGATCAGTTCCAAACCAATGATGTGAGGGATGTTTGATTTTTCTGGAGATGGTTTGGGGACTTCACTGAAGTGTTTCTGCAGTCCTCTTTGGAGCCTGCTGCTTTGACTGACTTCCAGCAATTTCTGTTTGTGTTCCAAAGAGAATGGCTGTTTCAGGAGTTTAATGCCAGGTATATGAAGGTCCTCATTTCTAATTTTTAGGTAATGACACTAATCACTCCAAACCAGCTCTTCTGGCTGGGAGATGTGATTTGTGAAAGAATAACTAGCAGTCATTGGGAAAAAGAGTGCAACAAGAATCAGAGTGGATAATGGTAAACCAGATTGTTAGCTATGAAAAAATCTGAGGGGAACATTGAATTATGTGGACATATTGTGTTTTGAAAGTGTGAAGTAATTTAACTTGAACGTAAATAAGCCTAGTCATGGTGTTGCCTAAATGGTGAGAAGCTCATAACTTTGTAGAATGAAGGAGATTTAGGGGCTCAAGTAAAGAACTCACTAAAATCTCATTTATTAACATAAAATAATTTATACAGCTAAAGGAAATTTTGGTCTTTATTCCAAGAGGGTTGGATCACTAAAGCTTGTAAGTTATGTTACAGTTTCACAAAGCCTTGATGAGACCCTATCTGGTATACTGTATTCAGCTCTGGAGACCAGACATCAGGAAAGCTATATTGGAGGGAATTCATTAGAATGGTATGGAGGCAAAAACGTTGGAAGGGAAGGATGCAAAGACTAGGTTTGTATATAAGATATCATTTGCATGAGGGAGATTGAGAGGTGATTATTTGACGTGTCTAAGATGACTTTTTTTTTGACTGAGTAGATAGAGATTGGAAAATCCAGAAGAAATGGTTAGGCCATTCAGCAGTGATGTCAGCTCATTCCTTCAAACAAATGGTAGTTATAAACTGGAATTCTTTTACCCAAAGTGTAGCTCGATTGAAAATTTTGAAAGTAAGATTGTTAGATTAGTTTTGTTATTAAGTCTACTAAAGGTTATAGAGCCAAAGTGGATCAACACCTTGTGTTAAGATAGAGATCATCCATGATCTAACTGTATAGTGAAACAGGCTTATGGTGCTGCATGTCCTACACCAATTCAAGTGTTCCAAGAAGAGTAGAAAGTATCTTCAAGGAAGGTAGAAGATGTTAATTTGCAAATAATCATAAGCAAGGCAAAGTTCTCTGGATGATGCATATCTGAAGCAAACACCGAGATTATTGGAGAAACTCAACAGGTCTGGTCGCATCTGTGAAGAGAGAGACAGAACAAATGTTTCAATTCTGACATGACTCTTCTTCAGAGTCCAGAATGAGAAGCAGGCTAGTCAAAGTCACAAAGTAAATACACATGAGAAAGTCCTTTTTCCCAACTTTGTTAACGTTGATAGAAGATGGAATCTTGTAGAGGTGATGGGTGTATTGGCCACTGGCAGCTCCATGTCACCCTTTTGGCAAACCTGTCACATATTATGTCACATCTTGTCAGGGCAGTGGCAATCATTCTCCTGGGATCAAATATCCTGAGTGTGGAAGTCCCACCTGCCAAGGGACATTAGCCAGTCAGAGACCAGTGGCTCTTATTTACTCAGTACTATCGCTTGGGAGACAGTGACTGCTGCTGGTTCTACACTGAAGTCAGGTTTTAGATCGCGTAGAGTCCCAGGCAGGCGAATGATGAAAGGAAGGAGGATAGTAGGTTGAGGGTCAAGAGGGAAGAAGGACAGGGTTGGCAACAAGAATAACACACACAAACACTCACACATATACACAGACACAGACACACACACACACACACAGACACACAGACACACACACACACACACACACACACACACACACACACAATCTCACAGGCTGAACACAGACAGACATAAACACACACACACACACACACAGGCACACACATGTGCACACACACAGACAGACAGACACAGACACACACAGACTCACACTCCCGCCCACACCCACACCCACACCCACAACCACACCCACTCCCACACCCACACGCGTGTGCACGCTAGGTCCTTCAATCATGCACTGAGGGCCTTTGAGTGACAGCATCCTCTTTGGAGCCTGAAAATAAACAAGGAAGGATTTACTTGTTGTACTCCCCACATCGCAAGTTCACTTCTTGTCATTGGGTCAATTCCAGAGATGGCAGGATGAGGCCATTATGTGAGAATTAATTGGATTTAATCCTGGTGGAGAAGGGAAGGTGGCAGGGTCCCCAGCTTCCTGCCTGATTAACTGATTGTCTGACCAGCAAACTCAGCACAAGGCGGGGCTTATGATTCTGCCCAGATACGCTGCAATTCACCTTTTCAGAATACCAATACAACCAAGGCGGGATTATCTACTGCTGTGTGATTAATATGGCAAATCAGAAATTTGCTGGATCAGTGTTATAATTAAAGAATTATTTACAATTACAGATGTACTAATGGCTTCCACTGTTCAATATAATCAATCTATATTCAAAGACTGTCAAAATATATATTCAATTCCTCTTGGGAAGTTTTCAGTTGTTCATCATCTGAAAGATGTGCAGCATAACAGAGGAAAATCTGATTGGTAAGCCTATTTAACCATCTGATTCAATTTTCAGGCATGCCTTTGAGTGACCTAACAGTCCCATCCAAAGCAGGCCAGAGGCATTTAAATAAAAACCAAAAGAACTGCAGATGCTGTAAATCAGGAACAAAAACAAAGTTGCTGGAAAAGCTCAGCAGGTCTGGCAGCATCTGTGGAGGAGAAAACAGAGTTAACGTTTCGGGTCCGGTGACCCTTCCTCAGA